>NC_073377.1:135645797-135979181 GCF_028641065.1 Leucoraja erinaceus | reverse complement strand
GCCAACACCAACCAACCCGAGAAACCAGGCACCAGCGCAACAACAGCAGAAGAACTACAAAAAGAAGTAAACCTGCCACTGGTAACAATGGAGGTAGGTGGGTCTGGTTCCCTAAAATATATGGAGAGCATGGGTGTTGGGGGGAGACTACACTGGTTTTTGAATGCATGGAGCATGCTAACAACCGATACTTACATCTTAAACAGTATCCAGGGATATACAATAGAGTTTATACACAAGTGCAGCCCTCCTGTTCAACATAGACCGAACCGAGTGTTCGTACTCTCTGATAAAGAAAAATCAGAGGCACAAGCTGAACTGGAGCGGCTTTACATAAAAGGTGTAATTGAGATAACTCAACACGAACCATTAGAATTGGTGTCATATATTTTTACCAAAACCAAAAAAGATGGTGGTTGTCGCATCATCATAGATCTGACAAAATTGAATACATTTATACAATATATTCACTTTAAATTGGAAACCTTTGTTACTGCTAAACAATTAATTTCCAAAGGTTACTTCATGGCCAGCATCGATTTAAAAGATGCTTACTATTCAGTACCCATACGAGGTGACCACAGATGTTACTTAAAATTCAACTGGATGGGCCAACGCTGGCAATATAAAGCACTGCCAAATGGGCTATCGTCAGTCCCCAGGCTGTTCACGAAAATCTTAAAACCAGCCCTAGCGTTTCTACGGAAACGTAATCACATGGTTATGGCATATTTAGATGATATACTCATAGTGGGCATAACTTTGGAATTGGCCATACAAACTGTAACAGCCACAAAACAGTTATTTGAAAAACTGAGATTTATCATCCATCCAGTTTACTAACACCGTCCACTACTATGGACTATTTGGGATTCACCATTGACTCAGTTCACGTGACGGTGACTCTACCTAAGGGAAAAGCTAGAGATTTAATCGAGGCTTGCAACAACCTCATTGACATCAGAAATCCATCCATCAGATTGGTAGCAAAAGTAATTGGTAAAATGGTGGCTGCTTTCCCAGACTTGTTGCTACATCCCGTGACAGGGGATAGCCATCCATGCCATAAAAGCTTGAACCTGCTAATTTGTACAGTTTAAAAACGACACTTCTACAACTGGGACTAACGGACCGAACAGCGAACATGATCTCGGCGGCCCAAAGACAATCAACTAAAAAACAATATCTGGACTACATCAGGAAGTGGGAAATGTACTGTCATAAGAACAACATCACCAACAGAAACATGAACATCCCGTCTGTTCTGGAATATCTGGCAGGCCTCCACTATGATGAGGGGCTCAGCTACAGTGCCATCAACAGCGCCAGAAGTGCCCTGTCGACTTACCTATGGCAAGGGACAGAGCGTTACACTGTAGGGACTCACCCTCTGGTAACAAAGCTCATGAGGGGAATATTTAATACAAATCCCCTAAAATCCAGGTACTCCCAAATTTGGAATGTAAGCATTGTCCTGAAAACGCTCAGGAACTGGTCTCCAGCATCAACTCTGTCCCTACACAGACTAACTTTGAAAACAGTCATGTTAATGGCACTGGTCACGGCACAGAGGGTTCAGTCACTGCATAAACTCAGACTGGACAACATGACCTCCTCACCTGACGATATTACGTTCCACATTTACGAACTGGTAAAGCAGAACAGACAGGGATCAGCAGGCCTCAATATACAATTCAGGTCATACCGTTCAGATGACCGCCTATGTATAATTAGACAACGGTCATTATACATAGAGAAAACAAAAATCCTAAGAGGCAATGAGAAGGGACTGCAGATCAGCCATAAGCAACCTCACAAAAGAGTGACGGTCCAGACCATCTCGAGATGGCTGAAACAGGTGCTGACACAGGCTGGGGTGGATACTAACGTTTTTAAATCTCATTCCACCAGGGCTGCAGCGACATCGGCAGCAGTACAACTGGATGTGCCCATGGACCAAGTCCTCGAAGCAGCAGGATGGTCAGGGGAAAGAACTTTCCAGTTATTTTACAATAAACCAGTGATGAAATCTGGAACATTTGCAGAAAAAATTTTAAGTTCTGTAAATTAATTAAACCCATAAAAGGGGTTATAATTTGTGTTAATAAATTTTATGATTTCAATGACGAATCATGTCCAAATTATGTTAACACGATTCCTCCCACAGTCAAGGCAGACGTGATGCATGGACTCGTTTCCACGGCATGAAATCACAGAGCTTTAAAATCTTCACGTAGTCACTCACGTGACTCCGAAGTAAAATAGTAACTTACCAGTTTGAAGTTTGATCTGTATTTTATGAGGAGTTACGATGAGGGATTACGTGCCCTCCGCTCCCACCCTTGATCATATACTTAACTGGTATCTCTTCTCTAATCTTACTATGTTTAGTCATTACAATTGTCTGTGATTTCACACCGCTGCTTTGAAGAATGACACACATGCGTCCTGGCGGGGTTCTTCGCGTAATCCTTCATCGTAACTCCTCATAAAATACAGATCAAACTTCAAACTGGTAAGTTCTCGTTTAATCTTACTATTTTATTTCCTCTCCCCTGAAGTGTCATTGATTCTATTTGCAAAAAAACCCTCCTTTAGCATTACTTCAAACAACCCGGTCAAATGTCAGAATGATTTAATTGTGCAGCACAGAAGCGTGCCCTATAGGCCCACCTCATCCTTGCTGACCGTGGAGTCTTTCTACACCAGTCCCATGTGCCCATACTCAATCTACATCCCTAAACTATCCAAGAACTTGTCCAAATGCCTTTTAAACATTGTCAAACTATCTGTCTCCACTCCCCAGGCAGTACCATCTGCATTAAAAAACTTACCCCTCATATCTTTACATTTCTCCCTTCATCTTAGACCTCTGCCTTCCAGTTTAAAGCCCCACTGCCCAGGGGAAAAGATTATATCCAAACTGTTATTATAAATTTTAAATACCTAATTTTATAAGGTCACCCCTCAGCCTGCTATACTCGAGTGAGAATAAAACAAGCTTATCCAGTCTCTCCTTACAACTCTTGTCCATTCTAGGCAACATCCCGCTGACTCTTTTGTGCATTCTCTCTATAGTTACCACATCCTGACTGCAGATTGGTGACCATAATTTGAAACACTCAAAATGCAGGTAACCACTGTTTTGTACAACTGCAATATGACTTCCCAACTCATATTTTCAGCTTCCATGTATGGAGACAAGCACACCAAATACTTTTTTTTGTCATCATCCACTTATTTCACATTTATGTTGAGCTTTAGGCACATTTTGCTTCAATAGTTTATAAAATTAAAAACAGGTGACACAGTAGCTGAGGGATAACAAGGTACAGAAAGGTACTCTATTCACCTACTGTATGTTACCACTTCCAGGAAATTATGGACTTGCATCCCAAGATCCCTTCCAGAATTTGAACATTCAAACTGCATAACTTCACACTTGTCTGTTTTAAAATCCACCTGACACTGCTCTGCCCAACATTGCAGCTGATCTATATCTTGCTGTATCTTTAAATAACTCCTTTGTTAGCTATCATTTTTGTTCACCTATAAACTTGCTCACCATTTCCCTACATTCCTATCCGTCATTGCTGTATATCGCACACAACAATGGTCTCTGTGCCGATCCATGAAGTGCACCACTAGTTACAGATTTCCATTCAGAAAAGCACCCCTCTCTCACCACCCTCTGCCCTCCACCACCCATCCAATTTTGGATCCAATTTTGCATCCCTCTCACCTTAAACCTTTTTTTTTCATCTCCATATGCTGGGTAATAGACTGTGCATTTACTCTATCTATTCCTTTCATGATTTTATACACCTCTCTAAAATCACTCCTCAGCATCCTGCACTCCAAGGAATAATGTCCCAGCTTGCTCAATTGGACATTATCCTATAGCTCAGGTCCTCAAGTTCTGTCACATCCTCGTAAATCTTCTCTGCACTCTTTCCATCTTACTAAAATGTTCAATTGGACTGCATTTTTTTCCTGGAACGATAGAGACTGAGAGGTGCCCTGATAGAGGTCTATAAAATTGTGAAGGGCACAAGGAGGGTAGATGGTCAGATTTTTTTCCCATGTTAGGGTTAGCAAAAACAGGAGGGCACAGATTTATGGGCCTGTCCCACTTACGCGACTTTATCGGCGACTGCCCGCACCCGTCATAGGTCGCCGAAAATTTTCAACATGTTGAAAATCCAGTGGCGACCAGAAAGACCTACGACTCTTTGGGTGACTGAGGAGACTACTCACGACCATACAGGCGACACCCTGGCGACATGTCGCGGGGTGAAGTCTGTATGGTCGTGAGTAGTCGCCCAAAGAGTCATACCTTGTTCTGGTCACCGTGGGATTTTCAACATGTTGAAACATTTCGGCGACCTGCTGCGACTATGACAAGTGCCGGCAAGTCGCCGAAAAAGTCGCCTAAGTGAGACAGGCCCATTAAGGCAAGAGGAAGGAGCTCGAGAGAAGCTTGGAATGGAAAGCTTTTTTTAAATCAGAGTGATTGATATCTGGGACTTACTGGTGGTGGGAACAGATCCAAACATAACGATTAAGAGACATTTCAAGAGCCACTTTAAAAGGCAATGCATAATAATAATAATAATAATAATAATAATAATAATACACTTTAATACGGACTCGAGGTCCAGACAAGGGGCAACATTACATTAAAAAAAAATGCATTGCATTGCATATTAAAAAATTATCATAAAGTACATATAAAATCTTAGTATATCTCTTATAAAAGCATCATAAATTATATATTTTTTAAAACACAATACATAAGTTAAAAATCCAGATTAAAAGAATGATCAATGTCCTACAATGAGACAACGATACCAGTGTCTCCACAACTGGGATTCGTAGCGTGTAGTGCTAACCCTTATGTTTGACAAGGCCACAATAACTTACAAAATTCTTAAGGGGTTGGACAGTCTAGATGCAGGAAGATTGTTCCCGATGTTGGCGAAGTCCAGAACAAGGGGTCATAGTTTAAGGATAAGGGGGAAATCTTTTAGGACCGAGATGAGGAAAACTTTTTTCACACAGAGAGTGGTGAATCTCTGGAATTCTCTGCCGCAGAAGGTAGTTGAGGCCAGTTCATTGGCTATATTTAAGAGGGAGTTAGGTGTGGCCCTTGTGGCTAAAGGGATCAGGGGGTATGGAGAGAAGGCAGGAACAGGATACTGAGTTGGATGATCAGCCATGATCATATTGAATGGCGGTGCAGGCTCGAAGGGCCGAATGGCCTACTCCTGCACCTATTTTCTATGTTTCTATGTTTCTATAATTACATTTTTAGAGTCATTTATCCTGCAAATGAATTTATACATGTGATTTCTTAGGAGGACATAATGATCATCAAGGATGTTGATGGGTCATGGTGCCGTTTCTGTACAACTATGACTATGAAATCAATCAATGATCAACATAAGGCCACAAGTTATTCCCACTGTTGCCACTCACATGATAACAGATGCTTGCCTTCAACATTCTTCAATTTTTTGCAAGTTAATAATTGATATTTACATATTTTAGCCATTAAATGTTTAGGAAAAGGTTTTTTTTTTAATCCAAGAAAAAAAGGACAACTCAGTATTTCTCCCAATTTGCTCACCATACCCCTACATTACCATCCGTCATTGCTGTATATTGCACACAACAATGGTCCCTGTGCCCATCCATGAAGAGCACCACTAGTTACAGATTTCCATTCAGAAAAACACCCCTCTCTCACTACCCTCTGCCTTTCATCACCCATCCAATTTTGGACCCAATTATGGATCCCTCTCGCCTTAAACCTCTGCCCTCTAGTTTTTAATCTCCATATGCTGGGTAATAGACTATTTAAGCACTCATTACATAAACTTGGTACAGTTGTTATTGAAAACTTTTCTTCCATTGCTTGAGAGACAAGTCGTAATAAGGTCCGGGTAAAGGCCACTGTCTTCAGATATAAATGGCATCAATAAGACTGTACATTATTTAATAATGTTATGATAAGGTATGTAAGTTTTGAATTTGTTTTCTTTACACCAATGTGTTCAAATCCATGCAATCTTCCCAAAGCTCCCAAACGACAAGATTCCCGCTTTAAATGCAGCCAAACCCTCAGCTCAGGGCTCTAATTGTGACTCTGAGGATCTTTGCCCCCACCTTAAATCCAGGTAGACCCAGTCAGCCTTGGTACAGTGCTAATTTCTTGTGATAGTCAGGCCTTCATCAGTCCAGGTACTTCATCTAGAAGTTGGGATGTTATGTTACCACTGTACAAGATGTAGGTGAGGCTGCACTTGGAGTATTGTGTTCAGTTGTCATCATGCTATTGGAAGGATGTCATTAAGCTGGAAAGAGAAGGTGTTGCCAGGACTTGAAGGGCTGAGCTATAGGAAGAGGTTGGGCAGGTGAGGATTTGGAGACCAGGAGGCTGAGGGATTGGTCTAAAAGAGGAGTAAAAAATAAAGAGGGGAATAGAGGGAATGTGCATGGACTATTTTACTGAAAGGAGGATATAGGTTAAAGGTAAGGGGTGTAAGAGTTAATAGGAATTCAAGGGGTGATTTTTCCACAGAGGGCGGTGGGTATAAGGAAGTCGCCCGGAAATCTATTGATTTGTTTTAAATGCAAGCAAAGACAGAAGCTCCACAGCAACCTTGATCAGTGAATTTCAAAGAAATTTGGAGAAAATGCATCTTCATTCACCCTGAAATAGCCTCCCTTCACATTGCAACCCCCTAGTTTAAGACTCCACAATCAGAGAGAACATGTTCATGAGGGCACTGAGGCCTCTAAGAATTTAATGTTCTGATCATGTTATTTTGGACTCTTATCCAAGTACAATAATGTACAAATTCAATATGATTTTTTTAATAACCCAGTGATTCAAATAAACCCCCCCCCCCCCACCCCCCAAAAGTAAAATACATTATGCCCATCTTCCACACTTTTTGATACAGAAGGCTTCTTTCACAGTTAACACTCAGTAAAAAAAAACATGTTACACATTGTTTAATAGCGTAAACAATCCTAACATTAACGCTCCAAAGAAAATAATAAATTTTCTTAAAACGTTCCTTTAAAAAAATACAGCTCTCTTGGTCTTTGCCAAATGAAGCACAGCATTTCTCACCTAGCGTGGAGCCTGTTCCAAGTCTGGCAGCAAACCTCTTGTTCGTTATGAGTGGAGCAGTGTACCATGCTATACAAGACTGTCAGTGCCCCACCCTGTAACTTAATGTGGGTGAGTAGGTTGGAGCCAATGCTGACTGGAGGGCTGATAAAGCACACTGGTTTCAATTGCAATTATGTGTCACTAGATCAACATGAAGTTTCCGGGGACAACTATTTGCATGCAGAAATATCTACCGGTAATTATTTCAGAAACACTGATAGTTACCTCATGTCACTAACATTAAGCAACAACTGTAGTATACAATTACAACAGTGCTGCATGTTAGTGCAACAGAAGTGTAGCAAATAGAACAATTTATCAAGTGGCCGCTGCAAGATTTCATCTACAGCCTCCCATACCTGTACGATGACTGTACCACACGAATATTCATTGGTTGTCAAGTGCTTTGGAAATTCTGAGGTCATGAAAGACCTTACATACTTTATTTTCAGCCATCACAGGCGACATCTTGTCTGGCTTCAGAGGAACAGCAGCAGTACCATGCAGAGAATGTTCAGCACAACTTGTTAGAGGCTGCAAAACATTCATGTCGGCCCAGTGCGGAGATTCACTTGGCTATTTCACTAGGATACCACATCACAGGAACAGCTGGTTTGCTGTGTAGAACCACTGAGTGGACTAGGAGTGCATACTTTGGAGCTCATAAGAATAAGAGGATCTCACAGTCTTATTTACAAAATTCTTAAAGGAGCTTGACAGGTGAGATGCAGGGAGGATGTTTCTTCTGAATTAAGAGGTTAGGGCTAGGATCAATTCTAAAATAAGGATATTTAGGAAGAACTTCTTCAAAGGGTGGTGATAGAAACATAGAAAATAGGTGCAGGAGGAGGCCATTTGGCCCTTTGAGCCAGCACCGCCATTCATTGTGATCATGGCTGATAGTCCCTAATCAATAACCTGTGCCTGCCTTCTCCCCATATCCCTTGATTCCACTAGCCCCTAGAGCTCTATCTAACTCTCTCTTAAACCCATCAAGTGATTTGGCCTCCACTGCCCACTGTGGCAGGGAATTCTACAAATTCACAACTCTCTGGGTGAAAAAGTATTTTCTCTCCTCAGTCTTAAATGGCCTCCCCTTTATTCTAAGACTGTGGCCCCTGGTTATGGACTCGCCCAACATTCGGAACATTTTTCCTGCATCTAGCTTGTCCAGTCCTTTTATAATTTTATATGTTTCTATAAGATTCCCCCTCATCCTTCTAAATTCCAGTGAATACATGCCTAGTCTTTTCAATCTTTCCTCATATGACAGTCCCGCCATCCCAGGGATCAATCTCGTGAACCCACGCAACACTGCCTCAATTACAAGGATGTCCTTCCTCAAATTAGGAGACCTAAACTGTACACAATACTCCAGATGTGGTCTTACTAGAGCCCTATACAACTGCAGAAGAACCTCTTTACTCCTATACTGAAATCCTCTTGTTATGAAGGCCAACATTCCATTAGCTACCTTCACTGCCTGCTGTACCTGCACGCCAACTTTCAGTGACTGGTGTACAAGGACACCCAGGTCTCGCTGTACCTCCCCCTTACCTAACCTAACCCCATTGAGATAATAATCTGCCACCTTGTTTTTGCCGCCAAAGTGGATAACCTCACATTTATCTATATTATACTGCATCTGCCACGCATCTGCCCACTCACTCAAACTGTCCAGGTCACCCTGCAACCTCCTAACATCCTCTTCACTGTTCACACTGCCACCCAGCTTTGTGTCATCCGCAAACTTGCTAGTGTTGCTCCTAATTCCCTCTTCCAAATCATTAATATATATGGTAAACAGTTGCGGCCCCAACACCGAGCCTTGTGACACTCCACTCGCCATTGCCTGCCATTCTGAAAAGGACACGTTCACTCCTTCTCTTTGCTTCCTGTTTGCCAACCAGTTTTCTATCCACGTCAACACCAATACCATGTGCTCTAATTTTAGTCATCAGTCTCCCGTGCGGAACCTTATCAAAGGCTTTCTGAAAGTCTAAATACACTACATCCACTGGCACCCCTTCATCCATTTTACTTGTCACATCCTCAAAAAATTCCAGAAGATTAGTCAACCATGATTTTCCTTTCATAAATCCATGTTGATTTGGACTAATCCTTTTACTGCTATCCAAATGTCCCATTATTACCTCTAATAATTGACCAGCATCTTTCCCACCACCGAAGTCAGGCTAACTGGTCTGTAATTCCCCATTTTCTCTCTCTCGCTCCTTTCTTGAAAAATGGGATAACATTAGCTATCCTCCAATCCACAGGAACTGATACTGAATCTATTGACCATTGGAAAATGATCACCAATACGTCCACTATTTCTAGAGCCACCTCCCTGAGGACCCTGGGATGCAGACCATCAGGCTCAGGGGATTTATCATCCTTCAGTCCCATTAGTCTACCCAATACTATTTCTCGCCTAATGAAAATTTCTTTCAGTTCCTCTACCCCCTTAGATTCTCTGTCCTCCGGTACTTCTGGGAGATTGTTTGTGTCTTCCTTACTGAAGACAGATCCGAAGTATCTGTTCAACTCTTCTTCCATTTCCTTGTTCCCCATAATAATTTCACCCGTGTCTGCCTTCAAGGGACCCACATTTGACTTTGCTATTCTTTTTCCTTTAACATATCTAAAGAAGCTTTTACTGTCCTTCTTTATATTCCTGGCCAGCTTCCCCTCGTACTTCATCTTTTCAGCCCGTATTGCCCGTTTTGTTTCCTTCTGTTGTCCTATAAAAGTTTCCCAATCCTCTGGCTACCGGCTACTCTTTGCTGTGTTATAAATCTTTTCTTTTAGTTTTATTCTATCCCTAACTTCTCTTGTCAGCCACAGTAGCCTCCTACTCCCCTTAGAATCTGTCGGAATAGTGATCTGTCAGAACTCTCTCCCTTGGATGAATGTAGAAAATAAAAATGGTGACTGTGGTCATTCAGGACTGAGATTGATAGGCATTAAGGGAACCAAAGAAGAGGATGGATATGGAAAATGGCGTTGAAGTAGAAGATTGGGCATGATCTTGGGCATGAATGGAGACGAAGAAACACTTCTTCTCACAGAGAGTGGTGAGTCTGTGGAATTCTCTGCCACAGTGGAGGCAGTTTCTCTGGATGCTTTCAAGAGAGAGCTAGGTAGGGCTCTTAAAAATAGCGGAGTCAGGGGATATGTGAAGAAGGCAGGAATGGGGTACTGATTGGGGATGATCAGCCATGATCATATTGAATGGCGGTGCTGGCTCGAAGGGCCGAATGGCCTACTCCTGCACTTATTATCTATTGTCTATATCTTGATCAATGATGAAGTTGACTCAAAGGGCTGGGTGGCCTCCATCTGCTCCTAACATGTTCTTCTATTTTAAAAAAAGCTCAATTATTCCTAATCCACAACTATGCAACATAGGAATATTCAATTATCTCTCATCTGCTGTTATTTTCCTACGTAACTAAATTTATTGTTCCTATTTGTGCCGTTTCTTTATAGTCACATAAACTATGCCAATAGATTAGACAATAGGTGCAGGAGTAGGCCATTTGGCCCTTCGAGCCAGCACCGTCATTCAATGGCTGCCTTCTGTAGCAGAGAATTCCACAGAGAATTCCACAGATTCAAAACTCTCTGGGTAAAAACGTTTTTCCTCATCTCAGTCCTAATGGCCTACTCCTTCTTAAACTGTGACCCCTTGTTCTGGACACCCCCAACATCGGGAACAGTTTTTCTGCATCTACCCTGTCCAATCCTATAAGAATTTAATATGTTTCTATAAGATACCCTCTCATCCTTCTAAAGTCCAGCGAATACAAGCCCAGTCAATCCATTCTTTCATCATATGTCGGTCCTGCCATCCCAGGAATTAACCTGGTGAATCTATGCTGCACTCCTTCAATAGCAATAATGCCCTTCCTCAAAATAGGAGACCAAAATTGCACACCAGGTGTGGTCTCACCAGGGCCCAGTACAACTGTAGTAGGACCTCGTTGCTCCTAAACTCAAATCCTCTCGCAATGAAGGCCAACATGCCATTAGCTTTCATCACTGCCTGCTGTACCTGCATGCTTACTTTCAGTGACTGATGTACAAGCACACCCAGGTCTCGTTGCACCTCCCTTCTCCTAATCTGGCACCATTCAGATAATAATCTGCCTTCCTGTTCTTGCCACCAAAGTGGATAACCTCACGTTTATCCACATTCTACTGCATCTGCCATGTTTCTGCCCACTCACCCAACCTATCCAAATGACCCTGCAGCCTCATAGCATCCTCCTCACAGTTCACACTGCCACCCAGCTTTGTGTCATCCGCAAACTTAGAGATGTCACATTTAATTCCCTTGTCTAAATCGTTAATACATAAGTGTCATTTTACAATACTGCATACAAAAGTGTGACTTCAAATTCCTTCAAAAAAGTGGACAAGCACTTTATTGTGTTCATGATTAACATAGTATTGTAGTGCGTGGGTCTCAGAATGAGGCAAGTAGTCCGCAGTTTGAGAAGCACTATACTTTATTTCCTCCCGGTTCAGGGGAAGACGAAACCAGGGGAAGATGGCACCCAAACCCTGCCTTTTATACCCTCCGGCTAAGGACCGCCTCCGGACTGCACCACTCCTGTGCCGAGGGGTTCGGCAGTATAATGGGACGACCCTTAGGAGCCGCCACAGGACCCCCCCCCAGAACCAGAGGCACAAAACGCACCGGCGGGCGCACGACCCGGCCGGCCCGCGTGCGGAAGTCAGCAGATCCCGGGGCTTGCGGGGGCGTAGGTGGAGGGACAGGTCGAGGGGCCGGCGGGAGGACAGGTGGAGTGACAGGTGGAGGGAGTCGTGAGGGGGGGCGCCCGCGGGGCCGAGGTTGAGCAACCAGCACCGGCTGGTCAATGTCCAGGTGCGCCGGCTTCAAACGGTCAATCGACACGGCCTCCGGCCGGCCCCCCATGTCCAGGACAAAGGTCGACTGCCCGTGTTCCAGCACCCGGAACGGGCCCTCGTACGGCCTCTGAAGTGGCGTCCGGTGGGCATCACGGCGCAGGAAGACGTATGGGCAGTCCGTGAGGGCCATTGGCACGTGTGGTCGAAATGTCCCATGGCGGGATGTCGGGACGGGTGCGAGCCTGCCAACTCGCTCGCGAAGGCGTCGAAGGGCGGAGGAGGGCGTTTCCTGATGCTCCGGCGCCGACGGCACGAACTCCCCGGGCACTGTGAGTGTTGACCCGTACACCAGCTCCGCCGATGATGAGGCCAAGTCCTCTTTGGGAGCGGTCCGGATGCCCAGCATGACCCACGGCAACTCGTCCATCCAGTCCGGGCCGGTGAGCCGTGCCTTCAATGCCGCCTTCAGCTGCCGGTGGAACCTCTCCACCAGACCGTTAGCCTGCGGGTGGTAAGCCGTGGTGTGGTGCAGCTGCACCCCCAGCAAGCGAGCCATGGCTGACCACAGCTCGGAGGTGAACTGTGGCCCCCGGTCGGAGGAGATGTGCGCCGGCACCCCGAAGCGAGCAATCCAGTGCGCGGACAACGCACGAGCACACGTAGCCGATGAGGTGTCAGCCAACGGAATGGCCTCCGGCCACCGCGTGAAGCGGTCCACCATGGTCAAAAGGTGGGTGATGCCCCGGGACGGTGGAAGGGGCCCCACAATGTCCACGTGGAGATGGTCGAACCGCCGGTGAGGTAGACCGAACCCCTGGAGAGGTGCGCGGACATGGTGCTGGATCTTTGCTGTCTGGCACGGGATGCAGGTGCGAGCCCAATGGGCAACTTGCTTGCGCAGACCGTGCCACATGAAGCGAGCTGCCACCAGTGCCGTTGTCGCCCGGATTGATGGGTGAGCCAGCCCGTGGATGACCTCGAACTCTCTCCGGCGCCAGGTGGCAGGGACGATGGGGCGCGGCTGACCGGACGACACATCGCACAGGATTGTCATACCCCCAGGACCGAGAGGGACATCCTCAAGACGGAGTCCGGAGATGGCAGTCCGGTAGGTGGGCACCTCGTCGTCCGTGAGCTGTGCCGCCGCCAGAGCAGAATAGTCCAATCCGGGCGCCACCTCGAACACGGCATTTATAGCAGGGCGGGACAATGCGTCGGCCACCCGGTTCTCTTTCCCCTTGACGTAGCGGATGGCTGTGGTGTACTCGGAGATGTAAGCCAACTGCCGCTGCTGACGTGCGGACCAGGGGTCGGAAACCTTCTGCAGGGCGAAAGTGAGCGGCTTATGGTCGGTGTAGGCGGTGAACGGGCGGCCCTCCAGGAAGTAACGAAAATGGCGCACAGCCAGGTACAGAGCCAGGAGCTCACGATCGAACGCACTGTACTTGGTCTGCGCGCGGTTGAGGTGCCGACTGAAGAAGGCCAGAGGCCGCCAAACTCCGCCCGTCAGCTGCTCCAGCACAGCACCAACTGCCGACTCCGAGGCATCCACAGTGAGAGCAGTCGGGGCATCTTCCCGCGGGTGCACCAGCAGTACGGCCCGAGCAAGGGCCTCCTTCGCGCCGTCGAAAGCTGCCTCCGCCTCGTGGGTCCACTCAACGCTCTTCTGCTGCCCACCCGCCAGAAGTTGATACAGGGGCCGCATGATGTGGGCCGCGGATGGCACGAAACGATGGTAGAATGCCACCATGCCGACAAATTCATGCAGGCCGCGCACCGTGTGTGGGCGGGGAAACCGACGGACTGCGTCAACCCTGTCAGGTAGGGGAACTGCGCCTAGCGCAGTCACGCGGTGGCCGAGAAAGTCAATTTCGTTGACCCCAAAACGGCACTTGTCCAGGTTGATGGCCAAACCATGCTCGCTGAGCCGCTGACAGAGCTGTCGAAGGTGAGCGCAGTGTTCCTGCTGCGAGCGGCTGGCCACCAGGATGTCGTCCAGGTACACGAACACGAATTCGAGGTCCCGACAAACCCCGTCCATGAGGCGCTGAAAGGCCTGTGCAGCGTTCTTGAGGCCGAACGGCATCCGAGTAAACTCGTAAAGCCCGAATGGCGTGATGATAGCCGTCTTGGGTACGTCATCCGGGTGAACCGGGATCTGGTTATAACCCCGCACCAGATCCACTTTAGAAAAAAATGTGGCCCCAGCCAAATGGGCCGTGAAGTCCTGGATGTGGGGTACGGGGTATCGATCCGCTGTTGTTGCAGCGTTCAGTCGTCGGTAATCCCCACAAGGTCGCCAGCCCCCGCTTGACTTAGGGACCATGTGGAGTGGGAACGCCCAAGGGCTGCTCGAAGGGCGGACGATCCCCAAGGCCTCCATCGTGCGGAATTCCCGCCGTGCCAGACGCAGTTTATCTGGTGGCAGTCGTCGTGCTCGTGCATGGAGGGGTGGGCCGGTAGTCGGGATATAATGTACAACTCCGTGGCTGGGGGTTGCTGAATGAAACTGCGGAGTGAGAATGTCCGGGAACGCAGCCAAGATTCGTGCGTATCGGGAGTCCACGGACGCCAGTGGCCGCCCCACCGATTGACCCAAGCGCAATGTGATCGGCTCCATTGTAGTGGCGTTGACCAAACGCTGACGCCCGACGTCCACCATGAGGGAATGCGTCCGGAGAAAATCGGCCCCGAGCAATGGTTGGGAGACGTCGGCAACGGTAAAGTTCCATGAAAAATGGCAGGAGCCGAGCACGATGGGAACCATGCGCAGTCCATATGTGCGGATGGGGCTGCCGTTCGCCGCGGTGAGGACGGGCCCCCGCTTACCGGAACGAATGTCGGCCAGCGAAGGGGGCAGGACGCTGAGCTCCGCTCCTGTATCCACAAGGAAGCGGGTCCCGGAGCGCCGATCCCAAGCGAAAAGGCGGTGAATTTGGCCGGCCACCGCGGGGACTATTGGCAGCCGGCCCAGGCGTTTCCCGGGAACGTGCATGGCTGGCGGCATTGTCGTGCTGCAGCACCCCAGCGCTGATGGAAATAGCACCAGCTCCTTGTGTTCGTGCTATTTTGAGCTTGCCTGCCCCTGCTGGTGGTGCCTGCAGCTTGCTGGCGCTGGACTGCAGGTGCAGTACCCCTCACTGCCGCTGGGGGTAATCGAACGGGCCGTCGGGCTGGAGCTGTCACTCCTTCCACAGCTCCCCCGCCCCACCGGAGGAAATCGGGAGCTGCTGGGCTGACGTCATCGGTGTGCCTGCTGACGGCCAGCGCGTTGACGTCATCCCGGCGCGTCGACCTCAGCGCGACCTCGTCTCTGCTGACGCCCAGCGCGCTGACGTCATCAGGGCGCGCCATCCACATGGCGTCGGCGCGCCTCCCGAGGGCCCGAAGATCAGCAAACGAGGCGTCGGTGAGTTGCAATCGAATGTAGGCCGGCAGCAGATGCAGGTAAGTATATTCAAACAACAGGCATGGCGTGTGCCCGTCTAATAACGCCACCATTTCCTTTAGGAGGGTAGATGGCCGCCGGTCGCCCAGGCCCCCCATATGCAGGATCCTACCTGCCCGCTCCATCCTACTTAGTCCATAAATTTGGAGCAGGAGCTGTTTCAGGCCGAGGTATTTGTCATTGTCCGGGGGGGCTGCGAAGAAGTCCGATACTTCTTCCACCGCATCCTGGTCGAGGGCTCCCACCAGGTAATAGAAGCGGGTGGCATCGACCGTGATGCCCCGCAGGTTGAACTGGGCCTCCGCCTGCTGGAACCAGATGAGCGGCCGTGTGGTCCAGAAGCTGGGCAGTTTTACGGAGACCGCGTCCAGAGACAGGGTCGGGCTGGCGTGTGAGGAGGTAGGGCTTTGTTCTGTCTCCATCATGATGCCAATGGAGCGTCGGGGGTCACCAATGTAGTGCGTGGGTCTCAGAATGAGGCAAGTAGTCCGCAGTTTGAGAAGCACTATACTTTATTTCCTCCCGGTTCAGGGGAAGACGAAACCAGGGGAAGATGGCACCCAAACCCTGCCTTTTATACCCTCCGGCTAAGGACCGCCTCCGGACTGCACCACTCCTGTGCCGAGGGGTTCGGCAGTATAATGGGACGACCCTTAGGAGCCGCCACAGTATCAACAATAAATATAGGAAAAGATAGCATATTGATGGCAAGTTTCCGAAAATGGCATCAGAATACACAAATACATTTTGTGTAACAGTTGTCGCGTGTACACTAGTGACCTGGTTGGCACAGTAAGTGTACGTATTTCTTATTCCTTTCTATGTTTATGAATACCACATGGAAAAATAAAATTGCAAACACCGTTTCCACTTATTTCCACTTCATTCAGTAGTAGAATACTGCATCCGTCTGAGTGGACACAGCAACGCGCGTTACACATCATACACACAAACGCACTCAAAGGTTTGATGTCCCAGAAAACGAACGTTATATTATTAGTGAAAGCCAATGTGATCTAAACGGTACATTACCTTATGGATTTAAGCTAAATCGATGGCCGATGATTCGTCAGAATGTTTGGTTTGGGCTGATTTTTTAGTAAGTAAAATGTCTCCGTAACGGTCGTTGTGGAGCTTCCCGAAGTTGACACGAAGGAATGAAGTTGGCGACTTGGTCCGTACGACAGGTAAACAAGGGACAGTTTGCTTCCAAATTGAAAATTAGCTCAGTTTCTTAGTTTTGATGACCAATTTATGTCCAAATTTTTTTTTTAATTGATTTTATAAAATCGGAAAATATATCGTAAACGACCGTTGCGTTTATGACACCACGATGTTTTTGATATAATAAATTGGAAAATAAGAAAAAATAATTAACTCGCCCAAAAATCGCTACTATAATATTAGGTTTTGGAAAAGTATTAGAGGTTTGGAGACTCCGTGATTTAACCTACGGAGATACTGACCCTGTTCACGGTTGTTGTGACAATGGACAACAAGCACAACGACCGTTACCGGATCTTTACTGTACTGTATTATCTTTATGTTACTGTATTTTTCTCCTGGTATTGTTGAAGATATTTCCCTAGATCATTATCAAAACGTATATGTATGAGGGGCCATATGAAGTTTATTTATGAATTAAATATTCATGACTTAATGACGCAGCATTATAAATGTCACATTTTTGGTGTCCAAATTGGTGGTAAAATGATGAAAATTTGTCTATCATGAAAAAAGCTTTTGATTTTCGGTCTTGAAGTTATCTAATTTATATCTGTTATTTATAAGGTTTCACATGATAGGTAGATTTTTGTTAAGAACCATATAACCATATAACAATTACAGCACGGAAACAGGCCATCTCGACCCTTCTAGTCCGTGCTGAACACATAATCTCCCCTAGTCCCATATACCTGCGCTCAGACCATAACCCTCCATTCCCTTCCCATCCATATAACTATCCAATTTATTTTTAAATGATAAAAACGAACCTGCCTCCACCACCTTCACCGGAAGCTCATTCCACACAGCTACCACTCTCTGAGTAAAGAAGTTCCCCCTCATGTTACCCCTAAACGTCAGTCCCTTAATTCTCATGTCATGTCCCCTTGTTTGAATCTTCCCTACTCTCAGTGGGAAAAGCTTTTGAACAGTGTATTGGTGTAAAAAACTGAATAATCTTGTTCCTCAAAATCTCTCCAGTATTGTAAAAATATATATATTGTAATCAGCTGGGGTCCCAGCACCGAGCCTTGTGGCACCCTGTGCCTGTGCATATGTTGCACAGACTGATTTAATGAGATGGGTCGGACCGTATGTATATGCTGTTACCTACAGAGGGAGCAATATCAAAAGGGAACAACTGCTGAGCCTGGCTCTGCAGAACCACTGATTTGCAGAAGACCCAACAGACCAAATTTGACCAAGGAAATTTATCTTCACCAACCAGGCTTCTAACATCTTCATCAGCTTCCTATGCTAATGCAGCCATATATTTATTGCATTTAGGTGGTGTGCAACAAAAATAACCTGTTTGTAATTATCTGTAAGAAAATTGTGACCCGAGGTTTGTTAAGGTATAAAATTAAAACCTGGTCCAACTATGGCCAACTCTGAATGGTCCGATTCTGAATCCAGCCAGTGGCCAGTTGCCTAACTTTCTTTCATGACTGTCAATGTTAGAATCTCAAACGTGCTATTGATTCCAAATTGGTAGCGCTATCGAGTGGTGGCGCCATCGAGTGTGGCAGCCTCGCCAGCAGCTGTCTGTCCTTTCATTCTTTTTGTTATTTTTAGTCAGTCTAAAAGTTTGTTTTTGGAGGTATTTTAGTCTTGTATATGTGGGGGGGGAGGGGGAAACTGTTTTTCTCAGTCACTACCTGGTCGAGGATGCGTCTTTCATCCGAGCCACATGGATGGAGTCAGTGCACTCTTTAATCAATTTTCCACTTACATTTCCGGGACTATGTCTTTGATCATATTTGATTCTCCGAAAACATTTCTCATTTCAAATCTCAAACTTCAAAACCTGTACCCAGGCACTTCAACACTGAGTAAAGATCTTCTGACACCCACAATTTAGCAAAGACATAAGGAACTGCAAATGCTGGAATCTTGAGCAAAACATAAAGTGTTAGAGTAAATCAGCGGGTCAGGCAGCTTCCGTGGAGGGAAATGGACAGTCTGAAGAAGGAGAAACGTCGCCTGTCCATTCCCTCCACAGATACTGCCTGACCCTCTGAGATACTCCGGCATTTGTTTTGCCCACCATTCAGCAATATGTTCTCTCATGTTTTCAGTCCCAGCTTTATCTGGTCACTCATGCATATTTCTTCAATTCCCCTCTGATTTACCAACTACTTCCCTGCAAGCAAGAATTGGGTGGTTACAATAAAACACTGGCAGGTTCGAAGCTTGGGGAACTGGTCAGTACGGAGATTTTAAAAGGCTAGAATTGGTTGTGGAAGATCTTAATTAAAGTTGCAACAGACCTGCAGCGGCATTTGCCAGCCAGATCAGACGAGGGATCATTATTCTAATAATAACCATAGCCTTGCAAATTTGTCTTTGGCAATATATTATCCAATTCCCTCTGGAAGGCCACAGTGGAACCTGCCTCCATCATATTCGCAGGCAGTACGTTCCAGATTCAGCCACACGTTGTGTAATAATATTTTCTTCATCTCACTCTTAATTTTCTTCCCTTTCATTTTACACCTGTCATCTCTAGTCCACAACCCTCCACCGATATGAGCAGCCTCCCCTATCCATTCGCTGTAGACCTTTCCTCATTTAATACACTTCTATTATATTCCTGCCGCTGTCTCTTCCCTCAAGTAAAGGTCCCAGCCTCTCGAAATATCCAGGTAACTGCAGTCCCTCATCCCAGGAAACATCCTCGTAAATCTTTTCTGAACCCTCTTTGATGGCTTCACATTGTTCCCAAAGTAAGCCGACCAGAACTGAACACAATGCTCCAGTTGAGGCTGGAGCACTGTTTTATAAAGGTTCAGCATGAATTCCGTGCTTTCGCATTCCATGCCTCTATTGAGAATGCAGATTTATCTATGCACTAGCAATTGCTTTCTCAAACTGCACATTCAATTCCAATCACTTCAACACCTTTCTCACCAGGTCTCAGCATCCATTTTAGAACGGCATCCTTTACTCTGCATTGTCTTTCCTCATTCTTTTTACCAATTTGGATCACCTCACATTGCTGGGCGTTAAACCTCATCTACCACATGTTTGCCCATTTTATAGAACAGTACAGCATAGTAACAGGCCCTTCAGCCCATAATGTCTGTGACAATCACAATCCCACTTTAAACTACAAATATAAATTAATTCTATGTATATCTGAATTCCATAGGCCAGAATACTCGGTATACTCCTGTAAGTTGAACACTTTAAAAGTTTAAAAATAGTTTTCCATACATCTCAGATACAAGGATGGATTAATTTTCAAAGAAGGATAGTACAAGCAATTGGAAAAAGCTAGGGTTGTCATTTTCTACTCCAGTCCTACAAAAGACAAAAATTGCATATCTGCTACCAGTGTGCGGCCGAGCGCAAATTGGAGGATCAGCAACTCATATTTTACTTGGGCAGCTTACACCATAGCGGTATGAATATTGACTTCTCTAACTTCAAGTAACCCTTGCTTTCCCTCTCTCTCCATCATTCCCCCTTCCTAGTTCTCCGACCAGTCTGACTGTCCCCCTGATTATATTTTAAAAATGGCGGCGCACACAGTTGCAGCGGCTCGATGTCCTCCCGGTCAGTGCTTCGTGTTTTTTGTGTATGTGTACGTGTTGTTTTGTGTTTTGTGTACTTACTGTCGGGCGAACAACGCCTACGGCCGGCAGGACCTTCTTAGGATCGGAGCCGGTCGCGAACGGGAGGTTACCGCCGAGTTTGTCCGCTCATATGAGATCCCGGCGGACATAGCAAGGAGCCCCGACTCTCCGTGGATCACCATCCCCGCGGGGAGGAGGCGAAGACGGCGCAGAGACAGAAGGCAAAAGCGAGGCTGCAGGGCCGGCGCGCTAGCGAGGCTACGGAGGCAGCCACTGAAACCACCGCTGCCCAGCCTGTTCCTAACGAACGCCAGATCCCTCGCTAACAAGATGGATGAACTGAGGCTACAGACTGCAGCTAACAACGTCGTGAAGGACAGCAGTATCCTGTTGATCACGGAGACCTGGCTTCATTCTTTCATTCCGGACTCTGCTATCGAGCTAGCAGGCTACACAGCACAGCGTCATGATAGGACAAGAGACTCTGGTAAGAGCAGAGGTGGAGGGCTCTGTGTGTACGTGAACAACACCTGGTGTACAAACACAGTGATTGTGGACAGTCAATGCTCCCCGAACCTGGAGTATGTGACTGTTAAATGCAGGCCCATTTACCTCCCTAGAGAGTTTACTGTTGTCATGATAACTGCTGTGTACATACCACCGGATGCTAATGCTAACTCGGCTATCGGTCATTTGTATGGTAGCATTAGCAGCCAACAGAGCATATATCCTGACGGTGTTCACATCATAGCAGGGGACTTTAACCACGCGGACTTGAAGAAAATGCTGCCCAAATTCTACCAGCATGTTAAATGTGCTACAAGGGGAGCTAACACACTGGACAAGGTCTACTCCAACATCAAGCTGGGCTACAGGGCTAGACCACTACCACACCTGGGCCAGTCTGACCATATGTCCCTGCTCTTAATTCCTGCATATGCCCCCCTCAGGAAAACCGCTCCTACTATTACAAAGACCATCACAACCTGGCCTGATGGTGCTTCTCAGCAGCTGCAGGACTGTTTCGACAGGACCAACTGGGAGGTGTTTGAACACCGGGACCTGGAGGTGTTCACAGACAGTGTACTGGGTTACATTAAAAACTGCATGGACACGGTCACAGTGGACAAACGCATCCGGGTCTACCCCAACCAGAAGCCCTGGATGACCCGGGAGGTCCAGCGGCTGTTGAAAGAGAGGAACACCGCTTTTAGGTCTGGCGACAGGGCTTTATACAGCACGGCCCGAGCTAACCTGAAGAGAGGCATCAGAGAGGCAAAATCAAACTACAGGAGGAAGATAGAGGACCACCTGGACAGTAATAACAGCAGGCAGGTGTGGCAGGGCGTCCAGTATCTCACCAACTATAAGACCAACCTTGGAGCTGTTGAAGGTGACGCCTCGCTGGCAGAGGAGCTGAACCACTTCTTTGCTCGCTTTGAAGTGGAGCCACCCGAGACAGCCACATCACAGCACATGGTCCACAGCAGCCTAACCCTCAAGATAGAGGAGCATGAGGTGAGGCGCACTCTGCGGGCCATCAATCCAAGGAAGGCTACTGGACCTGACGGCGTCTCTGGACGCGTGTTGAAGGACTGCGCAGACCAGCTGGCTGGAGTCTTTACAAGGATTTTTAACCAGTCTCTGGCCCAGTCCACTGTCCCACCCTGTCTGAAGTCCTCCACCATAGTCCCCTTGCCCAAAAAAAACAACATCTCCAGCCTCAACGACTACCGGCCAGTCGCACTCACACCAGTGGTGATGAAGTGTTTTGAAAAACTGGTCCGGGGTCATATCACATCACTTCTGCCCCGAAGCTTTGACCCCCACCAGTTTGCGTACAGAGCAAATAGATCTACAGAGGACGCTGTAGCCACAGCTCTCCATGCTGCACTGTCTCACCTGGAGCAGCGGGGGAGCTACGTGCGGATGCACTTTGTGGACTACAGCTCTGCTTTTAATACCATCCTTCCCCACAAACTGGTGGACAAACTGGGGGACTTGGGACTTCCACACTCCACCTGTACGTGGATAAATAGCTTCCTGTCGGGTCGCAGCCAGAGAGTCAGAGTGGTGGGCCATCATACATCCACGGCCCTCAGCCTCAGTACCGGCTCTCCACAGGGCTGCGTACTGAGCCCCCTGCTCTACACCATCTACACACATGACTGCACCCCCGCCCACCACAGCAACACCATTGTCAAATTTGCGGATGACACTACGGTGGTGGGACTCATCTCCGGGGGGGACGAGTACGCCTACCAGGATGAGGTGGAGCAGCTGACAGTGTGGTGTGAAGAAAATAACCTGCTCCTCAACACCTTAAAGACAAAGGAAGTAATAATAGATTTCAGGAAGAATAAAACGGACATGGTACCATTGACTATCAGAGGGGACTGTGTAGAGAGGGTGGCGGATTTCCGCTTCCTGGGAATCCATATTGAGGAGGACCTGACGTGGAGCGTGAACACCACTGCGCTGCTGAAAAAGGTCCAGCAGAGACTGCACTTCCTGAGGGTGCTCAGGAAGAATAACATCACTCAGAGACTGCTGCTGTCCTTTTATCGGTGCTCCATTGAGAGCATACTAACATACTGTGTATGCGTGTGGTACACCAGCTGCACAGCGGCTCAGAGGAAAGCACTCCAGAGGGCCATTGACAACGCCCAGAGGATTGTCGGCTGCCCTCTCCTTACCTTGGAGGACTTACACAGTTCCCGCTGCACCAAAAAATCCCAGAATATCATAAAGGACATTTCCCACCCCGGACACTCCCTGTTTGAACTGTTGCCGTCAGGCAGACGGTACAGATCTACAAGGACAAGGACAAATAGACTAAAAAACAGTTTTTACCCCACTGCTATAAAAGCACTAAATGTAGCCGCCAAGGAACGCAGGGGCGATACAGACTAAGGGACTGTGGTACACTGTGAAATCGACAGAAGGATGGAGGGTTGGGTGTGTATGCGTGCTTTGTTCGTGATATTTATTTAGTTGTTTATCTTTTAATATTTTACCTTGTATGTATCGTTAGCTTTTAGAAATGTTTGAATGCTGCACTGACTGGCTGACATTTTTAAATTTCGTTGTACATGGTTCATGTTACAATGACAATAAAGAAACTATTCTATTCTATTCTATTCTATTCTATTCTATTACCTCTGTATCCTTTGTTGTCAACTTCTCCAAGCTAACAATGATCTATTCTACATTTTCCTTGAACTCCATACACTTTGATGTCTCGTTTCCACACCTTACACTTCCTTATCTCTGTGTTTCCCTTTCTTTCTCATGACTCTCACTCTGAAGAAGGGTGTCGACCCAAAACATTACCCATTCCTTCTATCCAGATATGCTGCCTGTCCCGCTGAGTTACTCCAGCATTTTGTGTCTATCTTCTGGAATATCTCAGTAGGTAAGGCTGGAGAACATGACCGGTATTGTCCTGGCCTGGTTATGTACTAAATAGGTTAAAGGCAAACTGCCCCTTCCACCCGCCTCCCACCCCTACCCACACAAAAAAAAGGTTAGTGAACAACTATGAAGTGATCAAGCCTTAACTTGCATGCCGTGAACATGGTCAATCACCAGAAAAACAATCAGCATAATAGGAAAACACATAACACGCCCTAATACAGTAGACAGTCAAGATAATTATCATCAATCACAGCAGGATCTTGAGCAACTGGGCAGGAGGGCTGAGGAATGGCTCTTGGGATTTAATTCAGGTATTCAGGCTGCATTTGGAGCATTGGATTCAGTTTGGGTCACCCTACTACCAGAAGGGTGTTATTAAACTGGAAAGTGCTCAGAGAAGATTTGCGAGGATGTTTCCAGGACTCAAGGGCCTGAGCTGCAGGGAAAGGTTGGGCAGATTAGAATTGTATTCAGGAGGCTGAGTGGTGATCTTATAGCAGCGTAAAAAATCATGAGAGGAATAGATAGGATGAACGCACAGGGTATGTAAACCAGGGTGGGAGAATCAAGAATAAGAGGGTATAGGTTTATGATGAGAGGGCCAAGATTTAATAGAATCTGATGGGTAACTTTTTCACTCAGAGTGGAACGAGCAGCAGGAGGAGGAAACTGAGACAGGTAGTATAATAACGTTTAAAAGAAGATTGGCCAGGGAGATGGATTGGAAAGGTTTGTACGGATACGAGCCAAACACTGGAAAATGGAACTAGCTTAGATGGGGTATCTTGGTCGGCATGGACGAGTTGGGCTGAAGGGCCTGAAGTGTGAGGTGTTGCATTTTTAGAAGTTAAACCAGGGCAGGACCTTCGTAGTTTTGTCCCAGGGAGTGCTGAGATCAATGGGATTTATTAGTACAGGAAGATTGTTCCCTGAAAGTGCCATCATAGATAGGTAGGATGTTGTAGGATTTAGGCACAGTGGCCTTCATTGGTCAGGGGACTGAGTATTGTGACATTATGTAACAGTTGTAGGTAACATTGGTGAAGCCATTTTTGGAGTATTATGTTCAGTTTTGGTCACCCTGCTATAGGAATGATGCCATTAAGCTGAAATGGGTGCAGAGAAGATTTACAAGGATGTAGCCAGAATTCGAGGGCCTGAGCCATGGAGAGAGATTGGACAGGTTAATCCAAGTTAATCTTTGGAGCACAGGAGGCCGAAAGGTGTTTTTATAACCCAGACCATCACCAACCACCCTTCTATTGACTCTAGCCAAGCCAATTAACCTACAAACCTGTTCATCATTGGAATCTAGGAGGAAACCAAAGATCTCGGAGAAAACTCACCCTGTCACGGGAAGATCGGACAAACTCTGTAGTCAGGATCAAACCCGGAGGGCTGCAAGCGCTGCAAGGCAGCAGTTCTACCGCTGCGCCACCGTGCTGCAAGGGTATGTCCTTTTACTCTGAGGCTATGGCCTCTGGTCCAAGACTCTACCACGAGTTGAAACATCCTCTCTACATTCACTCTATCCAGGTCTTTCACTGTTTGTTATGTTTCAATGAGGTTCCCCTCATCCTTCTAAACTCCAGCGAGTGGAGGCCCATAGCCTTCAAACACTCATCATATGTTAACCCAATTATTCCTAGGATCATTCTCGTGAACTACCTCCAGATCTTCTCCAATGTCAGCACATACTTCCTCAGATATGGGGCCCAAAACTGCTCACAATACTCCAAATGCGTTCTGACCTGTGCCTTAAAAAGCCTCAGCATTACATCCATGTTTTTGTACTGTTGCCATCTTGAAATAATTGCATTTACCTTCCTTGCATTCAACTTGCAAATTAACTGTACTCCCAAGTCCCTTTGCACCTCTGATTTCTGGATTCTCTCCCCATTTAGAAAATAGTCTACGCCTTTTTTCCTACTCCCAAAAGGCATGACTCCACACTTTGCCATGCTGTATTCCATCTGCCACTTCTCAGACTCTCCCAACCAATTCAAGTCCTTCTCCAGTTCCTGGTTTCTCTACACCACCTGCCCCTCCACCCATCCTCGTATCATTTGCAAACTTGGCCACAAATCCTTCAATCCCCTCATCCAAATAATTTATATACACCGTGATTAGCGGCCCCAGAACCGACCCCTGCGGAACATCGCTAGTCACTGGCAGCCAAGCAGAAAAAGCCCTCTTTATTGTCACATTCTGCCAGCCATCCAACCTGCTATCCATGCTAGTATCTACCCTCTGATACCATGGGCTCTCATCTTCTTTAGCAGCATCACATGCGGCACCTTATCAAAGGCCTTCTGAAAATCCAGGTAAACCACATCCACTGACAGAAGGGTCTCGACCCGAAACATCACCAATTCCTTTTCTCCAGAGATGCTGTCTGACCCGTGGAGTTATTCCAGCACTCTGTGTCCACATCCACTGACTCTCCTTTGTCTGTCCTGTTTTGCGCTTCCTCAAAGAATTCCAACAGGCTTGTCAGGCAAGATCTCCCTTTCACAAAATCATGTTGACTTTGGCCTATTTTATTTTGTGTGTCTAAGCACTCAGAAATCTCGTCTTTTGTAATGGACTCTAAAATAGTCCCAACCACTGAAGTCAGGCTAACCGACCTATAGATTCCATTCTTCTGTCTCGCTCCCTTCTTGAGCAGCGGAGTAATATTTGCAATATTCCAATCGTCTAGAACCACCCCTAACTAGTGATTCTTGAAATATCAATATCAATGCCTCCTCTTATCCACCTTCAGACCTTTCAGCTTCCCAAGCACCTTCTCCCTAATACATACCTGTATATCTTTGGAGTGTGGGAGGAAACCGAAGATATCGGAGAAAACCCATGCGGGCATGAGGAGAAGGTAAAAACTCCGAAAAGACAGCACCCATAGTCGGGATCTAACCCGGGTCTCCGGTGCTGCAAGTGCTGTAAGGCAGCAACTCTACCGCTGGGTCACCATGCTGCCCTACTGATTACCCACTGCAGTACTCTGTCCCTACTGATTGTAGTAATGGGGAGAAACCTGGTAGAGGTGGGGACAGGAAAATGTCTGGCGAGTGAGGGGAAAGGAAGTGAAAATGGTTAGCAACTGGGAGATCCAGCAAGCCTAGACAGATTGAGCACGTATTCGACAAAACGGTCAACTAGACTGTGCTTGGTCTTGTCCCCAATGCAGTAGATGAGGTTGGAGGAGATGCACGTGAGACAGAGGTTCACGTGAGACAGACGTTTTATCCTTCTCTTCCCTCTGCCCCACCTGGATGCACACCCATTTCTCTTTTCTCCTTCCTCCTCACTCCTTCCACCTATATTCCTCCTCCTCGATTCACATTTCACACCTCTTCTATCCTTTTCTCTTAACCTCTCACTCTTTGTCTTTTCATCTCTGGCCTCTGTCCAACCATCTGCCAATCACAAACCCCTCTCCCCATATCCACCTATCACTTGCAAGACTGTCCAACCACCCCCCCCCCCCCCCATCTGCAATTAGACTAAATAAGGGTCCCAACCCAAAATGTTGCCTATCCATGTTGAAAAACCTACCCTTTTTACCCTGTAGTAGCCCCAGAATTCCCTACCCTTATATAATCTCTGGAAAATGATTTCACTTACAGAAGCTCACCTTAAGACAACCTGAAAGTCTATCAGATAGGAACGGAATTGTTTTATTATACCTCAATAATAGTTAAACATTGCTACAGCCTTCAAAAGATAGCTAAAACCAATGCTGAGTTTATTGCAGAATATAATTTTAGCGGCATCAGACACAACATGAGGAAAAAAACTAAAGTTGCATAATCTCATTTAACCTCATTACATTTAACCTCATTACAGCTCTTTTCACGGGAACAATTGACTCAGGAACAGCTTCTTCCCCTCTGTTATCAGGCTTCTGAACAGTCCTTCCATAAGCTAGGGTACTGTCCAATTCACCTCCACCCCATTGCGGACATTGGACTTTGTCTCTGAAACTGACGAACTGAAACAAACCTGAGAACTATATTCTGCTCTCTATATCTTTCCCTTTGCACTGTCTATTGTGCTTAAGTATTGTATTTATGTATAGTATTATCTGATTTGATTGCATAGTAAGCAAAACATATTTTCATTACACCTTGGAACATGTGACAATAGTAAACTTAAAGTAACATTTATCCCTTGAAAATATTGAATTGCATAGGCAAATTTCTTTTTATAAATATTAACATGTGGCAAGTTAATATTCTAGTCAAAAAACAAAAATTCCCAATGCTGAAAATCTTGACTAAAAACAGAAATGAGAGAAAATCCGGCAGATGTAGCAAAACAAACAGTGTTAACGTTTCAGAATGCTAACCTTTCATCAAAACTCGAAAACAAGTTTGCTTTGAGTTAGAGAGAAGAAAGGGTGGAGAGAATAGTGCAAATGGCTGCGCAAGGATAGAGGCCAAGGTTGGCCCAGTGACACCAACTCTGATGGTGCTGTCTAAGGGAGAGAGGATTGCATGTTCATCACAGCTGAGTGGAGACCCAAGGAACCCGCAGATGCTGAAATCTTGTGCAAAGCAC
The DNA here is from genome assembly GCF_028641065.1 of Leucoraja erinaceus. Classification (NCBI taxonomy): domain Eukaryota; kingdom Metazoa; phylum Chordata; class Chondrichthyes; order Rajiformes; family Rajidae; genus Leucoraja; species Leucoraja erinaceus. The sequence continues at coordinate 135,950,893 of NC_073377.1, read as the reverse complement.
AAAGTGCTGGTGGAACTCAGCAGGTCCCCATTTAAGTCTTCCAAGAAACTAATGTAGATGACATATCTAGTGAGAAGAGCCAGTAAGAAAATAGTTTTTTGGTGGTGATAATTGGGAGCTAAGTTTGTATGGATGGGTTTCCACAAAGAATGAATTCACTCCTATGTCCTCTGGTTCTCGGTTCTCCCACCCTGGATAAAAGACACAGCACATTCACCTTATCTACCCCCCTCATGATCTTATACACTTCTATAAGATCACCCCTTAGCCTCCTGTGCTCTAAGAAATGAACTGAACGCAATACTCCAAATGCAGCCTCACCAACTTCTTGTACAACAATAACATAACATCCAAACTTCTACATTCAGCACCCTGAAGGTCAATGTACCAAAGGCTTTCTCGACCACCCTATCTAACTGTGATGCCACATTCATGAAACCATGAAACTATCCACCAGCACTCCTAGATCCCTCTGCTCCAGAACACTCCCCAGACCCCTGTCATTGACTGGTCCTGTCCTAGTTTAACTTCCCAAAATGCAACACCTCGCACTTATCTGCATTAAACTCTATTAACCATTCCCCACTTTAGTGTCTTCCGCAAACTTGCAAATCATTCTTTGTACATTTTCATCTAAATCTTTGATGTAAACCACAAACAGCAATGGGTCCAGCACTGATCCCTGAGGCACACCAATAACCACAGGCCTCCAGGCTGAAAAACAACCTTCCCATGCTTCTGCTTCCTTCCATGAAACCAATTCTCTATCCAGTCGACTATCTCTCCCTGGATCTCATGGGATTTAACCTTCCAGAGCAGCCTACCTTGCAGAACCTTATCAAATTAATTTGCTTTTAATTCTTACTTCTCAGATGGCAGAAATCAACTTCTAGCATCTGTAGGTTTTCTATGCAACCCCAAGTCCAAACAGGCAACAGATTAATATTTTAGTGAACCATATTATGTATGCAGATGATCTTGTGGTCTTTAGTCCATCTAGCGCTGGTCTCCAGCAGCTCCTTACTATATGTTCTGTGTATGGTGTGGAACATGACATTAAATATAATGCTAGTAAGAGTGCTGTTATGATCTGTAGAAACAAAGAGGATAAATGTCTAAAATTTCCTGATTTTAAATTGTCTGACAATAATCTTAGTGTCTGTAATAAGGTAAAATATCTAGGGCATATTATTACAGAACAAATGACAGATGATGAGGATATTTATAGGCAACGACGCATGCTGTATGTACAGGCGAATATTCTCTTGCGTAAGTTTGGTGCGTGTGCAGATGTGGTGAAGATGTCGCTATTTAGAGCATACTGCACACCACTCTACACTGCGCACCTGTGGTTGAACTATGGAAAGACAAGTTTGCAGAGACTAAAGGTGGCATATAACGATGCCATGAGAACACCGCTAAGGAAACCTAGATGGTGTAGTGCCAGTAATATGTTTGTGGCTGCAGGAGTCAGTACTTTAGAAGCTATCCTAAGAAATCACATGTATAAATTCATTTGCAGGATAAATTACTCTAAAAATGTAATTATTGTGGCCTTGTCAAACATAAGGGTTAGCACTACACGCTACAAATTCCAGCTGTGGAGACACTGGTATCGTTGTCTCGTTGTAGGACATTGATCATTCTTTTAATCTGGATTTTTAACATGTATTATGTTTTTAAAAATATATAATTTATGATGCTTTTATGTGATATACTAAGATTTTATATGTACTTTATGATTTTTTTTTAATATGCAATGCATTTTTTTTAATGTAATGTTGCCCCTTGTCTGGACCTCGAGTCCGTAATAAAGTTTATTAGTATTATTATTATTATTAATAAACTTTCATCACAATAATGTAGTTGTAAAGTTCAGCAATTTATATAATTTGCTGATTATTTAATGACATGCTAATGATATAATATTTAGCAATTTAAATACAGTGTACAGGGAGAGAAGCATTTCAGGTCAATAACTTTAGATCAGAACGGGAAAATGCCAAATCTAACAAAGCAAAGAAAATGCAAGAATAAAATGGAATGTTGATGAGGATTGGAGAGATCAAACTGTAAAAACAATGGGTGTCAATGCAATAAATAGAGTAACAGAGGGCACATTCTGAGATGAAACAAATGGATTTGTGAAATTGTTTTCTGAAATTAGGAACCTTCCTTGTACCTGAAAAAGTCAGAAGAGGATTAGGAAGATCAGCTAATTTCAAAGGTGATTAAAACCTCAGGATTATTTGTGCAGATGAAGCAAACATCCAGTCTTTTTTTATATCCCTGCACATTATTACTACACTCCCCCTGACCCCACAAAACTCAGCAATTTAAAAATACTTAACTCCTCAATTTTCCAATTCTGATGAAAGATCATTGACTTGAACTATGATTTGTAGAGAGATTGTAGACTCCATAGATGTAACCAGTAGTTTTTGTTTGAACTGATTTTGGAACAAAATTGCAAGATGGAAATAGGATGACCTGGTGATCGAAATTTCAACTTAGGACCAAAAGGACCAACATTATTTACCGACTGTTTCTTGCTTCACAGTAGAATAATTCAGAATGAGTGATTCTTTCATTTCTTAATAAGGCTTTGCATCTGTAATAAGGTATGACATTTCAAAAATGAAATTATTTTTGTATGGACAGATCTAGTAACTTGTGTGTGAACATTGTTTTGAATCCTAAGAGAAATTGTTAAAACTGGATGCCTCTTGACATCATCATACCATTTCTCATAATGGATACCGTGAGCCAATGAGCAGCAGCTATTACTGTTTTCCTTTCAACTTTACATAATTCAGTAAAGACAGTGTTGAGGTGACCAGGGCCAATAAGCCAATAATGTAGAAATATTGTCCCTACATACCCTGTCTTTCACACACCTAGAGCTATTAATTAGTTACCAGTTAATTGCTTAAAAGCCTCAAAAGGTCACTATCGTTGAGCAAATATGATTTGTGGAAAGTGTACTGCAGATAAAGGTTTTTACAGCTATCACTGGCCAATAGTGAATCAAGGAGCAGAGGACATAAGTTTAAGGTGAAGGGCAAAAGATTTAATAGGAATATGTGGGATTTTTCACACAAAGGGTGGTAGGTGTATGGAACAAGCTGCCAGAGGAGGTAGTTGAGGCAGGGACTATCGCAACATTTAATAAACAGTTAGACATGTGCATGAATAGGACAGGTTCGGAGGGATATGGATCAAACGTGGGCAGGTGGGACTAGTGCAGATGGGGTATGCTGGGCCGGAGGGCCTGTTTCCACACTGTATCACTCTATGACTCTATCTTTCCCTCTCAAATCCATTCTCCTGCCTTCTCCCCATTACCTCTGACACCCGTATCAATCAAGAATCTATCAATCTCCTCCTGAAAAATGTCCATTGACTTGACCTCCACAGCTGTCTGTGGCAATGAATTCCACAGTTCACCACCCTCTGACAAGAAATTCCTGCTCATCTCCTTCCTAAAGGAATGTCTTTTAATTCTGAGGCTGTGGCCACTGGTCCTAGACTCTCCCACTCGTGGAAACATCCTTTCCAAATCCACTCCATCTAGGTTTTTACCAGGCTGGGACAGACGGCAAGAGCTTCACACCGTGTCCCAAAGCTTGTGTCCTGTCCTGCATCACCCAAGGCAGCAGAGACGTTATAGGAGAGGGCAAGCACAGTAACAAAGTAGCTCACGATGGTTGGGTAACATTCAGGAATGTCTATGCATGTCACATCATGAATATTACTGAAGAACGGTCTTGACCCAAAATATAATGTTCTCCAGAGATGCTGCCTGACCCACTGAGTTACTCCAGCACTTTGTGACTATTTCCCCTTCACCCATCTGCCCAAGCCCACTCTCCATCCTACTTTCCTATGTTCCTTTCCACCCATAAACCTCTCTCTGCCTTTACATTTCACTCCTTTCAAATCTGCTCTACTTATCTACATGCATTTTTCTTCTTCACTTTTTAGTCATAGAATGATGCAGTGTGGAAACAGGCCCTTCAGCCCAACTTGCCCACACCGACCGACCGAGATGTCCCATCTAAACTAGTCCCACTCACACGCGTTTGGCCCATATCCATCTAAATCTCTCCTGTCCATGTACGTGTCCAAATGTCTCTTAAACATTAGGATAGTCCCAGCCTTAACTACCTCCTCTGGCAGCTCGTTACATACACCCAACACCCTTTGTGTGAAAAAGCTACCTCTCAGATTCCTGTTATTTTCTGAAATATTGGTCGTAAATTTGATGCAAAAATGCTCCAAAATACATCTCAGAATTCATCAGAGAGCTTCCAGGGCCCTTAAGCGGGCGCCGGGCCCCGGCATCGAGGGACTTCACACTTTGCGCTCGTGATGTGCGCAGCGCGCACATTATTTCACATTAAGTTTTTTGTAATCCTGTCATGCCACCCCCTTTTTTGAAAAGCTTCGTACGGGCTTGGCGACCGCTTCGCTGAAGATTTGCACTCGGTCCTTCAAGGCCCGTGGATCACATGGGTGCTTTCCGTTTTAATTCCCCTTTCCATACTAACCTTTCTAACCTTACTAACCTTGGCTTCGATTGACTCTGCAAACTGGAAGTGGCTTTACATTTCATTCCTCTTCGTCTTTCCTTATTTCCTCTTGTCAGGCTTTGCCCCACCACACCTCTTTTTTCCAGCTATCACTCCCTTACTCCATCAATCTGCAGGAGGACCTTGACCCTAAATGGCATCTGTCCATTTCCCTCCACAGATGCTGCCTGACATGCAGTCCCTCCAGCACTTTGTTTTTTCCTTCATAATAATTGCCACTGACACGCTAGGCTGAACATCCTGTTTCCGCGTTATCTGATATGACATGTTATATGATATGACATGGCGGTCATGGTGGCGCAGTGGTGGAGTTGCTGCCTTACAGCGAATACAGCACCGGAGACCTGGGTTCGATCATGACTACGGGTGCTGTCTGTACGGAGTTTATACGTTCTCCCCATGATAGGCGTGAATTTTCTCCGAGATCTTCGGTTTCCTCCCACACTCCAAAGTCGTACAGGTTTGTAGGTTAATTGGCTTGGTAAATGTAAAAATTGTCCCTACTGGGTGTAAGATAGTGTAATGCGTGCAGGGATCGCTGGTCGGCGCGGACCCGGTGCGCCGAAGGGCCTGTTTCCACGATGTATCTCTAAACTAAACTAAACTCTTTTGTCCCATCTATTACCTTCAATTTTGTATGACTTGTTCTTTATTCCCTGTATACTTGATTGAACCGATTCTTTAAGGATTATTTTCTGAACTATCTGATAGGTTTGTGCCTTCTTCCGTGAAGACATTCAAACTAATCATTTAATTATTCTACCATTCTCCTGTCTATTAGAGGCCCAGATTTGGTCTTGCTCTCCTCTTCCTTTTATGTTTCTACACTAATATACTAATTCTTTCCTTGATTCATTTATTGAACCTCCTTTGCTGTGCTCTACAATGCTCCCAATCTTCAGGCTAGGGGATTCTGATCAATTTAATTTCCATGAGAAGTTCTGTTAGCCCCTACTTAAGCGTGAATAAAATTATGAGTGGAATAGATTAGGTTAAAGCACGGCGTCTTTATTCTCAGTGAAGGGGAATCAAGAACTGGATGGCATAGATTTAAAGTGAGAGGGGAAAGATTTAACAGGAACCCAAGGGCAACTTTTTTACTCAGTGGGTGGAAGTATATAGAACGAGGTGTAAGGGAGCTAGTTGAGGCAGGTACAATAACAGCATTTAAAAGACATTTGGACAGGTACATGGATAGAAAAGAGTTAAAGGGATATGGGTCAAACAGGGACAAATGTTTAGTTTAGTTTATTGTCAAAACGCTTTTGCTGTGCGCTTAGCCGTCAGCGAAAGACTATATATAAGATCATAAAATTAGGCCATTCGGCCCGCCAAGTCTATTCCACCATTCAATCATGGCTGATCTATATCTCCCTCCTAACCCCATTCTCCTGCCTTCTCCCCATAGCCCCTGACACCTATACTAATCAAGACTCTATCTATCTCTGCCTTAAAAATGTGAATTGACGACCTCCACAACCTTCTGTGGCAAAGAATTCCACAGATTCACCATCCTCTGACTAAAGAAATTCCTCTTCATCTCCCTCCTAAACGTCCTTTAATTCTGAGGTTATTTCCTCTAGTCCTAGACTCTCCCACTAGTGGAAACAACCTCTCCACATTCACTCTATTCGCCTTTCACTATTCCGTAAGTTTCAATGAGGTCCCCCTCATCCTTCTGAACTCCAGCAAGTACAGGCCCAGTGCATCACTTCCAATTTGCACTGGGCCTCACTCTGACAATGGAGGAGGCCCAGGACAGAAAGGTCAGTGAGGGAATGGGAGGGGGAGTTAAAGTGCTGAGCAACCAGGAGAACAAGTAGATTAAGGCGGACTGAGCGGAAGTGTTCAACGAAACGATCGCCGAGTGTGCGCTTGGTCTCACCGATGTACAGAAGTTGACACCAGGAACAGGCAATACAGTAGGCAAGGTTGGAGGAGGTGCAAGTGAACCTCTGGCTCACCAGAAAAGACTGTCGGGGTCAATAGACAATATCCCTTATCCCTTGACAATAGGTGCAGGAGTAGACCATTTGGCCCTTTGAGCCAGCACCGCCATTCAATGTTATCATGGCTGATCATCCACAATCAGTACCCCGTTCCTGCCTTATCCCATATCTCTTGGCACTGCTACCTTAAAGAGCCCTATCTAGCTCTCTCTTGAAAGCATCCAGAGAGCCAGCCTCCACCTGAGGCAGAGAATTCCACAGAATCACAACTGTGTGGAAAAGTTTTTCCTCATCCCCGTTCTAAATGGACGGAGTCGAGTGGGGAGGTAAAGGGACAGGTGTTGCATCTCCTGTTGTTGCAGGGGAAAGTACCTGGGGAGGGTGTGGGAAATGTGGGAAGGGACAAGTTGACCAGGGAGTTGCGAAAGGAACGGTCTCTGCGGAAAGCAGAAAGGGGTGGAGATGGGAAGATGTGGCCAGTAGTGGGAACCCGTTGGAGGTGGCGAAAGTGTTGGAGGATTATATGCTGTATATGTCTGAAGAAGGGTCACAACCTGAAACGGCACCCATTCCTTCTCTCCAGAGATGCTGCCTGTCCTGCTGAGTTACTCCAGCATTTTGTGTCTACCTTCGATTTAAACCAGCATCTGCAGCTCTTTCTTACACATATGCTGTATGTGACGGCTGATGGGGTGGAAGGTGAGGACAAGGACTATATCCTTGTTCCGAATGGGGAGAGGGGGTGGAAGAGCGGAGCTGCGGGATATCGATGAGACCCTAGTGAGAGCCTCATCTATAATGGAAGTGGGGAATCCCGTTTCCTAAAGAATGAGGACATCTCCAATGATCTAGTATAGACGGAGGAATTAGTAGGGGATAAAGCCTTTACAGGAAGCAGGGTGTGAGGAAGTGTAGTCTAGATTGCTGTGGTAGTCATTAGGTTTGTAGTAGATGTCGATCAATAGTCTGTCTCCTGTGTTCAAGGAGGAACTGCAGATGCTGGAAAATCGAAGGTACACAAAAATGCTGGAGAAACTCAGCGAGTGCAGCAGCATCGTTGCCTATTTCCTTCGCTCCATAGATGCTGCTGCACCCGCTGAGTTTCTTCAGCATTTTTGTGTACCTTCGTCTGTCTCCTGTGATGGAGATGGTGAGATCCAGAAACACTGAGCATGCCAGGCAGTAGCTTGACAATCCAGACATTAAGGATGATACCAACTCCAAAATGACCCTGAAGCTCTCTGTCAATCGGCAGCCGTTACATTGCATCATCAATATACATGCACCCGTGGGGTGGGGGGGGAGATGACCAGAATAGGGGATGGAATGGCCAGAGTGTAGGTGAAGGGGGATGGGATGGAAGAGTAGAGAGGAGGGAGGGATGAGGTGGGGATGGAGGGATGAGGTAGCGGGAGTGGGGTGGGTGAGGGAGAGGGGTGGGGGTGGAGGGCTTTGGGCCGGCAGAGAGGGGGGAGAGGAGGGAGGGATGAGGAGGGGGGTGGAGGGGATGAGGTAGCGGCCGCTGGGTGGGGGATGAGGAGGGGGCTGGTTGGGGTGGAGAGCATTGGGTGGGGGAGGGGATGGAGGGATGAGGATGGGGATGGGAGGGGATGGAGGGATGAGGATGGGGGGGGAGGGGAGGGGAGGGAGGGAGGGATGGAGGGGAGACGGATTGAGGGCGCGGGGAGCTGCAGCCCACAAACGTCCAGCTGGGAATTAAATCTAACGGTCATCCGCGCTCACCTGACGATGCGACCGGTCGCACAGTGCGGTGGGAGAGAGTCGCTGCTGCCGCCGCTTGGACAGCGTCGGTTCCCGGTGCCCGGCCGCCGCCGCCAATGCCGCGCGCTCCCGCAGCTGTCAGCCCCGCGCGCTCCCGCTGTCCGCCGCTCCCGCCCCCACGTTCGCTCCCGCAGCTGTCAGCCCGGCGCGCACTCGGGATCAGCGCGCAGGCGCGGGCTGCCGGGCCCGACATGGAGCATGCGCGGGCGGAGGGCGGGAGCAGGTGTACGGCGGCTGGGGAGCAATACGCATGCGCGGGGCAGACGTGCTGTGGCGACGCCACTCGGTGAGGGTGAGAAAACACAGCATGGCATCAGCAGCATGGCAACAACATGGCAACAAACATCACATCTGAATCAGTTTCCATTTGATTACACTCCTTGAGGATGTTCATTTACCTGTTCAATTAATAAAACAACGAAATTGGGGACATTTCTATTCAACCTATCAACCTGGTGGGGGGGGGGGTAGAAATAGTCAGTGAGGTAAACAAACAAACAATCAATAACTGCCGTCGCGACATCAACCGCCTCAATTTCTCCACTCGCCTGTCTCACTCCAATTTCTCACCACATGAACGTTCTGCCATCGACTCACTCCACAACGACCCAGATCAAACCCGCTGACAAGGGAGGTGCCGTGGTAGTCTGGCGCGCCGATCTCTACAAAGCTGAGGCCACGCGCCAACTCTCAGACACCTCCTCCTACTTACCCCTGGACCATGACCCCACTGACGAGCACCAGGCCACCATCTCCAGCACCATCACCGACTTCATCCACTCCAATGCCCTACCCGACCGAGCCTCCAACCTCATCGTTCCCCAGCTCCGCACAGCCAGATTTTACCTTCTCCCTAAAATCCACAAACCTGACTGTCCCGGAAGACCCATTGTCTCTGCCTGTTCGTGCCCCACCTAACTCATTTCCAAATACCTTGACTCCATCCTATCACCCTTGGTTAAATCTCCCCCCCTATGTTCAAGACACCTCAGACACTCTCCGTCGTCTCCGCGCATTCCATTCTCTAGGCCCTCACCCCCTCATCTTCACCATGGACGTCCAGTCACTCTACACCTCCATCCCCCACCACGATGGTCTCAAAGCCCTCCGGTTCTTCCTCGACCAGAGAAGCAACCTATACCCAGCCACTGACACTCTCCTCCGCCTAGCTGGTCCTTACCCACAATAACTTCACGTTCGACTCCTCCCATTTCCTCCAAATACAAGGCGTAGCTATGGGCACACGCATGGGCCCCAGCTATGCCTGCCTATTTGTCGGTTACGTTGAGCAATTCTTGTTCAATACATACCAGGGCCCCATCCCCGACTTCTACCTCCGCTACATCGACGACTGCTTTGGTGCCACCTCCTGCACCCGCACACAACTGACTGACTTCATCCACTTCACCACTAACTTCCATCCGGCACTCAAATACACCTGGACCATTTCCGACACTTCCCTACCATTCCTTGACCTCACTATCTCCATTGCAGGTGATACACTTCTGACCGACATACACTATAAACCCACTGACTCCCATGGCTATCTGGACTACACTTCTTCCCACCCTGCTTCCTGTAAGGACTCCATCCCCTACTCCCAATTCCTCCGTCTACGCCGCATCTGCTCCACGGATGAGGCGTTCCACACCAGGACATCTGAAATGTCCTCATTATTCAGGGAACGGGGGTTCCCCTCCTCCACCATAAATGAGGCTCGCACCAGGATCTCTTCCATACCCCGCAACACTGCTCTCTCTCCCCATCCCCCCACTCGCAACAAGGGCCGAGTCCCCCTAGTCCTCACCTTTCACCCCACCAGCCGTCACATACAAAAAGTAATCCTCCGTCAGTTTCGCCACCTCCAACGTGACCCCAACACTCGCCACATCTTCCCATCTCCCCCCATATCTGCCTTCCGCAAAGACCGCTCCCTCCATAACTCCCTTGTCAATTCTTCCCTTCCCTCTCGTACCACCCCCTCCCCGGGCACTTTCCCTTGCAACCGCAAGAGATGCAACACTTGTCCCTTTACCTCCCCCCTCGACTCCGTTCAAGGACCCAAGCAATCGTTCCAGGTGCAACAGAGGTTTACCTGCATCTCTTCCAACCTCATCTATTGCATCCGCTGCTCTAGATGTCAGCAGATCTATATCGGTGAGACCAAGCGGAGGTTGGGCGATCGTTTCGCCGAACACCTCCGCTCGGTCCGCAATAACCAAGCTGATCTCCCGGTGGCTCAGCACTTCAACTCCCCCTCCCACTCCGTCTCCGACCTCTCTGTCCTGGGTCTCCTCCATGGCCACAGCGAGCAGCACCGGAAATTGGAGGAACAGCACCTCATATTCCGTTTGGGGAGTCTGCATCCTGGGGGCATGAACATCGAATTCTCCCAATTTTGTTAGTCCTTGCTGTCTCCTCCCCTTCCTCAGTCCCCCTGCTGTCTCCTCCCATCCCCCAGCCTTCGGGCTCCTCCTCCTTTTTCCTTTCTTGTCCCCGCCCACCCCCGCCCCCCGATCAGTCTGAAGCAGGGTTTCGGCCCGAAACGTTGCCTATTTCCTTCGCTCCATAGATGCTGCTGCACCCGCTGAGTTTCTCCAGCTTTTTTGTGTACCTTCGATTCTCCAGCATCTGCAGTTCCTTCTTAAACAAACATAATAGTTGAGTGGCAAATGACAATAGTGCGACCTTCCCAATATTTAACTGAAGGAAATAATGGGTTATCGGGGTTTTATGTTGTGACAGACAGTCTGACACCTTGCATGTCATTTTAATATTACACTTATTCCATCCCCCTGGATATTCCGGATTAATAAATTAAGGTTTTGTCAACTAATTACAGATCAAACTATTTACAAATCAATAACATTAGCCAACTCCGAAACACAAAGCGCTGAGCATTGGAATCCAGACATCATGGACAACAGACCCCGCTCAGTTCCCCGCTCACATCTGGCAGTGCTCTCTGTCTGAACCAGGGGCCACGGTGCGTTTTTGAAAGTGGGGGGGCTGAGCCATCACTGGCCTTGGGGGTACCCGGTGAGGGAGTGGAGCAACCGAGTGCGGGGAGTGTGTTGGAGGGGGGTGTCCCCCTCCCACGGTAGGGACCTTTTGAAATTTGATGTATTAAAATCATGTTTTGTAGAAGTATGATTTCAATGTTTTTTGTTTGAAGTAATTTTAAGAGGTAACTTTTTAAGGGGTAACTTTTTTCACACAAAGAGTGGTGGGTGTATTGAACAAGCTGCCAGAGGAGGTAGTTGAGGCAGGGACTATCCCAACATTTAAGAAACAGTTAGACTGATACATGGATAGGAGAGGTTTGGAGGTATTTGGACCAAAAGCAGGTAGTGTAGCTGGGACATGTTGGCGGGTGTGGGTAAGTTGCGCCGAAGGGCCTGTTTTCATACTGTATCAGTCTAGGACTACATTATACCTCCACCATGCATGAATGCTTCAAAATAGTAAGATTAAACGAGAACTTACCAGTTTGAAGTTTGATCTGTATTTTATGAGGAATTACGATGAGGGATTACGTGAAGAACCCGTTCAGCACGCATGCGCGGCATACTTCAAAGCAGCGGTGTGGAATCACAGATAGACACAGTTATTAAAGTAAACATAGTAAAGATAAGGAGACATCAGTTTATGAATTTGACCCATATTATTGAGGGTGGGAGCGGAGGGCACGTAATCCCTCATCATAACTCCTCATAAAATACAGATCAAACTTCAAACTGGTAAGTTCTCGTTTAATCTTACTATTTTACTTCGGAGTCACGTGAGTGATTCCGTGAAGATTTCAAAGCTCTGTGATTTCAAACCGTGTAACAGTTATTACTACATCACTGCCGAAGTCTTTGAAGTGTTATCGTAACCAACCAATGAATCTGTTTGTAGAAAAACACAATGGTATTTTTTAACAATAACAACAAAGAAATTAAATTGCTCCCCTGGGCTTAAATTAAATATTTGCAGTCTGTAAAATCTTTCCTACAAATAAAACAGGTTTTGCCAACGGCTTATTATAAAATTTCTGAACGGTCTTTGCCCCCACCATCCTGCTGTAGCCAGGATGTGGTTTATAGGCACGTCCATTCTTTTAGCCGTCGACGTGGATGCTGCCCTGGTGGAATGAAATTTGTACATGTTATTTTTTATCCCAGCAGCTTTTAGCACCAGCTTGAGCCATCTCGAAATGGCTCGTCACCCGGCCATAAGGTTTTTTATGACAGACCCACAAGGCTTTTCATCTCCCTCGAATATTTTGGTTGTGTCTATGTAGGATAATAGGGTCATAGCACATAACCGTGTTTCTGGCGGGTAAGCCCGGAATTCCACGACTGGATTAGGTGTTCCTGGTCTGCTCTGTTTGATCATTCCCTGGATAACGACAGAGATCTGGTCTGGAGCTGTGAGCATGATGTCCAGTCGCAATAGGTGTAGTGACTGGACCCTCTGTGCAGCTACAAGTGCCATCAACATGAGTGTTTTGAGCATAGATGGTTCCAGGTTGAGGGATCTGGCTGGTGGCCATCCCCTGAGGTATGTCAGGACCACACTGACATCCCATATATGGGTGTACCTTGGTTTAGGGGGTTAGAGTTGTACATACCCTTCATTAGTTTGACCACCAGCTGGTGGGACCCCATGGCCTGTTGTCCTGGAGCTGGCTTTAAATAGACAGGCAGGGCAATTCTAGCTGTGTTGATGGCTCTGTAGCTGAGTCCTTCTTCGTGGTGAAGGTTCACCAGGAATTCCAGTACGTTGGTAACTGTAGCGGTTGAGTAGGTGGTCCCTGTATCCAAGCAGTACTTCTCCCATTTTTTGATGCTGGACAAGTGCTGTTTTTATTTATTTATTTATTTAAAAAAAAATTTAGTGGATGTTCGGAGATATGCTGACATGGTGTCGACGGTTTGTTATGATAATCCCAGTCCCAGAAGTGGTTTGTACAGAATCTGCAACCCAGGAGTTTGATTTTTTCATGGCACGGGTGGCTTGTGCCCGACACTGGGTGTTAACAACTCTGGGTCACTGGGGAATACCATCGGAGTTTCAACAACCATGTCATGGAGTATTGGGAACCATGGCTGTGTAGGCCAGTCGGGTACTATCAAAATACCTGAAGCAGAGTTCATTTGTACTGTGCATAGTCCCCGACTGATGAGGCAGAAGGGAGGAAATGCATAGAAGAAGAATTTCCCCAATCCAGCGCGAACGCATCTACCGCTGCTGCCTCAGGGTCTGGTTCCCAAGCAACATACATAGGTACCTGGTGATTCGGCCTCGATGCAAATAAATCGATATCTGGCGTGCCATATTGCTTGATAACTTTTGTGAACATTTCTTTGGGGGTTTTAACATCCATTCGATGTTGTCATTAAATTTACGTGACCTGGTGTCTGCCACTGTATTTAGCTTACCTGGTAGGTAAATTACTGATAGCCAAATATGTCTTTGGACACACCATTGCCAAATTGTGTTGACCGACTTGTCGCATGATACCGATTTTATGCCGCCCATATGGTTAATGTAGGCCACCACCGTAGTATTATCTATTTATAACCGTACATGCAAGTGATGCATATTTATGCATATGCTTTTAAACCATAAAAGTCACCCAACATCTCTAGATAATTAATGCCCAGTGTAAGTGGTAACGATGATTCTGGGTTAGTCCATGTACTACTTGTGCTGAATATAGAGTTAGTTGCTCCCCAGCCTTGAGCACTGGCATCTGTTTGGATAACTGACGTAGGGTTAGTGATGATAATAGGCTGAAACTATGTCAAACGTTTTTTGCCCACCACTGTAGTTCTGATATTGCTTCAGTGGGTAACTTCATGAAACAATCATAATGACCTGTATGTCGTTTTTGGTACAAAGGTATTATGTAGCCGGAAATGCTGCTACCATTTTCCCAATTATTCTGTTACTTGTCGAGTAGTTGGTAGTTTGTTGACCATTAAATAGTAGCATGATTGTGCCAATTCAACTATGTTGTCTCTTGGCAATGTTACAGTCACGTAGACTGAATTAATTGTGAAGCACAAGCAGCCCATGATAGTGGATGGCTTCAACTTAGATTTATCTGGATGTAAGATAACCCCAGGGTTTCGAATAACTGTTTGGTAGCTGAACACCTAACATAGTCAATTTCATGGTCTTGCCTACCATTTAGGATATCATCAAGATATGCCATGACAATATGTTTTTGTCTTCTGAATATTGCCAGAGCTGGTTTTAGTGGCTTGGTGACACTCTTGGGCTGATGTGAACCCATTGGGTAACGCTTTAAACTGCTATAGCTGCCCCATCCAGGTAAATTTCAGGTATCTGCGATGATCCTGTGAATGGTACTAAATAGTAAACATCTTTAAGATGAATGCTTGCCATGATGTATCCTTTGGAATTTAGTTGTTTGGCAGTAACAACCAGTTCCATTTTGAAATGTATATACTTAACAAACATATTTAGTGAAGTTAAGTCAATGATAATGCGACATCCACCATCTTTTTTGGGTTTAGTGAATATATTTGATACGAATTGCAAGGGTTTAGGTTTTCCCATGATACCTTTTGTAATTAGTCTCACCAGTTCAGCTTGTCCCTTTTGTTTCTTTAACAGAGAGGGGAAAAATACCCTCTGGGGTGAATGTTGACCTGGTGGCAATTTTTCAAGTATGAATTGTATTTGTATTTACTAATGCCATTGAGTATATACTGATCACTCGTGATAGACTCCCATGTGTTAGTATTACTCTTATATACTGGTAGGAACCAGACCCACCTACCACCATGGTTATGGGTATTCTTCTGTTTCCTGCTGGTCCAACGAGTGCTGCACGCCATCTGACGTGGCGGTGACGTGGGGGGGTGGCACAGTTTCCATGGGGTCCGGTCTGGGTCCTGGTCTAAAGAAGACTTTCGGTGATAGAATGCGGACCCCGAGCTTTCATCAGTCCGATATAATAGACGTTGACTGATGGATGCGATGGGGTGCTGCTGCGTAGGAATTACTGTTTTTGGTTACTCGTCCCGGCCCTGCCCTCATGAGCTGAATGTTTTGTAAAACCTCTTGCATGTCCTTCATATGCTTTGTGAGGTTTTTGCCAAAGAGCAATGGGTCTGGCTCAGTGGCTGGGGTATGCACAACCCCGCAATGTAGGAGTTTATGGCAGGTCTTATGACTTGTTTACGAATTGAATTGAATTGAATTGAATTGAATTGAATTGAATTGAATTGAATTGAATTGAATTGAATTGTGGTCATCTCCGTATTTGTCCATGGAACGAGGGAAAAACGATGTGATGGCTGTCGTCAGGCTTTTAATGGCCTCCTGCACGTGGGGTTTCCACGTAGCTGTCCACCACACCTAGCAGCTCTTCCTGTTACTGCACCCCTTGCATACTCCCGAGATCTTCAGCCATTGCCCCTGTTCTTGACCAGCCCAGTCCTGGTCACCAAAGCTATCCTCTGGAAAGGAGGAAGCAATGGACAGTGCACAAGGCACTGTGGAGGGAGTCTCTCTGCGAGAGCGCCCCTCCTGGGGTGCACCTCGCTGGAGCTCCTGCTGCAAGAGCCGCTCCATGCGGCTCAGGCGGCTGTCTCTCCCCCGCCTGGGTGGAGAGACGTCCCCGTCCGATAAGTCGGAGCCCCCGGCCGGATGCCTCTTCCTTGGCTTTACATCCAGCCCGCTGCTCAGGCGCTAGCGGGCTGGGCTCGGCGCGGTGTCGGGGTATAGCGGACCGCCTGGTAAGTGGTCCTACTGCCTTGTTGCTGTCCCCACGAGATGGAACGCTCCTCCATGGAGTTGAGCGGGGCAGGTCTGTTCAGGCGGCTGTCTTTCCCCTCGTGCGGGTGGAAAGACGTCCCGTCCGACAAGTCGGAGCCACCAGCCGGACGCCTCCGTGGCGGTACTTCCAGCCCGCTGCTTAGGCGCTAGCGGGCTGGGCTCGGCACGGTGTCGGGATAGCGGAGCGCTGGGCATGCGATCCTACCGCCTTGATGCTGCCCCCCCCCCCCCCCAGATGGAACGCTCCTCCGTGGAGTGGAGCGGGGGACAGGTCTGTTCTGTTGCTGCCCCCCCCCCCAGATGGACGCTCCCCCGTGGAGTCGAGCGGGGGACAGGTTTGTTGCAGAGCCTTTCTTCTCTGCCGGACAGCAGAAGGCTCCCTGTGAAAGAAAAACCCGACGTCAGCTTACCTGACGGTCAGTTCTTTCACCTCCATAGCGGGAGCGCCTGACTCCCGCTGTGCCGCTGTTGCTCTGCAGGACGTAATGCCGCGCATGCGTGCTGAACGGGTTCTTCACGGAATCACTCACGTGACTCCGAAGTAAAATCAAGTGGTCGAATTTTATTGCCATATACTCAAGCATAGAAACATAGAAAATAGGTGCAGGAATAGGCATTTGGCCCTTCGAACCAGCACTGCCATTCAATAGGATCATGGCTGTTCATCTAAAATCAATACCTCTTTCCTGTTTTTTCCCCATATCCCTTAATTTCGCTAGCCCCAAGAGCTCTCTCTTGAAATCATCCAGTGAATTGGCCCCCACTGCCTTCTGTGGCAGAGAATTCCACAGAATCACAACTCTCTGGGTGAATAAAGTTTGTCCTCTTCTCAATCCTAACTGGCCTAACCTTTATTCTTAAACTGTGACCCCTCTTTCTGAACTCCCCAACATCGGGAACATTTTGCCTGCAGTTACAGAAAGTGAACATCTGGCAGGCAAGCAGGATGCTTTCTCCAACCACCCCCATTTGAAGGCCACTATCTTCCACCGTTTCTACCAAGTGCTTGGTACCTACTTCCAGCAGCCACTGGTTGTCCTCCAGGATGCACCGAGCCGCAGCCTGATTCATGCTGATCATCAGGGCGAATTTGGCACAGATACTCTCACGGCAGCGGCGCAACGCTTCCGACGCCTCCGACGGGACTCTTGCACTGAGGCTGCTCCATGGCCGGAGCTGCAGCGAGCGACTCGCCAGCCCGGCAAACACTTGCCAGCCCGGCAAACACTCGCCAACCCCGGCTCCCCGTCCGCAACTGTCCGCTCCGCTGCTTCTGCTTCCATCCCTCCCTCAGCCCCGGCTTTCCAATGCCCATGCAGTTGATATGAGTTTTGAAATTCTTTTTGATCACAGAATTTCTCACGACGGAGCTTGAGCGATTTGTAATCAGCGTGAGATCATGAGAATTTGGCGAAATGCGAGATTCTCACGCTCAATGCGTGAGAATTGGCAACCCTGACTCTATCACCTCTTAAATGCCACTATCAAACCTGCCCCTGGTTCCCTCCCGCCACTCTCTGTGTAAAAATACTTGCCCCGCACATGTCCTTTAAAATTTCTCCCTCTCACCTGATAACTATTTGACATTTCGACCCTGGGAAAAAAAGTTCTGGCTGGCCACCCTATTTGCAGCACAGTTACGGGCCCTTCGGCCATCCAGTTCTGTGCTGATCCCTTTGCCCATCTACACCAATCCCATTTGCTCGCAAGAGGATTGCTATTCAAGTGCCTTCCTAAATGTTTCTTATTGCCTGTGATTTGTAAGGGGTTCCCACATCTCCTTTGGTGATGTGCTTCATCTTATGGGGAAGCTCAATGCTGGAGGGTAACAATGTCCCCTGATTTGCCACTGCGGAAGCAGGTGTGAGATGCCTATGTCAAAGCGTCTGAGTTCCTGAGCTGTGATATCATAGTGTTCAGGTCCATGAGGAACTTGACAATCCAGGTCCCACCTCGCTATAGTGGAGTGGAAGTTGCTGGTGTGCGGGTTCCCTCAGCCTGTGCACACCAGCAACCACACGGTTCTCAATACACATCTGGTGGATTTCAGTATCCAGCCACAACCCCTCACCTGCCACCTTCCTTCTTTATCAGATTCCACATTTGCATAACATAGTCTTCTGCACATATCGCTTCCAGCCGTGGTTACTATCTCCATCCCCCCCCCCCCCCCCCCCCCCCCCCATCTGCCAATCATCCACTCCTCCTATGAATCTACCTATCACTTGCCCCATTGTTTCTCCCACACCTCTCTACTAGCCTTCTCCCCTGTACTCCATCAGCCTGAAGTAGGGTCCCAACTTAGTGTGCAGGAAGGAACTGCAGATGCTGGTTTAAACTGAAGATTGACACAAATTGCTGGAGTAACTCAGCAGGACAGGCAGCATCACTGGAGGTGTTTCGGGTCGAGACCCTTCTTCAGACTAAGTCAGGGCAGAGGGAGGATACAGAGTTAAGGAAGTGTAAGGTACATCTCCTATATATCAGCGAGACCAAGCGCAGGCTTGGCGATCGTTTCGCTGAACACCTCCGCTCAGTCCACCCAAACCTACCTGATCTCCCGGTTGCTCAACACTTTCACTCCCCCTCCCATTCCCACACTAACCTTTCTCTCCTGGGCCTCCTCCATTGTCAGAGTGAGGCCCAGTGTAAATTGGAGGATCATATTTCGCTTGGGCAGCTTACATCCCAGCGGTATGAACATTGACTTCTCCAACTTCAAGTAACCCTTGCTTTCCCTCTCTCCATCCCTCCCCCTTCTCAGTTCTCTCCACCAGTCTGACTGTCCTTGTTTACATTTTATCTCTATTTGCTTTGTTGTTACCTTCTCCTAGCTAACAATGATCTATTCTATCTATGCCTGCTATCTATCTATTCTAGGTATGCCTGCTTCTTTGTGGGGGACATCGAACAATCCTTGTTCGAGACGTACCAGGGCCCCATCACAACCTCTACCTCCGCTACATCAACAACTGCATCAGTGCTACCTCCTGCACCCACACACAACACACTGACCATCCATTTCACCACCAACTTCCACCTGGCACTCAAATACACCTGGGCCATTTCCAACACTTCCCTACTATTTCTTGACCTCACTATCTCCATCTCAGGTGATAGACTTCTGACCGACATCCATTATAAACCCACTGACTCCCATGGCTATCTAGACTACACTTTGTCCCACCCTGCTACCTGTAAGGACTATCCCCTACTCCCAATTCCACCGTCTACGCCGCATCTGCTCCCAAGACCAGGGCATCTGAAATGTCCTCATTCTTCAGGGAACGGGGGTTCCCCTCCCCTATTATAGATGAGGCACTCACCAGGGTTTCTTCAATATCCCGTAACACTGCTCTCTCTCCCCATCCCCCCACTTGTAACAAGGGCACAATCCCCCTAGTCCTCACCTTCCACCCCACTAACCGTCACATACAACAAATAGTCCTCCGTCATTTTCGCCACCTCCAACGTGACCCCACCACTCGCCACATCTTCCTATCTCCCCCTCTGTCTGCTTTCTGCAAAGACCGTTCCTTCCGTAACTTCCTGGTCAATTCTTTCCTTCCCACCCGTACCACCGCTTCCCCGGGCACTTTCCCTTGCAGCCGCAAGAAATGCTACACTTGTCGCTTTACCTCCCCCCCTCAACTCCCTTCAAGCAGTAGTTTCAGTTGCGACAGAGGTTCACCTGCACCTCCTCCAACCTCATCTATTGCATCCGCTGCTCTAGATGTCAACTGATCTACATGGGTGTGACCAAGTGCAGGCTTGGATCGTTTCGCCGAACACCTCCGCTCGGTCCGCAGTAACCTACCTGATCTCCCGGTGGCTCAGCACTTCAACTCCCTCACCCATTCTGAATCCGACCTTTCTGTCCTGGGCCTCCTCCATGGCCAAAATGAGCACCACCGGAAATTGGAGGAGCACCTCATATTTTGCTTGGGCAGTTTATACCCCAGCGGCATGAACATCAACTTCTCCAATTTCCGGTAGCCCTTATTGTCTCCTCCCCTTCTCAGCTCTCCCTCGGCCCTCTGGCTCCTCTTCCTTTCTTCTTCCAGCCCCCCCCCCGCCCCCACCCTACATCAACTGAAGAAGGGTTTTGGGCCGAAACTTTTCCTATTTCCCTCGCTCCATAGATGGTGCCGCACCCCCTGAGTTTCTCCAGCACTTTTGTCTACCAATGATCTATTCTACAATTTTACTTCGTAAGCTTCTTTATTTCTACATCTCCCTCTCCCCTGTTTCAGTCTCAACCCACAACGTTACCCATTCCTTCTATCCAGAGATGCTGCCTACAACACTGAGTTACTCCAGCATTTTGAGTCTATCTTCCCAACTTAATGTTAGTTATTGAATTCTCTCCACAAATCCTGACCACCAGCACTTTGCTCAAGCAGAACATACTAACCAACTAATTTACATATTCTTCCAAGTTTTATATATATATATCCAAAACAACAGATGTCCCTGTATTGATCCCTGTAGAACACCACTAGTCACTAACCTCCAGCCAGAATGATACCCTACCTTGTACCTTCCCTACGCCATAAGAACTTCTGTTAATAATGAGAATAATAGCTAGTGCATTTGCCCTCTTTTCTTTTGATTTAAGGATTGTCTTGGTCTGAAGTCACAGTCTTTGATGCTCTTTAATACATTTCCTGAGGTGCAGTGAACCAAGTTGGTTGGTACAAGGCAGGTTGGTATTGGACCCCTAGAAAGGGAGTTTGTAGATGGATTCTTAGAGCACCTTGTTCTGGAGCCTACTAGGGAGAAGGCAATTTTGGAATTAGTGTTGTGTAAGGATTTGATAAGAGAACTTGAGGTAAAGGAACCGCTAGG
The DNA here is from genome assembly GCF_028641065.1 of Leucoraja erinaceus. Classification (NCBI taxonomy): domain Eukaryota; kingdom Metazoa; phylum Chordata; class Chondrichthyes; order Rajiformes; family Rajidae; genus Leucoraja; species Leucoraja erinaceus. Next base: position 135,929,925 of record NC_073377.1, on the reverse strand, counting down.
AGGTAATGACCATAATATGATGTTTAATCTGCAATTTGAAAGGGAGAAGATCAAATCGGAGGTGTCAGTATTACAGTTGAACAAGGGGGCCTATGGAGACATGAGGGAGGAGCTGGCCAAAGTTGACTGGAAAGGGACCCTAGCAGGGATGATGATGGAACAGCAATGGCAGCAATTTCTGGGAATAATCCAGAAGATGCAGGATCATTTCATTCCAAAGAGGAAGAAAGATTCTAAGGGGAGTAAGAGGCGACCACAAGGGAAGTCAAGGAGAGTATAAAAATAAAAGAGAAGAAGTACAACATAGCAAAGATGAGCGGGAAGTCAGAGGACTACTCAACACACTCAAGAAAATTCCATGAACATTACACAAACAAAGACCAACTGACTGTCAAATTAACTTTAACTCAATGTCTGCAGTATGCTATTTGCACTTTTCTATATTGCACCTTTTATTATTGCACCTTAATAACATACCTCAAAATTTTACTACACTCTGGCACACTGTGAATATTTTATATAATATATATGTCCATTGTCTATCTTTATTTCAAAATACTTACAAAATTCTTAAGGGGTTGGACAGGCTAGATGCAGGAAGATTGTTCCCGATGTTGGGGAAGTCCAGGACAAGGGGTCACAGCTTAAGGATAAGGGGGAAATCCTTTAAAACCGAGATGAGGAGAACTTTTTTCACACAGAGAGTGGTGAATCTCTGGAACTCTCTGCCACAGAGGGTAGTTGAGGCCAGTTCATTGGCTATATTTAAGAGGGAGTTAGATGTGGCCCTTGTAGCCAAGGGGATCAGAGGGTATGGAGAGAAGGCAGGTACGGGATACTGAGTTGGATGATCAGCCATGATCGTGTTGAATGGCGGTGCAGGCTCGAAGGGCCGAATGGCCTACTCCTGCACCTAGTTTCTATGTTTCTGTTTCTATGTTTATTAGTATATTGTCTGTGTATGTTATAAATATTACTTGCACATTTGGAGTATGGGGAAACGCAATTTCAATCCTCTGTGTAACTACTTGTTGCATTATTTGAATTGACAATAAAGTTTACTTTGAACTTTGAACTTTGAACTTTGAGGATTGGGAAACTTTTAAAGATTAACAGAAGGTAACACGGGGAGAAAAGATGAAGTACGAAGATAAGCCAGCCAAGAATATAAAGGTGGATAGTAAATGCTTCTTTAGGTATGTGAAGAGGAAAAAATTAGTTAAGACAAATGTGGGTCCCTCGAAAACAGAAACAGGTGAATTTATTATGGGGAACAAGGAAATGGCAGATGAGTTGACCAGGTACTTTGTGTCTTCCTTTGTGAAGACAGAACCAATCTTCCTGTATGCCCCCCCCCCCCACCCACTATAGCGGAGGATCTTTGCTGATGACCTCTCTGGCCACCTGGGGGGGGCACTCAGGTGGGGACGGGACAGCACCGGAGAGCTGGCCAGGATCGATCCTGGCTGCGGATGAGGCACAGATCTGTGCCAGGTCTCCCTCCTCCAATCACCGCCACTCTATCCTCAGTCCTTCCTCAACAAAGGTAAAACAGTTATAATGGGTGACTTCAATCTACATATAGATTGGGCGAATCAAATTGGCTGGGGTGCTGAGAAAGAGGATTTCTTGGAATGTATTCGGGATAGTTTTCTAAACCAACATGTAGAGGAACCAACAAGAGAGCAGGCTATTCTAGACTGGGTATTAAATAATGAGGAAGGGTTAGTTAGCAGTCTTGTTGTGCGTGGCCCCTTGGGCAAGAGTGACCATAATATGGTTGAGTTCTTCATTAGGATGGAGAGTGATATTGTTAATTCAGAAACAAGGGTTCTGAACTTAAAGAAAGGTAACTTTGAGGGTATGACACGTGAATTGGCCAAGATTGACTGGCAATTGATTCTTAAAGGGTTAACGGTGGATATGCAATGAACGGTGGATAGGCATTTAAAGACTGCATGGATGAACTACAACAATTGTTCATCCGAGTTTGGCAAAATAATAAATCAGGGAAGGTAGTGCATCCGTGGGTAACAAAGGAAATCAAGGATAGTATCAAAACAAAAGATGAAGCGTACAAATTAGCCAGAAAAAGCAGCCTACCAGAGGACTGGGATGAGTCCAGCAGAGGAGGACAAAGGGCTTAATTAGGAAAGGGAAAATAGATTATGAAATAAAACTGTCAGGGAACATAAAAACTGACTGCAAAAGTTTTTATAGATATGTGAAGAGAAAGAGATCAGTTAAAACAAATGTAGGTCCCTTGCAGTCAGAAACAGGTGAATTGATCATGGGGAACAAGGACATAGCAGACCAATTGAATAACTACTTTGGTTCTGTCTTCACTAAGGAAGACATAAATAATCTGCCGGAAATAGCAAGGTACCGCGGGTCAAATGAGATGGAGGAACTGAGTGAAATCCAGGTTAGCCGGGAAGTGGTGTTAGGTAAATTGAATGGATTAAAGGCCGATAAATCCCCAAGTCCAGATAGGCTGCATCCCAGAGTACTTAAGGAAGTAGCCCCAGAAATAGTGGATCCATTAGTGATAATTTTTCAAAACTCTTTAGGTTCTGGAGTAGTTCCTGAGGATTGGAGGGTAGCTAATGTAACCCCACTTTTTAAGAAGGGAGGGAGAGAGAAAATGGGGAATTACAGACCAGTTATCCAGTTACAGACCAACATCGGTAGTGGGGAAACTGCTAGTTATTAAAGAAGGGATAGCAGCACATTTGGAAAATGGTGAAATCATTGGACAAAGTCAGCATGGATTTACGAAAGGTATATCATGTCTGACGAATCTTATAGAATTTTTCGAGGATGTAACTAGTAGAGTGGATAAGGGAGAACCAGTGGATGTGTTATATCTGGACTTTCAGAAGGCTTTCGACAAGGTCCCACATAAGAGATTAGTATACAAACTTAAAACACACGGTATTGGGGGTTAAGTATTAATGTGGATAGAGAACTGGCTGGCAAACAGGAAGCAAAGAGTAGGAGTAAACGGGTCCTTTTCAGAATGGCAGGCAGTGACTAGTGGGGTACCGCAAGGCTCAGTGCTGGGACCCCAGCTATTTACAATATATATTAATGATTTGGATGAGCGAATTGAATGCAACATCTCCAAGTTTGCGGATGACACGAAGCTAGGGGCCAGTGTTAGCTGTGAGGAGGCTGGAAGGTGACTTGGATAGGCTGGGTGAGTGGGCAAATGCATGGCTGATGTGGATAAATGTGAGGTTATCCACTTTGGTGGCATAAACAGGAAAGTAGACATTCTTGCCATAGATGGAGTGCAGAGAAGGTTCACCAGACTGATTCCTGGGATGTCAGGACTTTCATATGAAGCAAGACTGGATAGACTCGGATTGTACTCGGTAGAATTTAGAAGATTGAGGGGGGATCTTATAGAAACGTACAAAATTCTTAAGGGGTTGGACACGCTAGATGCAGGAAGATTGTTCCCGATGTTGGGGAAGTCCAGGACAAGGGGTCACAGTTTAAGGATAAAGGGGAAATCCTTTAGTGAAACCAAAAGATGAGAAAAACATTTTTCACACAGAGAGTAGTGAATCTCTGGAACTCTCTGCCACAGAAGGTAGTTGACGCCAGTTCATTGGCTATATTTAAGAGGGAGTTTGATGTGGCCCTTGTGGCTAAAGGGATCAGGGGGTATGGAAAGAAGGCAGGTACAGGATACTGGGTTGGATGATCAGCCATGATCATATTGAATGGGCCTACTCCTGCACCTATTTTCTATGTTTCTATGTTTCCCACCCCCATTGCCTGCTGACCGACGTCTCTCTAGTCCAATCGGCCCCTCGATCATCAGTCCCACCCCCACTGTCTTGCGGAAAGCGGAGATTTCACCGGGTTTTAAAATCCGGATTACACAACTTGGGGGGATGTCCCCCACCTCTCAAAACATGGGGGTGGGGGGCTGTCCCCCCCCGGGTTTTCCGCACCTGGCAGATTGGAAACAAAGAGTAGGGATTAACGGACCCCTTTAAGAATAGCAGGCAGTGACTTGTGGGGTGCTGCAAGGCTCGGTGCTGGGAGCACAGCTATTTACAATATACATTAATGATTTAGATGAAGGAATTAAAAGTAATATTAGGAAATTTGCAGATGACACAAAAATGGGTGGCAGTGTGAATTGTGACGAGGATGCTATGAGGATGCAGAGTGATTTGGACAGGTTGGGTGAGTGGGCTGATGCATGGCAGATGCAGTATAATGTGTCCACTTTGATGGCAAGAACAGGAAGTCAGATTATTATCTGAATGGTGTCAGGTTAGGAAAAGAGGAAGTACAACGAGATCTGGGTGTCCTTGTTCATCAGTCACTGAAAGTAAGCATGCAGTGAAGAAAGCTAATGGCATGTTGGCCTTCATAACAATAGGAGTTGAGTACAGGAGCAAATAGGTCATTCTGCAGTTGTACAGGGCCCTGGTGAGACCACACCTGGAGTATTATGTGCAGTTTCGGTCTCCTAATTTGAAGAAGGACATCCTTGCTATTGAGGGAGTTCACGAGATTAATTCCCGGGATGGCGGGACTGTCATATGATGAAAGAGTGGGTCGACTGGGCTTGTATTCACTGGAATTTAGAAAGGTGAGAGGGGATCTTATAGAAACAAATAAAATTATTAAGGGATTGAACACGTTAGATGCAGGAAACATGTTCCCGATGATGGGGTAGTCCAGAACCAGTGACTACTGTTTAAGAATAAGGGGTAGGCCATTTAGAACTGAGATGAGGAAAAACTTTTTCACACAGAGAGTTGTGAATTTGTGGAATTCTCTGCCTCAGAAGGCAGTGGAGGCCAATTCACTGGATGCATTCAAAAGAGAGTTAGTTAGAGCTCTTAGGGCTAGCGGAATCAAGGGATATGGGGAGAAGGCAGGAACAGGGTACTGTTTGTGGATTATCAGCCATGATCACAGTGAATGGCGGTGCTGGCTTGAGGTGCCGAATGGCCTCCTCCTGCACCTATTGTCTGCATGTGAGGTACGGTTAAGCATTTATATTAGTGAGAAGAGCATAACCATCCTTTTGTTGACAACTGCCAGAAATACCAACACACGGATGTAAGGAATCAGTTCCATACTTCAAAATTAAAACAGTGTTGTAATTCAGTGAATGAGTTCTTCCTTTCAGAGGCTAAACACAACATGCTGGAGCAACTCCGCGGGACAGGCAGCATCTCTGGAGAGGAAGAATAGGTGACGCTTTGGATCGAGACCCTTCTTCAGAGTCTCGACCCAAAATGTCACCCATTCCTTCTCTCCAGAGATGCTGCCTGTCCCGCTGAATTACTCCAGCATTTTGTGTCTACTCCGGTTTAAACCAGCATCTGTAGTTCCTTCCTACACATTCCTTTCAGAGGTGCATTCTTTAAGCAAATATACAGCCTCTGGCCTCCTGCAGAAAATTGGTGAGGAAAAATGCAGACTTTGATAAGATTACAACGAGGCGAAGGGATTCAAATTCATCAGTGCCATTCTTCGGAAATCATCACATCCCTATTCCCCAATAGTTTTGTTTGTTTTTGCCACATTTATCGAAGTACAGTGAAAAGATTTTTGTTGTATCCTATCCAGTCAGTGAAAAGACTATACACGATTATAATCAAGCCGTCCACAGAGTACAGATACAGGATAATGGGTACAACATTTAGGGCAAGATAAAGTCCAATTAAACATTGTTCAAAGGTCTCAAATGAAGCAGATGGTTGGTCAGAACCGCACTCTAGTTGGTGAGAGGACGGTTCAGTTGCCTGATAACAGCTGGGAAGAAACTGTCCCTGAATCTGGAGGTAGTATTTTCAAACTTCTGTGCATCATGCCTGATGGGAGAGGGGGGAAATGGGAGTGACAGGGGTGAGATTGGTCCTTGATTATGTTGGTGGGCTTGCCAAGGTAGCATGAAATGTTGGCGGAGTCAATGAAAGGTGGGTTGGTTTGAGTGATAGTCTGGGTTAAGTCCACAACTCTGCAATTTCTTGCGAGATCGTGGATGTAGTTGTTCCAAAACCATACTGTGATGTATCTGGATAACTTGCTTTTTACAGTGCACCTGTGGAAGTTGGTGAGGGTTGTTGTGGACATGCCAAAGCTCCTAAACCTTCCAAGTCTGATAAAGACTGATTAAAGGGAGTTCAAATGTCTCCACTGAGGTAGATGGGAGGCAGACACAAAAAGCTGAAGTAACTCAGTGAGTAAGGCAGCATCTCTGGAGAAAAGGAATAGGTGACGTTTTGGGTCAAGACCTTTCTTCAGAATGTGAGTCAGTAGAAAGGGGAACGAAAGATATAGATGGTTCTTAGGAGAAATAAATGGAAGATGCAAAAAGCAACGATAATCAAGGAAATGTGGGACATACAATAGGCCATTGATGTCCGTGGGATAGGTGATAACCAGTATACAAACAGAGGACCTCAACAGGAAGACATTAAAACTGGGTCGGGGGATGAATGGAGGGGGATACAAGGGTTACTTGAAGTTAGAAAAGTCAATTTTCATACCGCTGGGCTGTAAGCTGCCCAAGCGAAATATGAGGTGCTTTTCCTCCAATTTGCACTGGGCCTCACTCTGACAGTGGAGGAGGCCCAGGACAGAAAGGTCATTGTAGGACTGGGAGGGGGGAGTTAAAGTGTTTGGCAACCGGAAGATCAGGTAGGTCCAAATATGTAGGAACGAACTGCAAATATTGGTTTAAATCGAAGATAGACACCAAATACTGGAGTAACTTAGCGGAACAGGCAGCATCTCTGGAGAGGAATGGGTGATGTTTTGGAAAGTCAAGACAGTGAGTTAATTCAACGGGTTTTATTTTGAATGGTAAAACAGTGAATAAATGCGAGTCGATATGACAGCCAACAAAACGATCTTGCATCCACAAGTGTGGCACTAGAATGAGTGAACTCGGCAAAGGCGCGTGAATAATGCTCCCCGCGCCCAAGTGACTGGAGCAGCCAATCCGAGGGTTTGACTACCCCAAGGCACCACCAGGTGCCGCTACAGGAACCTCCAGAACCCGAGGTACGGAACCAAGCAGGGACCCGGACACAGCGACCAGAACGCGTGGTCAGCGGAGGCGGGGCGGGCGTAACAAGGGGAACAGGCCGAACAGGGCCAGGAGACCGTAAGGGGGCGGAGGTAACAAGGTGGACTGGTTGAGCAGGACCAGGAAACCGCTATGGGGCGGAAGGAACGGGTACAACCTGGTCGGGGGAAACAGACACAATCGGTGCAGCTGGATCGGCCGATGGACGACCTCTACGTCAGGACAGTGTGACAACCACCGGGCTGTCAACGTCGACATGGGCAGGCTTGAGTTGACCGACGGAGACGATCTTCTCCCGGCCCCCCACGTCCAAGGTGAAGGTGGCGAATCCAGATCGAAAACGCCCGGACGGGAACCTCGTAGACTCGCAGCAAGGGGGATCAGTGAGCGTCCCTGCGAACGAAACCAAAGGTACAATGCTGCAGAGCCGAAGGCAAACCGTGCCGCGAAGTGGGAATGGAGCTAGCCCACACACCCGCTCCCGGAGGGTCACCAGCAACACCAGGGCAGAGTTCACCCGTCCTCGGATAACAGGGAGAAAGTCCCCAGGCACCCGCAGGGCCGGGCCGTACATGAGCTTGGCGGAGGAAGCGGCTAAGCCCTCTTTGGGGTCAGTGCAGATCCCGAGTAGCATCCACGGCAACTGGTCCACCCAGTCCGGCTCTGTGAACCGAGCCTTCAATGCCGACTTGAGGTGGAGGTGAAAACGTTCAACAAGCCCGTTGGCCTGTGGGTGGTAGGCGGTGGTGTGATGTAACCGCACCCCGTGGAGCTGAGCGAGGGAAGACCATGAAGCGGAAGAAAATTGGGCTCCCCGGTCGGTGAAGATATCTGACGGGACCCCGAACCGGGCAATCCAGTTGGCCACATGGGCCCGAGCGCGGGCCGCGGTGGTGGTGTCTGAGAGCGGGATAGCCTCCGGCCACCTCATGAATCGATCCACGGCAGTGAGTAAATGGGTGGCGCCGTGAGATGTCGGCAATGGGGCCACCAGGTGAATGTGGATATGCAGGAAATGGCCCGAGGGGACGTTGGAATCCGAGGGCCGCACGTGCCGCTGGACCTTGGAAGTCTGACAGGGAAGGCAGGCACGGGCCCATGCCGCCACCTGCTTGCGGAGACCATGCCAAACAAACTTGTCCGCTACCAGCGCGGAGGTCGCCCGTATGCACGGGTGGGCCAAACCGTGAATGGAGTCAAAGATCCGGCGACACCAACTTATGGGGATGATGGGGCGAGGTCGACCCGTGGAGACGTCGTGTCCGAGGCTCCACACGGGACATCGGCCAACTGGAGGCCAGAAACAGCAGTGCGGTAGTCCGCCATCCCAGCATCTGCACGCTGAGCCGCAGCCATCTCTTCGTAGTCCACGCCATGGTCTACAGCCGAAATGGAGGGGAAGGCGGGGCGAGACAGAGCGTCAGCGACAGTGTTCTGCTTGCCCATGACATGCTGAACGTCCATGGTGTGCTCCGATATGTAAACAAGGTGCCGCTGCTGTCGGGCGGACCACGGGTTGGAGACCTCACCCAAGGCAAAGGTAAGCGGTTTGTGGTCAGTGAAGGCAGTGAAAATGCGACTTTCGAGAAAATAACAGAAGTGCCTGATGGACGGGTACAATGCCAGGGGCTCTCTGTCAAAGGTGCTGTAGTTGCGCTCGGGAGCTCGTAGCTAACGGCTGAAAAAGACCAGCGGCCGTCGACGTGCTGATCCAGGACGCCAGCCACAGCCGCGTCCGAGGCGTCCACAGTGAGGGACGTTGAGGCTGAGGCCCGCGGGTGGACCAACATGGTTGCGTTGGCCAGGGCCGCCTTGGCACCCTCGAACGCCGTGTCCGCCCCTGAGGACCAGTCGAGCTCCCGAGGCTTGCGACTGGAAAAGGAGGCACATGTTGTTGGCAGCTGCCGGCATGAAATGGTGACACAAATTCACCATTGAGGTGTGACGCTGTGCCCCAGAAAGGAGATGGAATGGAGGCCGAACTGGCACTTTGCAGGGTTGATTATGAAGCCGTAGTCGAGGAGGCGCTGGAAGGGAGTCCGCAGGTGTACGATGTGCTCGTGCTGGGTTTGGCTTGCGACCAGGATGTCATCCAGGTTGATGAAGACGAACGGCAGACCCTGTCCATAAGCCTTTGGAACGCCTGCACGGCGTTCTTTAATCCAAAAGGCATACGCAGCTACTCGAACAACACGAACGGGGTGATCGTCGCGGTCTTGGAGACGTCGTCGTGAACGGGATTATAGCCCCGGACAAGGTCGACTTTAGGGAAGAAGGTGGCACCCTCGAGGTGGGCATAAAAATCCTGGATGTGGGGCACCGGGTAGCAGTCTGCGGTTATCATGGCATTCAGACGCTGATAATCCCCACATGGTCTCCACCCCCTAGATGCTTTGGGGACCATGTGTAGTGGGGATGCCCACGGGCTGTCCGAGCGCCGGACGATCCCCATGTCCTCCATGAGCTGGAACTCGTCCCTGGTGACGCACAGCTTGTCTGGTGGAAGACAGCGCGCCCGGGCCTGTTCCGGAGGGCCCACGGTTGAGATGTGAGGTACGACCCCATGCTTGGAGGCTGCTGCGCTGAAACGGGGAGTGAGGAGCTCAGGGAAATCGGTGAGGAGGGAGGCATGGGGGCCATTGACCTCAGCGACAGCGCTGCGCTGCGTGCTGGGTGGGGGCTGTGGGGACGCGGGGCTGAGCGCCGATCGCAGAATCATGTGCCTGCCCCGCACATCGACTAAGAGGGAGAAAGCTCGCAAGAAGTCGGCACCCAGGAGCAGCTGTGCGACGTCGGCCATGATGAACGCCCATATACGGGCGGGAGTCGAAAGAGAGCGAGTGGGACCGCGTGCCGTAAGTGCGAATTGTGCTTCTATTAATGGCCGTGAGTACTGGGTCCCGCTTACCAGCACAGGTGTCGTGTCCAGTCGGCGGGAGGATGCTAACGATAGCCCCGGAGTCGACGAGGAAGCATTTGCCAGAATGATGGTCACGGACGTAGAGGCGGTTGTTTGGGCCGATTGTGATCGCCTCTACAGAAGATCGGCCGAAGCATTTCCCTGAAACGAACAGGGTTGACAGCAGCGTTGAGCCTCAGTGCTCCAGCGGAGGTGATAGAAGCACCATTTGTACTTACCCCGGTCCCCGGCGCGCTGCTGTGGCTCTGCAATGGAAACAGTGGGCGTGGCGTCCCCGCGATCCCGCCGAAGTGACTGGTGCGCTGACGCGGAAACCCCGTTCATGGAGCCACCATCTTGCTGCTTCACTAACCATAGTTCATCGGCCCTCTCGGTGAGCTATAATCGGCGCCAGCAAGCATGAGGTGGATGCCATCAGCAATCTGCTCTAAGAACGCCTGTTCGAAGAGCAGACACGGGCGGTGGCCATCCATCAGGGCGAGAATTTAGGCCATCAGCATGGATGGCTTGTGATCGCCCAACCCGTCCATGCGTAAGAGGCGGGCGGCGCGATCTCTGCGGCTGAGCCCGAACGTGCGGAGAAGGAGGCCTTCGTATTTAGCAAGTGCTGGCGGATCTTGGAGGAACGGCAGTAGCCGCGAAGCCGTCCCCTGCGTGAGTGCGCCGACGACATGGAAGTATTTGGTGTCGTCCACCACGATGTTGTGGAGATGGAATTGCACTTCCACGTGGGCGAACCAAACCTGTGGTTGTTCAGCCCAGAACACAGGCAGTTTGAGGCCAACGGTATTCTGCTGAGCGTCGATAAGGGGGCGGCTTGCGTTCTCGGCGTCCAATATACAATTCGACGCGTCGTAGTCGAGACAGTGAGTTAATTCAATGGGTTTTATTTTGAACGGTAAAACAGTGAATAAAAACGAGTCGATAAGGCAGCCAACAAAAGGATGTTGCATCCACAAGTGTGGCGCTAGAATGAATGAACTCGGCAAAAGCGCGCGAATAATACTCCCTGCGCCCACGTGACTGGATTGGGCTTGCGACCAGGATGTCATCCGAGGGTTTGACTACCCCAAGGTACCAGCAGGTGCCGCTACAATGTTACAGTTCGAGACCCTTCCTTAGAACGATGTCAGGGGCATGGGTGGTACATAGATAAGTAAGTGTATAGATAAGGAAGTGCAAGGTATGAAAACAGGACAAAGCAAATGGAGATCAAGTAGAATAGATCATTGTTAGTTGGGAAAAGGTGACAACAAAGCAAATGGGGATAAAATGTAGTCGGAGACTGGTGGGAGAACTGGGAATGGGGAGAGATGGAGAGAGAGGGAAAGAAAGGTTACTTGAAGTTAGAGAAGTCTATGTTCATACCGCTGGGGTGTAAGCTACCCAAGCAAAATATGAGGTGCTGTTCCTCCAATTTGTGCTGGGCCTCACACTGACAATGGGGGAGGCCCAGGACAGAAAGGTCAGTGTGAGAATGGGAGGGAGAGTTAAAGTGTCCAGCAACCGGGAGATGAGATTGGTTCAGGTGGACAGAGGTGTTCAGTGAAACGATCACCAAGCCTGCGCTTGGTCTCACCGATGTACAGGAGCCCAAACCTACAGTAGATGAGGTTGGGGGAAATGCAAGTGAACCTCTGCCTCACCTGAAAAGACTGTCGGGGTCCTTGGACGGAGTCGAGGGGGGAGGTTTAGGGACAGGTGTTGCCTCTCCTGCAGTTGCAGGGGAAAGTTCTTGATGGAAGAGGGTGGTTTGGGTTGGAAGGGATGAGTTGTGCCTGGGAAGGGGGTGGTTTGGGTGGGAGGGGATGCGTTAACCAGGGAGTTGTGGAGGGAACGGTGGAAAGTGATGGAGATGGGAAGATGTGGCTAGTGGTGGGAGGTGGAGAAAATGTTGGAGGATTATTTGCTGTACGCAAAGGCTGATGGGGTGAAAGGTGATGACTAAGGCGACTGTGTCCCTGTTGTGACTGGGAGGAGGTGGAGCAAGAGAAGAGCTGTGGGGTAAAGAGGTGACTTTTGTGTCTGTCTCTGGTTTAAACCGACATCTGCAGTTCCTCCCTACACATGAGGTAGATGGGAGGTCAGGGGCACACTCTAGCTGTTAAAAGAAGGTGCGTTAGTAGTGGCATGGATATGCATTCTTGACCATAGTCAACATGGCTGTTCCAGGACAAATTGCTGGTGATATTTATTCGTAAGAACTCCAGTCTTTCGACCATCTCTACTTCGGTGCCGTTGATGTATAGCAGGGGGATGTGTAATGCTTTGCTTCCTGAAGGAGTTCACGATCTCTTTTGTCTTGCTGTTAAGCATTGATGCATAAATGCAGGAACCCTCGGACAAACAGAAATAAATATAATGGAGAGATGAAAGCTCTTAGAGAGAGCGATGATTTGAATATAGAGAAACAAAACAGATAAATGGAGGAATACCTGGATGTTGGATTCAAAATTCCTGAAAATGACATGTTTGCAGAGCTGCAGGGAAGAAGCTGGAGGCCAATGGAATGGCTCTCAGGGAGAGCCAACAGAGGTAATGATGGACTAAATTCCAGTTGTGTTTATTTTCACGTGCACCGAGGTGCAGTGAAAAGCTTTTGTTGCGTGCTGTCCAGTCAGAAAGACAATGCATGATTACAATCAAGCCATTTACAGAGTACATGACAAGGGAATGACTTTTAATGCAAGATAAAGCCAATAAAGTTCGATCAAGGATAGTCTGATGTTTAAGAAGGAACTGCAGATGCGGGAAAAATCAAAGGTAGACAAAAATGCTGGAGAAACAAATTTATTTTTCGTTCCAAGATGGCGCCTGCCTGCGGCGACTTTTGCAAAGCACCAGAACAGAAAAGGATTACCTACAACTCCCATCAACTCACCTGGATCTGGAAAACTGCAGAAATTGGTGCCATTTCAGACAAGCAGCTTGGGCACCTGAAGGCTCTTGCGATTTTGCGATCTCCCACAGCTGCTGGAGCCCCGGACTTTAAACTTTCCCACGCTCGCTGGAAATCATCTGACCCGATGGAGGAATGCAGGTACGGTACCTGGAAACTCCGGGATGACCTCCAGAGCTGACGAGTTGGATCTTCCAGGAACAACAAAGCTGGAGCTGCCGACTTTGAGGGAACCCCCGTTCGTAACAGAGCTGTAGCTGCCGTCTGTGAGGTTTGCAGAAACAGCAGGTACAGTAAGCACAGTACCTGGAAACAAAGGGGAAGCCTCCATTGTGTCCAGAAACATGGCCGATGGGCAGGACTGCAGGTCAGACTGAAACGCAGGGGACTTTGGCCCCCTCTCCCATCTATCCTACTGGCCAATGTACAGTCCCTTGAAAATAAAGTGGAGGACTTAAGGGCAAGACTGCTTTATCAAAGGGAGCTGAGGGAATGCGCTGTGTTCTGTTTCACGGAGACATGGCTCACCCCCAGCTCCCCAGACTCAGCGGTCCAGCCTGAAGGGTTCTCCATCCACCGTATGGACCGTACACTGGCATCTGGGAAAGGGTGAGGAGGGGCCGTCTGCCTCATGATCAGCTAGATGTGGCAGTCCTGTCCAACTCCTGCTCGCCACACCTCAAACATCTGGCAGTGAAGTGCCGTCCCTTCTACCTGCCAAGGGAATTCACCTCCATCATCCTGACCGCGGTCTACATCCCACCCCAGGCAGACGTCCGTCTGGCACTGGAGGAGCTGCACGCTGTGGTCAACAAGCACCAGACGTCTTACCTCAAGGCGTTTACCACCATAGCTGGGGACTTCAATAAGGCCAACCTGAAGAAATCGCTCCCAAACTTCCACCAACATGTCTCCTGCTGCACCAAAGGACCTAACACCCTCGATCACTGCTACACATCAAGGATTGTTACCGCGGTGGTGCTTCTTCCTGCCTACAGCAACTGAAGAGCGCACCCCCCGAGGTGTGGATTGTACAGGGGGGGGTTGGGCAGAGGAACTACTCCAGGACTGTTTGGAGTCTGTAGACTAGGCAATGTTCAGCGACTTGGCAAAGGACCTGAATGATTACGCCACGGTCGTTACAGACTTCGTAAAGAAATGTGTGGAGAACTGCATCCCAACAAAAACCTTCCAAGTGTTTCCCAATCAAAAGCCTTGGATGAACTATGAGATCCGCACTCTTCGGAAGACCGGGCACTCATGTCTGATGATACAGTGGTCTAGAAGAAGTCCAGAAACGACCTTGGTAAGGCCATCAAAAAGGCCAAAGTGACTTCTGCTCCAAACTGGAGGATGAGACAGATGTTCGGCAGCTGTGGCGGGGCTTGAATGCAATCAGGAGGTCAGGAGGCAGCTCGAATGTCGGCGAAACATCACTCCCTGACAAGCTCAATGCATTTTACGCACGCTTTGATAGGGAGAACACTGATGTGCCTTCTTGAGACCCCATTCGCTGTGATGGCATTTCAGTCACAGCCACAGAGGTCGTCGTCAGAAAATCCTTCAGAGGGGCGAACCCTCGAAAAGTGCCTGGACCTGATGGTATACCCGGTCGTGTTATAAAAACCTGTGCGGAGCAACTGGCTGGAGTTTTTATGGACATTTTCAACCTCTCACTTCCGAGGTCTGAGGTTCCCACCTGCTTTAAAAGGGCATCAATTATAAAATTATCAACTTTAAAAGGGCCTCAATGACCAGTGGCACGTACGTCTGTGGTGATGAAGTGCTTTGAGAGGTTGATCATGGAGCAAATCAACTGCTACCTCGACAAAAACCTGGACCCTCGACAGTTCGCTTACCGCCACAACAGATCAACGGTGGATGCGATCTCGCTGGCTCTCCATTCTGCTCTGGACCACTTGGACAACAAAAACACATATTTCAGGCTGTTATTCATTGATTACAGCTCGGCATTTAATACAATCATCCCCTCCAAGCTGGTTACCAAACTCGCAGAACTGGGTCTATGATTCCATGGCCAATGCACAGAGAGAAAAATAAGGACAGGCATGGACATACATACATAACTAGATGGCATAGAAAGTAATTAAATGTAGATAGGTAAAAATACTCAAGCTGAGGAAAGCAAAATAGTGCATGGAGATAAACATAGGAAAGTAGCACGTGCAGGGAGGCAAATTTTGTCATGGAAATAAATACCATCCTGTACAGAACGAAAATATAAATTATTAACACAAAGATAAATGCTACACCATACAAATGTATGTCCCAGCTACAAAATGAACATGGATAGAGAATGAAAACAGAAATACCGCACAATGCTAAATTCATGGACAAGTACGAGAGAGGCACAGATAAATACAGGGGGAAGTTCAGGAATGCAGTGAGAGTCAAATAAATGTGAAGAGATCATCAAGGAGATAAATACAGTGTTTAATTTTGTCTCAGTTGTCAATTTTGCTGGATGCAGAGATTGTGAATGCATTTAAGTGTGTACTGCATCATAAATGGTGACATCTTTCAGGAGAAATACAAGATGTAAAATGTTCCATAGGTTGCAGGAAGATCCATTGATGTTCTGGTTCATCGACTTCTTTCAGTTTACATAACAAAAACCATCTGCTATTTGTGGGATGTTGTTGTGCTGCACAGATTTCCTCTGACATATACTATAACTTGCATTTACATAGATGCATCCCAACGTACTTTACCTATATTAAAATAGCAACTGCATTTATGTTCATTGTGCAAGAGTCTGTTAAAGTGATCTTTAAAAGCAAGTTATTTTCCTTCAGTGATGTGTGGAATCAATATATATGGTAGACCATAATTACTTAGGTGCAAGATGGAGACAAGATGAGAAAAACTGCAGAGGTAACGAGAGGCAGACAACCTGTTGACAGAGGGAACAAGGGGGATGAATGTTAGCATGCACACATGCTGGAAACAGTAAAGATAGGCACACAATGCGAGAGTAACTCAGCGGGTCAGGTAGCACATCTGGAGAAAAGGAATAGGTGACGTTTCAAGTTGAGACCCTTCTTCAAACTTCTTCAAAAACATTTGAGATTATGTTGGAAACAGTAAGTGTTAGCATAAAACAATCCAGCATTAGGTTCATTGGTGTCTTAGCCAGCTGATTATCTTTGTTTTTCCAAATTTGACACTCAATTTAGTACTGGCATGATTTCATTCTATTTTTTAAATCAATGTCTAACCATGCAAGTTCTCGGTTGTTGGAATTGTTCTGGGCAGTCACTCTTGATTTGCTTGTCATCTTTTCTAGATACTTAAGTCCACATTAAAAGTGCTGTGGGGTACTCGAATATACTGCAGATACCTTTTCTTAGTCACAAGAATAAGCAGCTTACATCTGAGATAATATGGTTAAAGATTGTCAAGGAGAGCTTGCTAGAGTGTAATACCATGCTCGCATTCAAAGCAGAAAGCTACTCAATGACATTGGGAAGGTGTGGCAATAATATAATACACAGAAGATAGACACAAAATGCTGGAGTAACTCGGCAGGACAGGGAGCATCTCAGGATAGAAGGAATGGGTCGGGTCGGGTCGAGACCTTTCTTCAGACTGAGACTCAGGGGAGAGTGAGACACAGAGACATCAAAGGGGACGAAGTCCAAACAAAAATGTAGAATAGATAATTGTTTGCAAGGGGAGGCTGACAACGAAGCATACAAAGATAAAATTTAATCAAGAGAACACTCAGACTGATCAGAGAAGTATGATGGGGGAGGGATGGAGAGAGAGGAAAAGCAAGGGTTGAAGTCAGAGAAGTCAATATTTATACCTCATATAAGCTACCCAAGTAAAATATGAGGTGCTGTTCCTTCAATTTGTGTTGGGCCTCACTCTGACAGTGGAGGAGGCCCAGGACAGAAAGGTGGGAATGGGAGGAGTTAAATTGTTTAGCAATCGGTAGGTTTAGGTGGACTGAGCGGAGCTGTTCAGTGAAACGATAACCGAGCCTGCGCTTGGTCACAACGATATACAAGAGTCCATACCTGAAACAGCGGATACAGTAGATGAGGTTGGAGGTGCAAGTGAACCTCTGCCTCACCTGAAAGGACTGTCTGGGTTCTTGGACAGAGTCGAGGGGGAGGTATAGGGATAAGTGTTGGATCTCCTGCGGTTGCAGGGGCAAGTACCTGGGGAGGGGGTGGTTTGAGCGGGAAGGGATGAGTTAACTAGAGAGTTGTGAAGGGATGGTCTTTGTGGAAGCCTTTGTGGAGGAAAAGAAATGAGAAGATGTGGCTAGTGGTGGGATCCCTTTGGAGGTGACAAAAATGTCGGAGGATTATGTGTTGTATGCGACGACTGATGGGGTGGAAGGTAAGGACTAAGGGGACTCTGTCTCTGTTGCGACTGGTGGGAGGGGAGCAAGAGTGGAGCTGCGCGGTACCAAGGAGACCCTTGTGAAGGCCTCATCTATGATGAAACAGGGGAACCCCCGTTCCCTAAAGAATGAGGACATCTCGGATGTCATGGTACGGAACACCTCATCTTGGGCACAGATGCGGCGTAGTCAGAGGAATTGGGAGTAGGGGTATAGAGTCTTTACAAGAGGCAGGGTGGGAATGAATGAATGAATGAATACGTTTATTGTCATTGCACAATACTGTCCAACGAAATTCCATTACATCTCCTCTGGTTAAAAAAAATTAAATTTTTTTTTTTTTTTAAATAAATAAATAAATAAATAAATAAAAGTGTAGTCTGGAGAGCTGTGAGAGTCAGTAGGTTTATAATAGATGTCAGTTGGTAGCCTGTCTCTTGTGATGGTGATGGTGAGGTCACGAAACGGTAGAGAGATGTCGGAGATGGTCTAAGTGAATTTGAGTGCAGGATGGAAATTCGTAGTGAATTTAATAAAGTCCATGAGTTCTGCAGTGTGTGCCTGGAACAGTGATTGTTCAACGTACTCTACAAAGAGCCAGGCATAGCTGGGGCCCATGTGAGTGCCCATAGCCACGCCTTGGATTTGGAGGAAGTGGGAGGAGTTGCAGGAGAAGTTGTTAAGAGTAAGGACCAGCTCTGCTAGGCGGAGGAGAGTGTTGGTAGGGGGAAATTGGCTGGTTCTGCTGTCGAGGAAGAAACGGAGGTCTTTAAGACTTTTCTGGTGGGGGATGGAGCTGTAGAGTGACTGAACATCCATGGTAAAGATGAGGAGTGGGGGCCTGGAAAACAGAAGTCATTGAAGTGACGAGGGGTATGTGAGGTGTCTTGGACATAGTTAGGGAGAGATTGGACCAGGGGAGGATAGAATAAAGTCGAGGTATGTAGAAATTAATTCAGTGGGAGAGGAGCAGGCAAAAACAATGGGTCTGCCAGGGCAGTTGTGTTCGTGGATTTGTGGGAGAAGGTAAAACCGAGGCGGTGGGGCTGGGACACGATAAGGTTGGAGGCTGTGGAGGGCAGAGAGCTGGAAGTGATAAAATCTGAAATAGTGTGTGATATTAAAGCCTGGTGCTCATCTGTGGGGTCATGGTCCAAGGATAAGTAGGAGGGGGTGTCTGAGAGTTGTCGCCTGGCCTCAGTTCGGTCGAGGTCAGCGAGCTAGACTACCACGACACCTCCCTTATCAGCAGGTTAGTTTATAATGTCAGGATTGCTGCTGAGTGAGCGGAGGGCTGTACATTCAGAGGGGGTGAGGTTGGAGTAGATAAGGGGAGTGGAAAAGTTGAGACGGTTGATGTCACGCCAACAGTTGGAAATAAAAAGGTCTAAAGAGGGTAGAGGGCCATTCTGGGGAGTCCAAGAGGAGGGGGACCGCTGGAAACGGGAGAAAGGGTCATCACTGGGTGGTTAGGACTCCTTCCCATAGAAAAAGGCACGGAGGTGGAGGCGCCAGAAGAAAAGCTCGACGTCGTGGCAGACCCGGAACTCATTGAAGTGGGAGCGGAGGGGAACGAAGGTGAGGCCTCTGTTGTGGACAGACCATTCCGTATCGGAAAGGGGGACGCCAGGGGGGATGGTGAAGACACGGCAAGGGTGACGGGGGTTGGTGTCAGAGGGGGCCCGGGAGTAGACGGAGACCGAGGCGAGGGCTGGTGGGGTGATGGTGGGTGTTCAGAGAGGGGAGCATGAGGACTATCATATGGGTGGGGAGTAGGAGGGATCACCTAGTTAAAAGAGGGGAAAGGGAAGAACCATCACTACTGAGGTTCCCTGTAGGATGGGGGGGCCCGGGAGAGCAAGACCCCGTGGTGTAGGAATGTGTAGTGTTGGGGCTATGGGCCTGGTACTGAGCCTGATGCTTTTCAACACTGAATAAACACATCCAATTGCTGTTGTTCTGAACACTTTCTTCTGTTTGCAGAATCAGGCAAAGAATATTAAGGGGAGGCGGAGAAGCAAGAAGTGCCACTAGCCAAGACGACGTATTAGCAAGCTCAGCATTCTGGCTGCCTGAGGTGAGGTGATGGATGCCTACCAGAAGCTTGGAGATGGAAGTCAATAACCGCATGGCATGGAACATTCAGCCATGGTTGTTTGATATTAATAGTCACCAAAATATGATCAAGGGATAAAGATAACTGGAAGCATTAGCATCTCCATAGTACTCATTTGTGTCTTTTCTCGCACATCTCTGAGGATATGACATGGTCACACGCTGCAGCACTCGTGAGTAGGGCAAGACAGCGCCTTTACCAGCGCCTTTACCACCTCAGGCAATTGAGGAAATTCAGAGTGTCTCTGAGGATCCTCCAGTGCTTCTACTCAGCGGCTGTGTAAAGCATCTTGTGCGGAAATATCACGATTTGGTTTGGGAACTGCTCTGCCCAGGACAAGAAAGGTTCTGCAGAGAGTAGTGCGTTCGGCCGAACGCACTATGGGAACTTCACTCGCCCCTTTGCAGGATTTATAAATCAGAAGGTGTAACTCCAGAGTCAATAAGATCATGGGAGACCCCTTCCACCCCTGCAACGGACTGTTCCAGCTGCTATGGTCAGGCAAACGCCTCCGTTGCCATGCTGTGAGAATGGAGAGGTTGAGAAGGAGTTTCTTCCCAGAGGCCATTAGGACTGTAAACTGCTACCTCACCAGGGACTAACTTTACTGTACCATTCTACTGGTTTTTTTTTAAATTGCAGTTTTTTTCTTTTTCCATTCCTCCCACAATATGTAAAATGTAAAGAATATGTGATTCTGTTCCATTCAGTTTGTAGTTTGTTGTTTGTTTGTTTGTTTTTTGCACAAAGTCCACGAGCATTGCCACTTTTCATTTCACTGCATATCTCGTATGTGTATGTGACGAATAAACTTGACTTGATTGTGGATGTTTTCATACATAGAGTATTCTCACATTCCAAAGGGTGGCACAGTGGCACAGCTGGTAGAGCTGCTGCCTCACAGTGCCAGAGAGACCCGACCTCAGGTGCTGTCTGAATGTCTTATTGTTTTCTAACTGAGAATATTTTAAAATTATGAACTAGACAGTTTTCTTTATCGGTTTATAATATTTTAATCACTATTAAACAGAAATGTCCATTTTTGGAAATCCATCACAGATATTATTTAAATGCTGTCTCCAACTGACTTCAATGCCAATGTTAGAATAATGGGAGTCGGAACATGAAACTGGGTTAATAAGAGTGTAAACAATGTGAGGGTGCATCTGTAAAACATGTCGACGTTCTAACCCTCTCATTTCTGCAGACTGCCAGTATAAACAGTACTCTTCAGATTGCTGCCAGAATCTGAGCTGAGTCTGCACCCTGTCTGCCCACGACACAGCAAATAAATTGTGTTTATATGATGCCTGAAAAATAAATTAAAAAATCCAAAACATTTCATAAAAGTGAGAGGATAGGAGAGAAGATTATGTACGACAAGCAAAAGATAAATAAAGGCGTAGAAAGGAAAAAGTTAGGAAAATAGGGGTTTAGGCAGAGAATGCTAGGTCAGACTTATGGGGTTAGGAAGGAGAGATAGATCAGCCATGATTGAATGGAGGAGTAGACTTGATGGGCCGAATGGCCTAATTCTACTATTCCTTATGACATTATTGGACAAAAAGTAGGGGAGGGATCCAAAAGTGATAGAACATAGAATCGTGCAGCACAGGAACAGGCCTATCGGCTCACACTGTTTGTATCTGTCTCTGATCAGACGAAGGGGTAAAGTTTTTAAAGAGACAGTTGAGTAAGTGGAATGTATAGTTTGGTCTTTATTCTTTGGAGCGCAGAAGGTTAAGGGGGGACTTGATAGAGGTCTTTAAAATGATGAGAGGGATAGACAGAGTTGACGTGGATAAGCTTTTCCCATTGAGAGTAGGGAAGATTCAAACAAGAGGACATGACTTCAGAATTAAGGGACAGAACTTTAGGAGTAACATGAGGGAGAACTTCTTTACTCAGAGAGTGGTAGCTGTGTGGAATGAGCTTCCAGTGGAAGTGGTGGAGGCAGGTTTGATTTTATCATTTAAAAATAAATTGGATAGGTATATGGATGGGAAAGGAATGGAGGGTTATGGTCTGAGTGCAGGTAGATGGGACTAGGGGAAAATAAGTGTTCGGCACGGACTTGTAGGGCCGTGATGGCCTGTTTCCGTGCTGTAATTGTTATATGGTTATATGGAATAAATATGTAGGCAGGCAGACAAAACCAAGCGTCTTAAAATTTGAAGATTTTGCATATTAGGAGGAAATTGACCTGAGTGAGGTAGAATGTGAGTACGATCCTGTATGGTTAATGGCTTTGAGGAACATCGATCAGTTCAGCACCAGAACAGGTCCTTCGGCCCACAATGTCCATGTTGCCAACAAACATGTTGCCAAGTTTAACTAATTTCTCTGCCTGCACATGATACATATACCTCCATTCCCTGTATATGCATGTGAATATCTAAAAGCCTCTTAAATGCCACTATTTTATCTGCTTCCACCACCACCCCTGGCAGCGCATTCCAGGCATCCTCCACTCTCTGTGTCAGGGAAGCAAAGGGTAGGAATTAACGGGTCCTTTTCAGAATGGCAGGCAGTGGCTAGTGGGGATCCGCAAGGATCAGTGCTGGGACCCTAGTTATTTACAATATATATTAATGATTTAGACGTAGGAATTAAATGTAACATCTCCAAGTTTGTGGATTACACGTTGCTGGGTGGCAGTGTGAGCTGCAATGAGGATGCTATGAGGTTGCAGGGTGACTTGGATAGGTTGGGTGAGTGCGCAGATGCAGTATAATATGGATAAATGTGAGGTGATCCACTTTGGTGGCAAGAACAAAAAGGAAGATTATTATCTGAGTGGTACAGGTTAGGAAAAGGGGAGGTGCACCAAGACCTGGGTGTCCTTGTACATCAGTCACTGAAAGTAACCATGCAGGTACAGCAGGCAGTGAAGGAAGCGAATGGTATATTGGCCTTCATAGTGAGAGGATTTGAGCATAGGAGCAAGGAGGTCCTACTGCAGTTGTTCAGGACCCTGGTGAGACGACACCAGGAGTATTGTGTGCAGTTTTGGTCTCCTAATTTGAGGAAGGACATTCTTGCTATTGAGGGAGTGCAGCGTAGGTTCACCAGGTCTATTTCGGGATGGCGGGACTGACATACAGTATGATGTCTTATGAAGAAAGACTGGATAGACTTGGTTTATACTCTCTAGAATTTAGGAGATTGAGAGGGGATCTTATAGAAACTTACAAAATTCTTAAGGGGTTGGACAGGCTAGATGCAGGAAGATTGCTCCCGATGTTGGGGAAGTCCAGGACAAGGGGTCACAGCTTAAGGATAAGGGGGAAATCCTTTAAAACCGAGATGAGAAGAACTTTTTTCACACAGAGAGTGGTGAATCTCTGGAACTCTCTGCCACAGAGGGTAGTCGAGGCCAGTTCATTGGCTATATTTAAGAGGGAGTTAGATGTGGCCCTTGTGGCTAAGGGGATCAGAGGGTATGGAGAGAAGGCAGGTACGGGATACTGAGTTGGATGATCAGCCATGATCATATTGAATGGCGGTGCAGGCTCGAAGGGCCGAATGGCCTACTCCTGCACCTAATTTGTATGTGTCTATGTTTCTATGATGAAAGAATGGGTCGAATGGGCTTGTATTCACTGGAATTTAGAAGGATGAGAGGGAATCTCAAAGAAACATATAAAATTCGTAAGGGATTGGACAGGCTAGATGCAGGAAAAATGGGGGAGTCCAGAACCAGGGCTCACAGTTTAACAATAAGGGGTCGGCTATTTAGGACTGAGATGAGGAAAAACATTTTCGCCCAGAGAGTTGTGAATCTGTGGAATTCTATGCCACAGAAGGTAGTAAAGGCCAAAGGTACACAAAATTGCTGGAGAAACTCAGCGGGTGCAGCAGCATCTATGGAGCAAAGAAAATAGGCGACGTTTCGGGCCAAAACCCTTTTTCAGACTGATGGGGGGTGGGAGGGGAGAAGGAAGGAAAAAGGGGAGGAGGAGGAGCCCGAGGGCAGGGGGATGGGAGGAGACAGCTCGAGGGTTAAGGAAGGAGAGGAGACAGCAAGGGCTAGCAAAATTGGGAGAATTCAACATTCATGCCATCAGGATGCAAGCTGCCCAGGCGGAATATGAGGCGCTGTTCCTCCAATTTCCGGTGTTGCTCACTCTGGCAATGGAGGAGACCCAGGACAGAGAGGTCGGATTGGGGATGGGAGGGGGAGTTGAAGTGCTGAGCCACCGGGAGTTCAGGTAGGTTATTGCGGACTGAGTGGAGGTGTTCGGCGAAACGATCGCCCGACCGCCGCTTAGTCTCCCCGATGTAAATCAGCTGACATCTAGAGCAGCGGATGCCTCATATTCCACCTGGGCAGCTTGCATCCTGATGGCATGAATGTTGAATTCTCCCAATTTTGCTAGCCCTTGCTGTCTCCTCCCCTTCCTTCACCCTCGAGCTGTCTCCTCCCATGCCCCCGCCTTCGGGCTCCTCCTCCTCCCCTTTTTCCTTCCTTCTCCCCTCCCAACCCCCATCAGTCTGAAGAAGGGTTTTGGCCCGAAACGTCGCCTATTTTCTTCGCTCCATAGATGCTGCTGCACCCGCTGAGTTTCTCCAGCAATTTTGTGTACCTTCGATCTTCCAGCATCTGCAGTTCCTTCTTGAACAGGTAGTAAAGGTCAATTCACTGGATGTTTTCAAGGGAGAGTTAGATTTAGATCTTAGGGCTCACGGAATCAAGGGATATTGGGAAAAAGCAGGAACAGGGTACTGATTGTGGATGATCAGCCATGATCATATTGAATGACGGTGCTGGCTTGAAGGGCCAAATGGTCTACTCCTGCACCTATTTTCTATGTTTCCATGTAAGAGACGCCCTTTAAACCTTGTCCCTTTCGTCTTTAAGTTATGCCATTTTGTCTTTGACGTTTCCACCCTGGGAAAAATGGTTCTGACTGCCTACCCTATCTATGCCTCTCATAATTTTATAAACTTTTATCAGGTCTTCCCTCAATCTCCAACGCTCCAGAGGAAAAAATCCAAGTTTGTCCGAGTTTAAGGAGGTGAAGGTTGGAGAATGGAAGATTGTCAAGGGGTCTATTTGTGAATGTACAAGTAAATAATGGGAGCATTTGCAAGTAGATTGTCTCCAATGGATAGTGTGGGTGATTAGGTTAAGGTTTCAAGTGCTGACAGTCAGGATTGATTAGGCATGCAAGGATACAAATGGTTTGATTCAGTCTGAGACATTGGCCAGCCAAGCAATAACGTCAATGGTGAGAGAACAGAATGTGTGTGTGTGTGGGCTCCAGATAGTGGTTACAGGCTACCCAAAGTTAGGCTATATTATTTAAAGACTGTTGTTAGGCAAGTGTTAATTTCTAGGCAGCAAATTAGTATTTTGGCATTTTGTGTGCATTGTGATCAAGATTACAGGGTGTGTTCAAAGAAGGTGGTATATGAAACATACTTATAATTTCAACATGATAGTAACTTTTGTCACATGTAAGCATACGTGCTAAGCATTCAAACATCAAAGCTTTGGTGGAGTAAGCCTTATGTGAGTAACACACCCACAGTAACAATGGCACCAATGGTCCCAATGGTCCAGTTAATGTATTAGTAACGCAGATACAGAACTAACTATGAAAATGTAAACTGATTAGTAGATTTGCCAGATAATTGTGTAAAATTTTATACTAGATTAAATATTTGAAGAGGAAATATGATGAGTGGCTGATGTTATTGTGCAGTGAAAGTCAGTATTCTTATTGATGTTTAATTTAGATTAGTTGAGAAATACAGCACACAAAAGGCCCTATGGCCCACTGAGTCCACACCGACCAGCGATCCCCGTATGCTAACACTATCCTACACATTAGGGATCAATTACAGAAGCCAATTAACGTACAAACCTGTACATCTTTATAATGGGGGAGGAAACCAGAGCACCCAGAGTAAACCCACGTGGTCACAAGGAGAAAGTACAAACTCCATACAGACACTTCTTCCCACCCTGCTTCCTGTAAAGACTCTATCTCCTACTCTCAATTCCTCCATCTATGCTGCATCTGCACCCAGGATGAGATGTTCCATACCAGCTCATCGGAGATGTCCTCATTCTTTAGGGAACGAGGTTTCCCTTCTTCCATTATAGATGACGCTTTCACTAGGGTCTCCTCGATATTCCGCAGCTCCGCTCTTGCTCCCCCTCCCCACATTCATTACAAAGATAGAGTTCCCCTAGTCCTCACCTTCCACCCCATCAGCCGTCGCATACAGCACATAATTCTCCGACATTTTCACCACCTCCAACGGGATCCCACTACTAACCACATCTTCCCATCCCCACCCCATTTCTGCTTTCCGCAGAGACCATTCCCTCCGCAACTCCCTAATCAACTCGTCCCTTCCCACCCAAACCACCGCCTCCCCAGGTACTTACCCCTGCAACCACAGGAGATGCAACACCTGTCCCTATACCTCCCCCCTCAACATACAAGGACACAAACAGTCTCTCCAGGTGAGGCAGAGATTCACTTGCACCTCCTCCAACCTCGTCTACTGTATTTGCTGTTCGAGGTGTGGAGTGTATATCGGCGAGACCAAGCGCAGGCTCGGCGATCATTTCGCTGAACACCTCCGCTCAGTCTGCTTGAAGCTACCTGATCTCCTGGTTGCTCAACACTTTAACTCCCCCTCCCATTCCCACACTGACCTTTCTGTCCTGGGCCTCCTCCATTGTCAGAGTGATGCCCAGCGCAAATTGGAGGAACAGCACCCCATATTCCGCTTGGGCAGCTTACACCCTAGTGTTATGAATATTCTCTAACTTCAAGTAACCCTTGCTTTATCTCTCTCTCCATCCCCTCTCCTTTCCCAGTTCTCCCACTGTTTCCGACTACATTCTATCTCTGTCCCAATCATTCCCCTGACATCAGTCTGAAGAAGGGTCTAGACTCAAAATGTCACCCTTCCCTGTCTCGAGAGATGCTGCCTGGCATGGATGCTGAATCCTGCATCGTTCAATCCCACCTCTCATTCATAAATAGACAATAGACAATAGGTGCAAGGGTAGGCCATTCGGCCCTTTGAGCCAGCACCGCCATTCACTGTGACCATGGCTGATCATCCACAATCTGTACCCCGTTCCTGCCTTTTCGCCATATCCCCTGACTCCACTATCTTTATGAGCTCTATCCAACTCTCTCTTGAAAGCATACAGAGAATTTGCCTCCACTGCCTTCTGAGGCAGAGAATTCCACAGATTCACAACCCTCTGTGTGAAAAAGTTTTTCCTCATGTCCGTTCTAAATGACTTACCCCTTATTCTCAAACTGTGGCCCCTGGTTCTGGACTCCCCCAACATCGGGAACATGTTTCCTGCCTCTAGCGTGTCCAAACCCTTAATAATCTGATATGTGTCAATAAGATCCCCTCACATCCATCTAAATTCCAAAGTTTACAAGCCCAGTCGCTCCATTCTATCAACATATGACAGTCCAGCCATCCCGGGAATTAACCTGGTGAACCTAAGCTGCACTCCCTCAATAGCAAGAACTTCCTTCCTCAAATTTGGAGACCAAATCTGCACACAATACTCCAGGTGTGGTCTCACTATGGCCCTGTACCACTGCAGAAGGACCTCTTTGCTCCTATACTTAACTCCTCTTGTTATGAAGGCCAACATGCCATTAGCTTTCTTCACTGCCTGCCGTACTTGCATGCTTAATCAGGTAGTTTGTCCACATATCTCAAGGTGGGTCAGATCAGGACATTTGTGGGACAAGATATGTGTAGAGATCTACATTCAGTTTACCTCAATCCAATTATTCTGCCTGCTGAAGCCAGGTAGAGTCTTGCAGCACAGAAACAGGTCCTTCAGCTCACCATGTCCATGTCAACCATCAGAGAATCTTTTAACCAAGCTCGTCAATGTCTCATTTGGAAGCACCCAGTAGGAAAGTTATCATTGGATTTGTGACGTGTCGGCTGGGACTGCACTTTTACCTCCTCATTTAGAGAGGATTCATGCAAACAAACAAAATATAGTTTAGGAATGGTTAAACCTTATTGCCAAATTTGCTGGAGTTCTACAAGGAAGTATCCAGCAGAATTGATAGATAGCAGCCTATAGATGTAGTGCATTCCGATTTCCAGAAGGTATTTGACAAAGTGCCACATAAAAAATGCTTTACAAGGTAAGACTTGGGTATTGATGTAAGCAAGAATCCACAAGTCTTACCTTGTGCAGCAGCCTTTTACTAAGGTAAGCATTAAATACGGGTAAACATAGAAATTGGAGAATCAGAATGAATGGGAATATTTCGGGCTGAGTGGATGTAACCAAAACTCTGGCCCTGAGGACCAATTCTTGGGCCAGAATTATTCACAAAGTTGATGAACTCGAGGAGGGTCTGGAGTGAAAGGTATCCACGTTTGCCCATGATTTAAACAAAAAAGGTGGTAGAGCATGTTGCAATGGGGTAATTGTACTCTGAAACCTATATAGAGTGAGTGAATGGGGTAAAGACTTGCTTCCATGCTCTACAAGGGGGAGGGGTGGAATGTGAAGTTATGCACTTTGATAAGAGGAAGCAAAAGGCTGATTACTATCTCCATGGAGAGCGATTGCAAATGAATGGAAAACAGGAAACTAGATGATCTTGTACATGAATCACAAAAAGTCAGGCAAGTGCCAGAAGTGGGTGGGAACCCAGGGTATGTTTAGCCTTTATTGTGCAAGAGGGCTGCAGCGAAATATACAGAGAAATATTGTTGCAATTTTTAGTGCTGTCATGTCTGGAATTCTGTGTACAAATATTGTCCACTTATTTATGAAAATATATCCTAGCTTTACAATGACATACGCTCGGCTAATATCTGTGATGACAGAACTGTCTGAATACCAGTGGATAAAATGTTTTGTCCTGTGCTCTGTTTACAAAATAAAGGTGATCATAACAAGGAGGGGGGTGTGGGGGAGAGTGTGTGTGTGTGGGAGCCGGGAGGGGATGTGGTGAAGGGTGTGGGGGAGTGGGCGAGAGGGCATGTGTTGGGAGGGGGAGTGTGGGGAGGGGGGTGAGGGAGGGGTGTGGGGGAAGGGGGTGTGGGGGGGAGGGGGTGTGGGGGAGGGGTGGGGTGTTGGGGGGTGGGGGTGGGGGCATGTGGGGGAGGGTGTGTGCGTGTGGGGTGTGGTGTGGGGGATGGAGGCGGAGGGGGGGGGTGGCGGAGGTGGTGTGGAGTGGTGGTATGGGGAGGGGGTGGTGGAGGGGGGTGTGGGGGAGGGGTGGAGTGGGGGCTTGTGGGGGAGGGTGTGTGTGTGTAGGAGGTGGTGTGGTGGAGGGGGGGTGTGGGGGAGGAGGGGTGTGGGGAAGGGGGGGTGTGGTAGAGGGTGGGGGTGTGTGGGGGGGGTATGGAGGAGGGGGGTTGTGGTGGAGGGGGTGTGGTGGGGGGTTGTGTGGGGGAGGGGGGTGTGGGGGGGAGGGGGGTGGGGGTGTGGGGGGAGGGGGTGTGGGGGAAGGGGAGTGGGGGTGTGGGTGGGGTGGGGGGTTTGTGTGTTGGGGGGGGGGGTTTGTGGGCGGAGGGGGTGGGGGAGGAGGGTGTGTGTGTGTGTGGGTGGGGGGTGTGTGTTGGGAGGGGGGGTGTTGGGGGAGGAGGGATGTAGGGGGGGGAGTGTGGGGGGAGGGGGTGGGGGTGTGTGGGTTGTGTGGGGGGGAGGGTCTCCAGTCAGCGGCCACCGGCCGCGGCACCATACAGCACTTCCCGACTCCACACAGCGGCTTTCCCGAATCCACACAGCGGCTTTCCCGACTCCACAAAGTGGCTTTCCAAACTCCACTCTTGCGGACACAATCAGCATGGCTTGTTTACGCAGCCCCGCCTCCGGGGCTTTATTCTCAAGCGGGTGCCTGAAGGGGCGTTACCTTCATGGTGACTGACAGGCGAGAAGACCAATCTGCTGATCTCACGATTTTTTAAACCTTCATCACTTTTCTAATATTTCCCCAATCGGAAGAAATCTTGTTGGCTTGGGACCCGGGGGAAGAAGAGCTCCAACTACCGGCCCGCGGACAACTTCTACCGCGGGCCCGGCAGTGACTTACCATCTGACGGTCCCTCGCCAGGGATCCCTGGAGGGGAGCTCCAGACCGCTGGCCCTGCGGTCTGCGGTGCTTCGGGCTGCGGCGCGAACTTTAAATCTCCGACCGCCGGCCTGCGGCTACACCAACTTGAAGCCGCGGTCTCCGGTGGGGAGGCACCGATTCTGGACTTACCTGGACTTACCTTGTCTGCACATCTGGACGCCCGCAGCAATGGCTGCGGAGGGTTGAGGTCCCGACCACGGGGGAAAGTGGAGGAGGACTGGCCAATTTTTGTGCCTTCCACCACACTGATGAATGTTGTGGTGGATGTTTGTGTTAAATTTTTATTGTGTATTTGTGTGTTTTTTATCATTGTACCGCTGCTGGCAAATTCATTTCACTTGCACTTTATGTGCAATGTGACGAATAAAACCATATTGTATTGTATTGTATTGTATTGTATTGTGTTGTATTGTATTGTATTGTATTGTATTGTAACTCAACAGGTCAGACGGCATCTCTGATGACATGGATAAGCAATGTTTCGGGTCGGGACCTTTCTGTATTGTAGCAGGGAGAGTGGAGGGGCTAAATAAAGCCTGGCTGTTAATAGGCTGAAGGTAGGCACACAATGCTGGAGTTACTCAGCGGGACAGGCAGCATCTCTGGAGAGAAGGAATAGGTGACGTTTTGTGTCAAGACCCTTCCTTAGACTGATGTCGGGGACAGAGATAGAATGTAGTCAGAGACAGTAAGATTTATAGGAGAACTGGGAAGGGGGAGAGGATGGGACAGAGAAGTCAATGTTCATAGAAGTGTAGAAGTGCTGTTCCTCCAGAGACTCAGACAACAGAGGAGGCCAAGATTTAGTGTGGGAATGGGAGGGGGAGTTAAAGTGCTGATAGTGTTAATGTCATAATTTAATTAATTGTCATTTAATTGTCATTTGGACCCCTGGAGGTCCAAATGAAATGCAGTTTCTGCAGCCATACATTACACACAATAGACCCCAGACAGGGGATGGGAGGGCACTCTCTCCCCCCCCCCCCCGTGTCAGAGTCAAAGTCAAAGCCCCCGGCTGGCGATGGCGATTGTCCCGCGGCCATCAAAGCACGCCGGGTGGTGCGGGCTATACTGGTTCTTGGTGTTAGACCCCGAAGTCAAGTGTTCATTCCAAGCCGCGCTGGAGTGTAAGCCCCGCTACCACCCCGCAAGCGATATATGCAGGAGTGCTGTCTCCTCCAATTCCCGGTGCCGCCGTGGTCCAGCCTCCGACTCACTTTGACAGCAGCAGCAGGAGGCCAAGCGCTCCTCCACCGCTCAGAAAGGTCTCGGCCAGTGTGGGACGGTGAGGTGAGTGGGACCAGAGTCCCCGGCTTTCTTCCTGTTGGAGTCCTCGTTGCGGCCCCAACGACAACTGAGACCTGCTGGGTCTAGTGATAAAAGTTCCCCCCCCCCCCTTAAAATAAACAAAAACTGTTAATAGGTTGATGTAGAGTGCTGACCAGAGTCGCGGCTTTTAAAGTGTTAATTTGATGTAGGTGAGGAAGGCTTTTGTTTTTGTTTTCTGTGTTTATACATATTTAGGATAGCATCATGAATTGAATGGCAAATTTTGGTGTACAATGCAAATTACAAAATAAGTGAATCACCCAGAACAGAAATCCAATCCACAGTGAAGTGCCCCAAAATGGAAACCTGAGTGGGGTTATGTGGAAACAATAGTTTCAGTCAACTGGATAGATCATATTCAACACATTAGTGTAACAGGATAATTGTAAAGGGACAAGAAGGACAAGAAGACAAGAAGGTCTCAAGAAGGGGTATGACCCAAAACAATGGACAATAGACTATAGACAATAGGTGCAGGAGTAGGCCATTCGGCCCTTCGAGCCAGCACCGCCAATCACTGTGATCATGGGTGATCATCCACAATCATTACCCCGTTCCTGCCTTCTCCCCATATCCCTTGACCGCTATCTTTAAGAGTTCTATCTAACTCTCACTTGAAAGCATCCAGAGAATTGGCCTCCACTGACTTCTGAGGCAGAGAATTCCACAGATCACAACTCTCTGTGCGAAAAAGTTTTTCTTCATCTCCATTCTAAATGGCCTACCCCTTATTCTTAAACTGTGGCCCCTGGTTCTGGACTCCCCCAACATCGGGAACATGTTTCCTGTCTCCAGTGTGTCCAATCCCTTAAAAATCTTATGTCACCTATTCCTTTTTTCTCCAGAGATGCTGCCTGACCCACTGAGTTAATCCAGTATTTTGTGTATGTAGAAGGCGACAGTCAGACTGAGAGTAAAACACAAGGATCTGCAGATGTTGCAATCTTGATCAAAAGTAAAGTGCTAACAGGGCATAGTTAGAATCTTAGTAACATGAGATGCAGACGCAGGTTAGAACATAGAAACTGGGGGAGGTGCTGCGAGACCTGGGTGTCCTTGTACGCAAGTCACTGAAAGTTGGCGTGCAGGTACAGCAGGCAGTGAAGAAAGCTAATGGCATGTTGGCCTTCATAACAAGAAGATTTCAGTATAGGAGTAAAGAGGTTCTTCTGCAGTTGTATAGGGCTCTGGTAAGACCACATCTGGAGTATTGTGTACAGTTTTGGACTCCTAATTTGAGGACTGACATCCTTGTGATTGAGGCAGTGCAGCATAGGTTCACGAGATTGAACCCTGGGATGGCGGGACTGCTATATGAGGAAAGATTGAAAAGACTAGGTTTGTTCTCCCTCTGCGTTGGGACGATCTAGGCTTCCGATGTTGTGACCCCGCCGGGTGATGGTAAGTAAGTCCCGTGGCTGAATCCGAGCTCCGCGAACGGGCCGGTTCAGATTCCGTGGCCCGGGGCAGTCGAAGCTGCCGAAGCTGCCACCCTCCAGTCCAGCGGACAAAGCTGGTCACCAACCTGGGACCTGCGAGTTCCCGACGATGTCGTCCACTGGGCCCGCGGCCGAGTCCACTGGGCCCGTGGCCGTGCCTCCGAAGTCGGGTCGGAAGTTGGGTCACCACCACAGCCCCGAAGTCAGCCAGCCTCGCGTTGGTAAGTCCTGGCTGGCTCTGCCCCTGCCTCCGGAGCCTCGAGGTCGGTCCCAGTTGGAGGCTGCCAGCTCCACCATTAGGCCTCAGCGCAGACGGAGATGGGGGATATGACAAGAAAAGGTCGCATCCCCCGAAGGAAGTTTCTCCACCCCCCCCCCCCCCCCCCCCCATACACAACTAAAACAAACTGAAATAAACTGTAACAACGGGACGAAATAAAACAAAAAAAATAAAAGACAAATGGACTGCGGGCGAGCCAGAAAAAGCAGCCTACCAGAGGACTGGGAGAAACTCAGAGACCAGCAGAGGAGGACAAAGGGCTTAATTAGGAAAGGGAAAATAGATTATGTCAGGGAACATTAAAACTGACTGCAAATGTTTTTATAGATATGTGAAGAGAAAGAGATTAGTTAAAACAAATGTAGGTCCCTTGCAGTCAGAAACAGGTGAATTGATCATGGGGAACAAGGACATGGCGGACCAATTGAATAACTACTTTAGTTCCGTCTTCACTAAGGAAGACATAAATAATCTGCCGGAAATAGCAGGGTCAAAGGAGATGGAGGAACTGAGTGAAATCCAGGTTAGCCGGGAAGTGGTGTTAGGTAAATTGAATGGATTAAAGGCCGATAATTCCCCAAGTCCAGATAGGCTGCATCCCAGAGTACTTAAGGAAGTAGCTCCAGAAATAGTGGATGCATTAGTTATAATTTTTCAAAACTCTTTAGATTCTGGAGTAGTTCCTGAGGATTGGAGGGTAGCTAATGTAACCCCACTTTTTAAAAAGGGAGGGAGGGAGAGAGAAAACGGGGAATTACAGACCAGTTAGTCTAACGTCGATAGTGGGGAAACTGCTAGAGTCAGTTATTAAAGATGTGATAGCAGCACATTTGGAAAGTGGTGAAATCATTGGACATAGTCAGCATGGATTTACGAAAGGTAAATCATGTCTGACGAATCTTATAGAATTTTTCGAGGATGTAACTAGTAGAGTAGATAGGGGAGAACCAGTGGATGTGTTGTATCTGGACTTTCAGAAGGCTTTCGACAAGGTCCCACGTAAGAGATTAGTACACAAACTTAAAACACACGGTATTGGGGGTTCAGTATTGATGTGGATAGAGAACTGGCTGGCATACAGGAAGCAAAGAGTAGGAGTAAACGGGTACTTTTCAGAATGGCAGGTGGTGACTTGTGGGGTACCGCAAGGCTCAATGCTGGGACCCCAGCTATTTACAATATATATTAATGATTTGGACCAGGGAATTGAATGCAACATCTCCAAGTTTGCGGATGACACTAAGCTGGCGGGCAGTGTTAGCTGTGAGGAGGATGCTAGGAGGCTGCAAGGTGACTTGGATAGGCTGGGTGAGTGGGCAAATGCATGGCAGATGCAGCATAATGTGGATAAATGTGAGGTTATCCACGTTGGTGGCAAAAACAGGAAAGCAGACTATTTATCTAAATGGTGGCCGATTAGGAAAAGGGGAGATGCAACGAGACCTGGGTGTCATGGTACACCAGTCATTGAAAGTAGGCATGCAGGTGCAGCAGGCAGTGAAGAAAGCGAATGATATGTTAGCATTCATAGCAAAAGGATTTGAGTATAGGAGCAGGGAGGTTCTACTGCAGTTGTACAGGGTCTTGGTGAGACCACACCTGGAGTATTGCACACAGTTTTGGTCTCCAAATCTGAGGAAGGACATTATTGCCATACAGGGAGTGCAGAGAAGGTTTACCAGACTGATTCCTGGGATGTCAGGACTTTCATATGAAGAAAGACTGGATAGACTCGGCTTGTACTCGTTAGAATTTAGGAGATTGACGAGGGATCTTATAGAAACTTACAAAATTCTTAACGGGGGTTGGACAAGCTAGATGCAGGAAGATTGTTCCCGATGTTGGTGAAGTCCAGGACAAGTGGCCACAGCTTAAGGATAGAGGGGAAATCCTTTAGGATCGAGATGAGAAAAACATTTTTCACACAGAGAGTGGTGAATCTCTGGAACTTTCTGCCACAGAAGGTAGTTGAGGCCAATTCATTGGCTATATTTAAGAGGGAGTTAGATGTGGCCCTTGTGGCTAATGGGATCAGGGGGTATGGAGAGAAGGCAGGTACGGGATACTGAGTTGGATGATCAGTCATGATCATATTGAATGGCGGTGCAGGCTCGAAGGGTCGAATGGCCTACTCCTGCACCTATTTTCTATGTTTCAGATAGACTCACTCCTCTTCCAGCTCTCTTGATCGAGTATCTTTGCTTCAAATCCTTACCTTTTGAATATTAACGCAGATCATTTTGGGATTGAATCTACATGCATTGCTCCACAGCAGTCATAGTCGCAGAGTAAGAAAGCTGGCCCTTCAGCCTAACCTGCCCATGTTGACCAAGTTCCCTCATCGACACTAGTCACACCCGCCCGTGTTTGACCCATAACCCTCTTTTCCTATCTTTTCCTAACCATGTACCGGTCCAAATACCTTTTAAATTTAATTATAGTCCCTGCCTCAACAGCTCGTTCCATACACCCAATGTGGAAAACGTTGCTCCTCAGGTTCCTATTAAATCTTTACTCTTACCTATGTCCACGGTTCTTGGTTCTGGTTACCTGGACTTGTACCTTGTCCTTTTAGCATCTGGACGCCCGCAGCAACGGCTGCGGAGGGTTGAGGTCCCGACCACGGGGGAAAATGGAGGAGGACTGGCCAAATTGTGTGCCTTCCACCACAGTGATGAATGCTGTGGTGGATGTTTGTGTTAAATTTTTATTGTGTTTTTGTGTGTGTTCTTTATAATTGTACCGCTGCTGACATATTCATTTCACTTGCACTTATGTGCAATGTGCCAAATAAACCGTATTGTATTGTATTGTATTGTATTGATTCCCCTACTCTGAGTAAAAGACTCAGTGCATTTACCCTATCTATTCCCCTCATGATCTTATACACCTCTATAAGATCACCCCTCATCTTCCTGCGCTATCAGGAATAAACTCTTAGCCTGCCCACAGCTCAGGCTGTCACATATTGGCAACACTCTGCTGAATCTTACCTGCACTCTTTCCAGCTGAACAACATCCTTCCTATAACAGGGTATGCAGTGCACATAACCTGAAGTAGTGTATTCCCGACCCCATGCACCTGCTGCATAGAAATAAGTTGTTCTTCTTTTCACTGCTGGTTCATTTACCAATTACTCTTTTTGTCTCTCATGCAATTCTTTTGTCTCTCATGCAAAAGACTCCTCTGTCTTTCTGTCTACCTACACATCTTTAGTAACTGTAAATACTGAACCCCTTTTACCTCCCCTGTTCTAATTAGAATAGCTCTGCCTTCCATTGTCTTTCTATTTTCTGCATTACTATAGTCCCTCATCCCAGGACGAATTTAGCCCATTCGGAAGCCTTCACATCTGTCCTAAAATGTGCTGCCCACACCGGACATTATACCAAGCATGTCCGAACCAGCTTCTTAAAACGTTACATTCGCATTTGCTTCGTGAAGACTAGAATATAAAAACAGGGATGTAATGCGGATGCTTTATAAGGCACTGGTCAAACTGCATCGGAATATTGTGAGCCATTTTGGGCCCCATATCTGAGGAAGGATGTGCTGGCGTATGAGAGGGTCCAGAGGAGGTTTACAAGATTAGTCCCGGGGATGAATGGGTTAACATATGATGAGCGTTTGACTGCACTGGGCCTATACTTGCTGGAGTTTGGAAGGATGAGGGGGGCACATTGAAACTTACCGAATAGTGAAAGGCTTGGATAGAGTGGATATGGAGAGGATGTTTCCACTACTGGGAGCGTCTAGGACCAGAGGGCTCTGCCTCAGAATAAAAGGATGTACCTTTAAAAAGGAGTTGACTAGGAATTTATTTCGCCATTGTGGAATTCATTGCCACATACGGCTGCGGAGACCAAGTCATTGGGTACTTTTAAGGCAGACATTGACAGATTCTTAATTAGTAAGGGTGATATGGGGAGAAGGCAGGAGAATGGGACTGAAAGGGAAAGACAGATCAGCCACGAATAAATGGCGGAGTAGATTCAATGAGCCAAATGACTTTGACTTATGAACACGTACCCCTATTTATAAAACCCAGGATAAGAGTATAACCCAGATATGAGAGTAGGGAAGATTCAAACAAGGGGACATGACTTGAGAATTAAGGGACTGAAGTTTAGGGGTAACATGAGGGGGAACTTCTTTACTCAGAGAGTGGTGGCTGTGTGGAATGAGCTTCCAGTGAAGGTGGTGGAGGCAGGTTCGTTTTTATCATTTAAAAATAGATTGGATAGTTATATGGACGGGAAGGGAATGGAAGGTTATGGTCTGAGCGCAGGTATATGGGACTAGGGGAGAATATGTGTTCGGCACGGACTAGAAGGGTCGAGATGGCCTGTTTCCGTGCTGTAATTGTTATATGGTTATATGGTTATATGGTTAAGTCACTTTCTCAACAGCTTGACGTTTTCAATGAACTCTGATCATAAACCTCCAGACCTGACTGTTTCCTCGATCCCTTTTACAATGTTGCTTTAACTTGGCACTTCTCAGTTGTCATGCCAAAAATGTAACACTTCACGTTTCTCAGCATTTTATCTTAAGTGACATCAATCTCAAAGGTTTCAAAGGTCATTTATTGTCACGTACCAATTAAGGTACAGTGATATGTGAATTACCATATAGCCATATGAAAAAAAAGCAACAAGACACACAACTACATAAAAGTTAACATAAACATCCACCACAGTGGATTCCCCACATTCCTCACTGTGATGGAAGACAAAAAATTCCAATCTTCTTCCTCTTTATTCTCCCGCAGTCGAAACCATCCGTCGGGGTGACGAAGCTCCTGCAGCTGCCGGTCGAAGCTCCCACGTCGGGGCGATCGAAGCTCCCGCGATGGTGCGGTCGAAACTCCCGCGGCTTGGAGTTTCTGAAGTTGGATCAGAGACCGCGGGCTCCATGATGTTAAAGTCCGCAGGCACCGGGCCGGAGCCACAGAGGGTCGCTGCGTGACGGGAGAAGGGGCGACGAGATGACAGGCGTTGAGGTCCCAGTTGCTGTGAGTCCTGGGCGAGGTGGTGCAGAGGATGTTTGGCGTCCGATGGGACCTTGCACACAAGCCTGTGGGTGAACTACTCTCTGTGAAGCTTGGTGGGTGCGATACCTGCGAGCACCGGCAGAAGATCCATCAGAGTAGGGCGTAGGCAGCCGGTGATGATCTGCATGGTGTCGTTGAGGATGGCGTCTAGCTTGCTAGTATGAGCGCTGCTGCATCATGCTGGGGTGGTGTACTCAGCGGTGCTGTACACGAGTGCAAGAGCACTGGTTCGGAGAGTAGATATCCTGGTGCCCCATGATGATCCAGCCAAGCAACGCAGGAGGTTGTTCCGCACCGAGACTTTAGCACAGAGAGCTTCAAGGTGTTGCTTGTAGATCAGCTGCTGATCTAGTTTCACCCCAAGGTATGTAGGAAATGGGTAATACTGTAGGGGTGACCCATTGAGGGTGATGGTTAGCTGGCATTGAGCTTCCTTGTTGTTCAGGTGAAAGGCCATTGTGGTGATTTTTACCACACTCAGTTTTAGACTCCAGGTCTTAAGGTAGCCTGTTAAAAATTCCATATCCGCCGAGAGCACGTTTGACCAACTCCTGTCCGAATGCAGTAGGGCCAGGTCATCTGCGTATCCATACTGGCGTGAGGTTGTGCGTGGCAGATCGCTGATATAGAGATTGAAGAGCATGAGGGCCAGTACCGAGCCTTGGGGAACTCTGTTTCTTAGGCGTCGCAGTCGGCTGGATTGTCCGTCGCTGGTCTTGAATACAAAACTGCGGTTGACAAGGATGTTGGCAAAGAACCGCACTAAATGGTGATCAGGAATGGTGCAGAGGAGCTTCAAGGTCAGGCCCTGGTGCCACAATGTCGTCGGTGGGTGGTGAGGTCCACCAGTGTGACGCCCGCCTTGTGACCCTTTTCATAACTGTCTTCGATGTCATTGGTCAGCTTGACTATTTGGTGGGTAGTGCAGCGTTCACGACGAAATCCGGCTTATTCAGCAGGGTGGTTGGCGGTCGACTTTTGGATCGAGCCGGGCCAGGAGAAGCCGTTCCAGGAGCTTGTACGGGACACAGAGGAGTGAGATGGGCCGATAGTTCCTTGGGTCGTCCGCAGGCTTGTTTGGTTTTGGTAGCGCAATGACGGTGGCTTTCCGCCAGATCTTCAGAATAGACTGACCAATGAGGCAATAGGAGTAGAACTCACGGAGCCAGACCTGGCATTTAGGACTACAGTGTTTCAGGACACTGGGCTTTTCCGCATTTCAATTGAGTGATGACAGGAGAGAGTTCTGCAGAGGAAAATGGTGCTGGCAGGAGCCCATCAGCGC
The DNA here is from genome assembly GCF_028641065.1 of Leucoraja erinaceus. Lineage (NCBI taxonomy): Eukaryota > Metazoa > Chordata > Chondrichthyes > Rajiformes > Rajidae > Leucoraja > Leucoraja erinaceus. The sequence goes on along the minus strand of NC_073377.1, from coordinate 135,891,056 downwards.
CTGGAGCTTTCCAAAGATTAGTGGTATCCTGTTTGACAGAACGAGTATGATTCTTGTCCGCGTCTTTGAAGTGGCCGTTGGCCAGGAGCTGGTGGGCGATGGAGTTGGCCGTGACAGGGCAATGCTTTGGGCGGGTACTTCGACCGGTGAGGCGATTGAAAGTCTTCCAAGCCATCCTACTGGAGTGTGTGAAGTCGATTCCATGGACTGTCTCTTCCCACCGCTCTCTGTGCTTTTTGTCGAGGCAGGTTGTCAGTTCCGTCACCTTGGAGGCAGCTTCTTCGCCAGGTTTGAGGGTCTGAAGAATGGTCTTGACCTGAAATGTCACCCATTCCTTCTCTCCAGAGATGCCACCTTGTCCCGCTGAGTTACTCCAGCATTTTGTGTCTATCTTACACACAAAAACATAAATTTAACGTAAGTTATACATGTCAGTGAAAATGGAAACGACTGCAAAACAAGACACTCGTGCAAAAAAACAATTAGAAATCATGTAGAAATCGTGTAGAAACAAGGAACTACAGATGCTGGTTTATACCAAAGATAGACACAAAATGCTGGAGTAACTGAACTGGTGAGGTTGCATCTCTGGAGAAAAAGGATGGGTGATGTTTTAGGTTGGGACCCTTCTTTAATCATGCGTGGGGAGGTACAAGATGGGATGAGTATGAGCACCACAATATTCCAAGCATGGCCTTTATACCTTGTACAACTGCAACATGATGTAAAATCCCTGCCTTTGAAGGCAAGCAAGCTAAATATCTTCTTCGTCACCCTATCCATTTGTGTCACCATTTTCTGGGAGCAATGAACTTTGACCCCCACGGTCCCTCTGTACATCAGTGCTTTTATGGTCCACGCTGTTCACTGTTTATGTTCAGTCAGTATTAGATTAGCTTTAGGTTTATTGGTGTCACGTACTGAGATACAGTGTAAAGCTTTGTTCTGTATGCTATCCCATCAGATCAGATAATACTACACAAGCGAAACTCCAGTACAATAGGTAGAGAAAAGGGGGAAGATACAGAGTGCAGAATATAGTTCTCAGCATTGTAACGCATGACCCAAATGGCATTACCTCACACTTGTCTGGATTCAATTCTATTTGTCACTGCTCTGCCCAACTTTTCACCTGGTCTATGTCCCTCTGTGTCCCTCACTATCTATAATCTTCAGGTTGTCAGCAAATTTACTAATCAGACCATAGATAGTCCTATGCAAATAATTTACATATAACAAAGACCAAAAGTCCCAGCACTGATTCGTGCAGTACACCATTGATTACAGATTTCCAGTCAGAAAAAACGCCACTCCCCTCTGCTTCCCATCACCAAGATCATTTTCAATTCATTTCACCAAAACTGTGAATCCATGTGTACTAATTTCCCAGACTAGCATACCATGCTGGGCCTTGTTAAAAGCCTTACTGAAGTCCATGTTTACCATTCACCACTCTCTCCTTAAGCCTATTTTCCATGGTTCTTAATTTCCCCTACCCTGGGCAAAAGATTCTGTGCTTTTACCATCTCCATTCCACCTCATAATTTTATAGACCTCTTAAAAATCACCCCCCCCCCCCCCACCTCCTGCTGTCCAAGGAATAAAAACACAATCCTGCACAACCTTTCCCTATAGCTCAGGCCTTCAAGTCGTAACAACATCCTCGTAAATCTTCTCTGCACCCTTTCCAGCCTAATTATCTCTTTCCTCTAAGCAGAGTGACTAAAACTAAGATCACAGTGCTGATCGGTAGACACAAGGAACTGCAGATGCTGGTTTACAAAAGAGGATACAGAGTGCTGGAGTAACTCAGCGGATCAGGTAACATTTCAGGAGAGCATGGGTCGGTAGCCTTCTTCAGACCCTTAAGTGACTTTTTGGTCTGAAGAAGTGTCCTGACCCTAAACGTCATCTATCCATGTGTAGAAAGAAACTGCACCAAAGATAGACATAAAGAGCCGGAGTAACTCAGCAGATTAGGCAGCATCACTGCAGAAGGAGGTTCCGACCTGAAACATCACCCATCCTTTTTCTCCAGAGATGCTGCCTGACCTGCTGAGTCACTCCAGCACTTTGTGTCTATCATCAGTATATACCAGCATCTGCAGTTCCTTTCTGCACGCCATCTATCCATGATCAGATCACACCTGACCCACTGTTACTCTGTGTCTTGCACTGATAGGTCCACCTTTGTAAGCCTTTCCAGTTCATGTAACCATGGAAATAATTTATGGACTGTCCATAATTTATTCATCCTAATAAATGCATGTTTAGAAGTTATTTTTTCACTTGATCAGATCGTTTATCAAGGGCAGCATGGTGGCGCAGCAGTAGAGTTGCTGCCTTACAGTGCTGGAGAGCCGGGTTTGATCCTCACTATGGGTGCTGCCTGTGTGAAGTGTGCACAATCACCCTGTGACCGCGTGGGTTTTCCTTGGGTGCTCTGGTTTCCTCCCACACTCCAAAAGAGGTTTGTAGGTTAATTGGCTTTTGTAAAAGTTGTAAATTGTCCCTAGTGTGTAGTGTGTGTTAGTGTCCAGGGTGATCGCTGGTCGGCGCAGACTCACTGGGATGAAGGGCTTGTTTCCGCCCTGTATCTCTAAACTAACCTATAACAACATCACTACCAAAACCCAAGCAAAATGGAAGATGGAGTTGAATCCGAGCAAGTGTGAGGTGTTGCACTTTGGGAGGTTGAATGTAAATGGAAAACATACAACTAATGGCAAGACCCTTAACAGCATTGATGTACAGAGGGATCTTGGGGTCTACATACATAACTCCCTGAAAGTGGCAACACAAATAGATAGTGGAAAATAAGGCATATTGTATGCTTGCTTTTATAGGTTGAGACATTAAGTATAAGAGTCAGAAAGTCATGAGATAGGTTTGTTGGGCTTAGGTCAGGCCGCACTTGAAGTATTGCGTGCAGTTCTGTTCATTCCATCATGGGAAGGACGTGGAGGCTTTGGAGAGGATGCAGAGGTTGTTTGCCGGAATGTTGCTTGGATTAGAGAGGATTAGCTCCAGGGAGAGGTTGGACGGATTGTTTTCTCTGAAACTCTGGAAGTTATGGAGAGACCTGATAGAAGTATACAAAATTATGAGAGGCAAAGATAGGGTGGAGCCAGAACCTTTACCATTTGTTTATATAGGCATAGCTTTATGTTGAGAGGAGCAACGTTTTAAAGAGATGTGGGGGAACGTTTGTGTGCCTGGTGATGTGTGCCTGGATGAATGTGACTTTTAGATAGAGGCACGGATATGCAGGGAATGGAGTGATATAGATTATGTGCAGGTAGATAAAAATATCTGCCTGCACATAGAACATGGACACAGAGTGCTGGACTAACTTGCGGGTCAGGCAGCATCTATGGAGAACATGGACACAGAGCGCTGGAGTAACTCAGCGGGTCATAGAAAACAGGTGCAGGAGTAGGCCATTCGGCCCTTCGAGCCTGCACCGCCATTCAATATGATCATGGCTGATCATCCAACTCAGTATCCTGTACCTGCCCGCTCTCCATACCCCCTGATCCCTTTAGCCACAAGGGCCACATCTAACTCCCTCTTAAATATAGCAAGATAGCAGCATCTCTGGAGAACATGGACACAGAGTGCTGGAGTAACTCAGCAGGTCAGGCAACATCTCTGGGGAACATGGATAGGTGAAGATTCAGGTCAGGACCCTTTTTTATATTGAGGGGGTAATAAACTGGAAGAGAGGAGGGGCGGGCCAAAGCCTGGAAAGTGATAGGTGGATACAGGTGAGGGTTTTTTTTTGACAGGCAGATGGTTGGACAAAGGCTAGAGATGAAACAGAATGTGTGAGACAAAAGGATTGAAGAGGTGCAAATTGTGAAGCTAGAGGATGGAAAGTGGAAGGGTAGGGGGAAGGAATGTGTGCGAGATGCAGCACAGGGGAGAGGCTTTAGTGTCCGCACAGTCCTACCTACACCCTATAGTGTCTGTACAGTCCTACCTACACCAGTAGCCTTTTATCAGTTGCTGTTAAAGTAGAAGTGTAAATATATCCTCTCCGGCCCGACTACAAGGCCTCTGGGTGTCCAGGGGAGGGCGGGGGGAAGGTGGGCCGGGCCGACGCTGTGAGCGGGCGGATACAACGTAAGGCGCTGCGCAGCGTCTCCATAATCCCGGGACAAATTCCAGCTGAGCAGCGCTTGTCATTGCAGGCAGCGCCGGAGTGTGTGGTGAGGAGCTGGGCTTCCGTGCACTTACTGCATGTTGCCCTGTGCAAAGAAAATCGTGACAAGCGGGGGGGGGGGCACTGACGGCTGCCCTGCACCCTAACTGGCTCCGCTCCGTGCGGGACTTGGTAGCGGTGGAGGGTGATGTAGGAGAGGGTGGGGTGATGTATGTAGGGGCGATGGGAGTGGGTGGGGTGATGTAGGGGCGGGTGGGGTGATGTAGGGTGGGGATGATGTGTAGGAGTGGGTGGGGGTGATGTAGGAGTGGGTGGGGGTGATGTAACGGGTGGGGGTGTGATGTGATGTGGGGGTGAGGTGGGAGTGGGTGGGGTGATGTAGTGGGTGGGGTGAGTAGGATGTAGGAGGGGGGGGTGATGTAGGAGTGGGTGGGGATGATGTAGGAGTGGGTGGGGTGATGTAGGAGAGGGTGGGGTGATGTAGGAGAGGGTGGGGTGATGGAGGAGGAGGAGGAGGAGGAGGAGGAGGTGACAGTAGAGGAGGAGTAGGCGAGCAAATGGGACTAGCTTAGATGGAGCTCATTGGTTGGCATGAAGGGCCTCTTGGGCTGAAGGGCCTGTTTCCGTGCTGTTTACCTCTACGTCTGTGTTTCAATGTCCAGTTGTCCACTCTCAATTTAGAATTTAAAACTGCACCAGTTCCACTTGGACTACAGAACAGTGCAACACAGGAACCAGCCCTTCGGCTCACAATGTCTATTCTGAACACGAGGCCAAGATAAACTCATCGCAACTGACTGCACGTGGTCATATCCTTCCATTCCCAGCATATCTATCTGTCTATCTAAGAGCCTCTTAAATGTTACTATTGTATCTGCCTCCATCCACCTCCAGCAACGTGTGCCAGGCACTTGTGACCCTCTGTGCAAAAGAAAACTTGCCCCGCACATCTCCTTTAAACTTTCCCCCTCTCACATTAAAGCTATGCCCTCTGGCCTTTGACATTTTCACCCGGGGGGAGGGGGGGAAGTGCTATGCCCCTCATAATTTTAAGTGTGTACTTTTATCAGTTCTCCCTGCAACTTATGGTGTCCCAGAGAAAATAATCCAAGTTTATACAGCCTCTCCCTGTAACTAATACCCGCCAATCCAGGCATCAGTCTGGTAAACCTCTTCAGCACCTTTCCAAAGCCTCCAAATCTTCCCTGTAATGGGGCAAGGAAGATATTCTCTGTGTGTAATTACTCTCTCCCCTCAGAGGATGGGCCGGCTGGATGGGAAGGTGATTGTCCTCTCGGCTGCTGCACAGGGCATTGGACGGGCGTGTGCAATCGTAAGTCCTCTTAGCTTTAGTATTATATATACGGTGTAGAAACGGGCTTCTTCGGCCCACCAAGTCCGCGCTGACCAACAATCATACATACGCTAGTTCTATGTCCTACAGTACACTCTATGGGGAATTTATAGAGACCAATTAACCTACAAACCAGCAGGTCTTTGAAATATGGGAGGAAACTGGAGCGCCCGGAGAAAATCTACATGGCTACAGGAAGAACCTGTAAACTCTGTACAGACACCACCTGTATGTAGTCAGGCTCAAACCTGTATCTCTGCTGATGTAAGGCAGCAACTCTACCACTGCACCACTGTGCCTTCCTCTGTTTCACTCTTTGTTAGAACTTCTCTTGTTCAACTGGCAGTTCACATCACTGAGATTGAGGTCAGCCTTTTCTTAAATAACACATGATGTTGCATTAAACACCAACTCAACTATGAAGCTGCTATTGAATATCTTTGCATACAAATTTAAAATAGCTTTTGAAGTTTGAACATTGTTGGATAGAATGTAATCATCATTTATTTAAAAAAATCAAGTTACCTTTCCTATTAATTGTGATTTTTCTTTTTAACTTTGAGGCATTTTGCAAAGAAGGTGCGACAGTAATTGCTACAGACATCAATGAAGAGAAACTAAAGGAGTTGCAGCAGTACTCAGGTGAACAATCTGTTTGTTCTTTTCTGTGTTCCCACACAATCTGTAGTGAAAACTCATGGAATAACTCTGTTCACTCAACAAGATAAACAGACTAGCTAAGTGGATGTGATGTGGGGAGAAATGTCTGCACCCAGAGGTGGTGAATATTTGGAATTCTCTACTTGGGAGGTCTGTGGAGTATTGATCATTGACTTTGTTCAAAACTCAGATTTATTGATTTCTGAACATTGAAGGAATTTGAGCAATATTGGGATAGATCAGGTAAATGGTGGTTAGGTTTAAATTTATTATTATTGTTATATGTACCAAGGTACAGTGAAAAACTGTGTTTGGATGCTATCCAAACAGACCAGATAATATTCATGAATATAGTCGTCAAACTCATGTTCAATAGATAGAACAAAGGGGGAGATACTGAGTGCAGAATATAGTTCTTAGCCTCGTAGTGCCTGAGTTCCAGAGACAAAGTCCAATGTCCAAGGTAATTGAGACAGTACCCTAGCTTATGGAAGGACTGTTCAGAAGCTTGATCACAGAGCGGAAGAACCTGTTCCTGACTCTGGTGGTGCGCGCTTTCTGCCGGACGGGAGCAGGGAGAAGAAAGAATGACCGGGGTGGGACAGGGACAAGCCTTTGAATATGTTTGCTGCTTTCCCGAGGCAGCGTGAAGTGTAGATGGAGTTAATGGTGGGGAGTCTGGTCTGTGTAATGGACTGAGAAACATCCACAACTCTCTGCAATTTCTTTCATTTTTGGACAGAGCTGTTCCAAAACCCAGCTGTTATACAACCGAACAGTATGGTGCATCTGGAGAAGTTTGTCATTGCCGAATGTCCTCAGTCTCCTCAGGAAGTAGAGCCGTTACTGGGGCTTCTTGGCTGTTGCATCATTGTGGTGTATGTAAAAGATCAGTCATGATCTTGATAATGGTGAAACAAGCACATAAGGCTTGAAGAAGGGTCTTGACCTGAATCGTCACCTATTCCTTCTCTCCGGTGATGCTGTCTGACCCGCTGAGTTGCTCCAGCATTTTCTGTCTATCTTTAGTGCACCTCTGATCCTATTCCTAATATTTTTATGATGTCAGACAATTAATAACCACATTGCTCCATTCTTAAACTGAACTTTTCATAAATGCAGTTGAAACATCTCTGCATTCTCATATTATGATTCTGTGCAGGGAGAGGAGGGAATTACTTGAAATTGGAGACCTGGTTTTGCTCGGGATATCATTTTTCGATCCTTCTCTGGGAAGCAAAAACAGGAAGGCAAATTTCCATCTAAATGGCGTCAAGTTGGAAAAAGGGGAAGTTCAACGGGATCTGGGGGTCCTTGTACTTCAGTTTATGAAAGTAAGCATGCAGGTACAGCAGGCAGTGAAGAAAGCAAATGGCATGTTGGCCTTTATAACAAGAGGAATCAAATAGAGGAGCAAAGAGGTCCTTCTGCAGTTGTACAGAGCCCTAGTGAGACCACACCTGGAGTATTGTGTGCAGTTTCAGTCCCCTAATTTGAGGGAGTGCAGCGTAGGTTTAAAAGGTTAATTCCCGGGATGGCGGGGCTGTCATATGCTGAGAGAATGGAGCGACTGGGCTTGTACACTCTGGTTTAGAAGGTTGAGAGGGGATCTCAATGAAACATATAACATTGTTAAGGGTGTTAAGATTGTTGGGTGAGTCCAGAACTAGGGGCCACAGTTTAAGAATAAGGAGTAAACCATTTAGAATGGATACGATGAAACACTTTTTCTCACAGGAGTGGTGAGTCTGTGGAATTCTCTGGTTGCTTTCAAGAGAGAGCTAGATAGGGCTCTTAAAAATAGTGGAGTCAGGGGAAGAAGGCAGGAACAGGGTACTGATTGGGGATGATCAGCCATTATCACATTGAATGGCCGAAGGGTCGAATGGCCTACTCCTGCACCTATTGTCTAAGAACAAGCAGAGCCACCACGCTCCAGCACCTTATTTGAATTTTACTGCTCCTTTGTGCTTACTATTGGGGTCGAGTTAAGAAAAACACCAGTTTTTAAAATATCCATGTTTTCGTTATCCTCTGGAATCTTTCCCTTCCTTCCTGTGCATCCACTCCATCTTCACTCGGCTTCTTTAGTCTAGCTTCTTGCATTCATACAACCATATCTCTTCAGAATTGATAGCCAGACCTTGTACTTTGTTCCTTTGTTTCTTATCACCTGGATAACAGAGATGCCTATTCTTAGACGACAGAGCTGCTTTCAATACCATGAACCCATCCAAGCTCATTTCCAAATTCATGGAGTCCACACTCATCTCTGTAACTGGATCCTCGGCTTCCTGACCAACAGGCCCCAATCAGTGAGGATTGGGGACAAATCATCCTCTACGATAATCCTCAACACTGGTACTCCGCAAGGATGTGTTCTCAGCCCCCTTCATTACCCCTTGTACACCCACGACTGTGCAGCCTAGTAAAAATCACATTCAATTTACAAATTTGCAGACGACACCACCATAGCGGGCATGGATATCAAATAATGATGAGACGGAGTACAGGAAGGAGACTGAGAACCTGGTGGCACGACAACAACATTTCTCTCAATGTCAGCAAGGCAAAGGAGACAATGATGAACTTCAGGAAGTGAAGTGGTACACACACCCCAGTATACATCGACGGTGCCAACGTAGAGATGGTTGAAAACTTCACGTTCTTATGAGTAAACTTATCCTGGACTAGCCATACCAGAGAAATGGCCAAGAAAACACACCAACGCCTCTACTTCCTAAGAAGGCTTAGGAAGATCAGCATGTCCCCTACACTCTCACCAACTTGTACAGATGTACAAAGCATTTTATCAGGATGCATCACAGCATAGTTTGGGAACCGCTCCATCCAAGACTGCAAGAAAGTGCAGAGAATTTAGGATGCAATTTAGGACCATCATGCAAACCTACCTCCCTTCCATTGACTCCATTTATACCTCACGCTGCCTCGGCAAGGCCAGCAGCATAATCAAGGACATGTCCCACTCCGGACACTCCCTCTTCTCCCCTCTCCCAGCAGGCAAGAGGTACAGAAGTGTGAAAACGCACACCTCCAGATTCAGGGACATTTTCATCCCAGCTGTTATCAGGCAGCTGAACCATCCTATCACCAACTAGAGATTTGTCCTGATCTATCCCCCCCCATCAGTCTGAAGAAGGGTTTTGGCCTGAAACGTTGCCTATTTTCTTCGCTCCATAGATGCTGCTGCACCCGCTGAGTTTCTCCAGCATTTCTGTCTACCTGCCTCTTTGGAGACCCTCGGACTATCTTTAATCCAACTTTTCTGGACTTTTTCTTGCATTAAGCATGTTTCCCTTTATCCTGTATCTGTACACATGGGCGGCTTGATTGTAATTATGTGTAGTTTTTTTGTTGACTGGACAGCACGCAACAAGAAAGCTTTTCACTGTATTCCAGTATACGTGACAATAAACTAAGCTAAACGAAGAAGGGAAGTTGAGATAATCCAGGAAATTATACGTTGGAGAACCTCGTGTCAATGGTACAGAAGCTATTGGAGAGGATTTTTTAGGATAAGATTTACTCCCATTTGGAATGGGTTAAGTAGACCCAGTCAGCCTGGTGTTGCACAAGGCGGGCTGTGTCTTACTAACCAGATCAACATTGTTGAGGAGGTGACGAAGGTGACCTTTGGTAGGGTGGTGGATGCTACATGGATGTTGTGAAGGCATTCACCTATGAAGTCCCTCAGTGCTGATGATCCTGAAGATTAAGATGGATTGGATCCATGGTGACCTGGTCATATATGATAGGAGCAGAATTAGACCATTCGGCCCATCAAGTCTATTCTGCCATTCAATCATAGCTGATCTATCTCTCCGTCCTAACCCCATTCTCCCCATAACCCTTGACATCTGTACTAATCAGGAATTTATCTACAGTATCTCTGTCTTAAAAATATACATATATACAGCCGTCTGTGGCAAAGAATTCCACAGATTCACCACCCTCTGACTAAAAAATTCTTCCTCAACTTCTTTCTAAAGGTACATCCTTTTGTTCTGAGGCTGTGACCTCTAGTCCTAGACTCTCCCACTAGTAGAAGCATCCTCTCCACATCCACTCTATCTAAGCCTTTCACTATTCAGTATGTTTCAATGAGATCCCCTCCCTCATCCTTCTAAACTTCAGCGAGTCCAGGCCCAGTGCCGTCAAATGCTCATCATATGTTAACCTACTCATTCCTGGGTTAATTCTTGTAAACAACCTCTGGAACCTCTCCAGAATCATCACATGATTTCTCAGGTATGGTGCCCAAAATTGCTCACAGTACTCCAAATGCAGCCTGACCGGCACCTTATAGAGACTCAGCATTACATCCCTGTTTTTGTATTCTAGTCCTCTAGCAATAAAGGCTAGCATTGTGTTTGCATTCCTTACTACCGATTCGACATGCAAATTAACTTTTGGGGAATCCTGCACCAGCACTCCCAAGTCCCTTTGCACCGATTTCTGGATTCCCTCCTCTATTAGAAAATCATCTACGCCTCTATTCCCACTACCAAAATGGTCTTCGGATGGTCTTGGTCTTCGGATTCTGATTAGAAGACAGAGGGTTATGATGGAAGTCGGGAGGGGGGAGTCTGAGACCAGTGAAGTTCTGCATGGATCTATGCTGGGACCACGTTATTTATAATGTACCGTAAACCATCGTTTTGACGCACCCCTTTATAATGGATTTTTCAGATATAGCAGACGAACCTGCTGTTGCCACCTGTGGTTTGAACGGCTCTCTGGCTGTTCAGAGCCCCGGCTGCCGACCCCACTCCTGTCTCACAAGGTGCACCAGCGAGCCCTTCTTCTCCCACTGCACCGTCCGGTTGATGCGGCTCACGTTGTAGCTACTGGCGTCTGCACTATCTTTGGGCAGCCACCACCGACAGGACGTGCTTGGTCACGCTGGGGCTCCGGTCATAGAGCGGAATAGGTGACACTTCTTCAGACTGAGTCAGGGGAAAGAGGAACAAGAGATATAGACGGCACTAAGGACAAATGAATGGAAGATATGCCTATATCTCCCATTTCCCTTTCCCTTGACTGTCATTCTGAAGAAGGGTCTCAACCCGAAATGTCACCTATTCCGCTCTATGATCGTTGCTTTCGTCCGTCTGTCCGCGCGTTCGCTCGCTCTTGGTGCCGGCGCTTCTCCCCTCAGACTCCGCCAAAAACACACACGCACACGCACACGCACACACACTCCGGCAGATCTATGCAGGCCGAGACCAGGAGCAGGGCGAAGGATAGAAACATAGAAACATAGAAATTAGGTGCAGGAGTAGGCCATTCGGCCCTTCGAGCCTGCACCGCCATTCAATATGATCATGGCTGATCCCAACTCAATATCCCTACCTGCCTTCTCTCCATACCCCCTGATCCCCTTAGCCACAAGGGCCACATCTAACTCCCTCTTAAATATAGCCAATGAACTGGCCTCAACTACCCTCTGTGGCAGAGAGTTCCAGAGATTCACCACTCTCTGCGTGAAAAAAGTTCTTCTCGCTCGGTTTTAAAGGATTTCCCCTTTATCCTTAAGCTGTGACCCCTTGTCCTGGACTTTTCTAACATCGGGAACAATCTTCCTGCATCTAGCCTGTCCAACCCCTTAAGAATTTTGTAAGTTTCTATAAGATCCCCTCTCAATCTTCTAAATTCTAGAGAGTATAAACCAAGTCTATCCCCTTTTCTTCATAAGATGATATCAAACTGGTCATGGCAGCTATCAAAAAAGTCGACCCGAAATATCACCTATTCCTCTCCAGAGATGCTGCCTGATCCGCTGATTTACTCCAGCCTTTTGTGTTGTCTTCGATTTAAACCAGCATCTGCAGTTCCTCCCTGTACTAGGTATGTGCCGTTTAAAAAGAAAATTAAAAAAAAAAACATTTAAAAACACACAAACTGTTTCCCCGCCACGCTCATTACACTGCGAGAGGCATAACTGAAGTCGGTCGGGATTTACTGAAATGGCGGAATCCAGACTTTTCAGACTTTGACCTGCCCCTCCTCTCTTCCAGTTTATTTCCCCCTCCCTATAAAAAAAGGGTCCTGACCTGAATCATTACCTATCCATGTTCTCCAGAGTTGCTGCCTGACCCGCTGAGTTACTCCAACACTCTGTGTCCATGTTCTCCAGAGATGATAAACTCTCTTGACTTGATGCTGCCTGAGCCACCGAGTTACTCCAACACTCTGTGTGTCCATGTTCTCCAGAGATGTTGCCTGACCCGCTGAGTTACTCCAACACTCTTTTTTAGTAAACCAGCATCTGCAGGTGTGCCCAGTAGAGGGCGGTGTTGTCTTGTGTGGGGAATGGTAGTTTGGTGGAGGAAGGGTGCTGAACAAAGAATGCAGATTATCCTTTGTACACTGGCTTCAGCACTCACATACGTGCTCGCGAAAACATGTACGCGCAGGCGAGCGAGGACACACACACGCACAGATGCACACATACACACGTATGGATAGACACGTGCGCACACATAGACGCGTGCACACTCTCACACACACATTCAAACTTTGTCTCTCCTTCTCACTTCCTTTCTCTCCAGCCTTGCTCTGAGTCCACTTTGCCCTACACTCCTTCTCTTTGCTGAGAAGGCCGTGCGCTGGATGAGTTTAGTAACATCAACTTGCATCCATTATCCATTATGAAAGGTTTGCTGATTGGTATCTGATGCATGATGGCATTGGATGTATCAATTATTGGTGCCCTGCACTGGTCAGCTTTCAGTGACACAGAGCAGGACAGGAAAAGCAACTGCTTGCAGTGTGGAAACAGGCCCTTTGGCCCACTGATTCATGCTGGCCAGGTTTTGTAACTAAGCTAATCCCATTTGCCCACGTTTGGCCCATGTCACTCCATCCCTTTCCTGTCGATAGAAACATAAAAAACACGTGCAGGAGGAGGCCATTTGGCTCTTCGAGCCAGCACTGCCATTCATTGTGATCATGGCTGATCATCCACAATCAGTAATCCATGCCTGCCTTCTCCCCATACCCCTTGATTCCGCTAGCCGCAAGAGCTCTATCTAACTTTATTTTAAATTCCTCCAGTGAATTGGCCTCCACTGCCTTCTACCGGGTTGCCTTCTGCAGGGTTGCCTTCTGCAGGGTTGCCTTCTGCAGGGTTGCCAGATTGAAATTTATACAAACAATACTAGAAAAAGTCCAGAAAAATGCCAAACAAAATTTAATAATATTTTCATACTCGCATCACATGAAAAGCTCCAGATCCAGGTCATTACAACCCTCCGCACTGGAATGATTGGAACGTACCGCATAAACCTTGTTCCATGTGAAGTTTTTCAGCATTTCTGGAGATGCAGTGAAGCATTTGAAAAATTTGCTTGAAAGCAATAGTTCTGCCATGATTCTCACAATAGCATCAAGACGATTCAGCTGCATTAAGATTTCTTGCCTTCGTTTTAACGGCGGATACAAGAGGAAATATCTTCTCAACTACAGCATTGCTGACAGGGGTTATTAGGCAAGGAAAGGCAAAGGTGGCAAGCTCTTTAAATACCTGATGCTGAAGTACAGTGATCCAAAACTGTTCAGTGTCTGTAGGGACTTTTCTTAAATGGAGCTTCTTCTTTCCAATCGACAAAAGGTATTTGGCTGTATTGTTCTTCAGTTGTGTTGCTCAAATGCATCTCTTGCCAACGGAAGTTTACGTGTAACGTGACAGAGAGCTTCTTCTAGCATAGACAAGCATCTTTCTTTGACATTTTTAATCTCTAGATGAGCCTCAGCACTGTTGTTCGGTTGCAGGAACTTATTACATGCTGTTAAGAATTTGATACCAACATCAGCTTGATTAGTATTTTTTTCTGTCCTTTGGCATCATACAGTCTGTTCTGAAGACTCTAAAACCCCTGTTCCACAGTACGAGTTCATTCCAAGAGTTCTCCCGAGTTTGCCCTGATTCGAACTCGGAGATTTACGGTAATAGCCACTCGTCGGTACTCGGGGCTCTCGTGGACATTTTTCATCATGTTGAAAAATCTTCACAAGTCTTCCTGTGCTTACCTGCCGTTAGCGAGTCCAGGATGCCCCCAACATTGGGAAATTTTTTCCTGCATCTAGCTTGTCCAGTCCTTTTATAATTTTATACGTTTTTATCATCCTTCTAAATTCCGGTGAATACAAGCCCAGTCTTTCCAATCTTTCCTCATATGACAGTCCCACCATCCCGGAGATTAACCTCGTGAACCTACGCTGCACTGCCTCAATAGCAAGGATGTCCTTCCTCAAATTAGGAGACCAAACTGCATGCAATATTCCAGATGCGGTCTCACCAGGGCCCTGTACAACTGCAGAAGGACCTCTCATGTATGTTCAATTGTCTATTAAACGTGGAGCTCAATGCTCTTAAGACAGTGGAATTGATTGTAGACTTTAGGAGAGCTCCCCCCCCACTCACCATCAGCAACACAACAGTCACATCTGTGAAGTCATTTGAGTTTTTTGGAACCATCATCACCAAGGACCTTAAATGGGAGGCCACCATCTCCACAGTCAAAAAGGCCCGACAGAGGATGTACTTCCTGCGGCAGCTGAGGAAACACAATCTGCCACAGGCAATGGTGGTCCTGTGGCGGCTCCCAAGGGTCGTGCCATCATACTGTCGAACCCCTCGGCACGGGAGTGGTTCAATCCGGAGGCGGCCCTTGGCCAGAGGGTTTAAAGGCAGGGGTTTGGGTGCCATCTTTCTCTTGTTTGGTCTTCCCTACAACCGGGAGGAACATAATTAAAGGTGCCTCTCAAAACACTGGACTTCGTGCTTCCTTTTGAGACCCACGCACCACAGTCCAGTTTTATACTGCCATAGTAGAGTCTGTCATCACCTTCTCCATCATGGTCTGGTTTAGCTCAGCCACCAAACACGACATCTGGAGGCTGCAGCGAATCGTCTGGTCAGCTGAGAAGGTTATTAAACATAGAAACATAGAAAATAGGTACAGGATGAGGCCATTTGGCCCTTCGAGCCAGCACTGCCATTCATTGTGATCATGGCTGATCGCCCCAATCAATAACCCGTGCCTGCTTTCTCCCCATATCCCTTGATTCCACTGGACAATAGGTGCAGGAGTAGGCCATTCAGCCCTTCGAGCCAGCACAGCCATTCAATATGATCATGGCTGATCATCCCCAATCAGTACCCCGTTCCTGCCTTCTCCCCATATCCACTACCCGCTGATAATTCCACAGACTCACCACTCTCTGTGAGAAAAAGTGTTTCCTCATATCCGTTCTAAATTGCTTACTCCTTATTCTTAAACTGTGACCCCTGGTTCTGGACTCCCTCAACATCGGGAACAAGTTTCCTGCCTCTAGCGTGTCCAAACCCTTAACAATCTTATATGTTTCAATGAGATTCCCTCTCATCCTTCTAAACTCCTGAGTGTACAAGCCCAGCTGCTCCATTCTCTCAGCATATGACAGTCCCGCCATCCTGGGAATTAACCTTGTAAACCTACGCTGCACTCCCTCAATAGCAAGAATGTCCTTCCTCAAATTAGGGGATCAAAACTGCACACAATACTCCAGGTGTGGTCTCACTAGGGCTCTGTACAACTGCAGAAGGACCTCTTTGCTCCTATATTCGATTCCTCGTGTTATAAAGGTCAACATGCCATTCGCTTTCTTCATTGCCTGCTGTACCTGCATGCTTACTCACATAGACTGATGAACAAGGACCCCCAGATCCCGTTGTACTTTCCCAACTTGATGCCATTTAGATAGTAATCTTCCTTCCTGTTTTTGCTACCAAAGTGGATAACCTAATTTTGCTAATGTTCTTTGAACTCAAATCCCTTCATCCAAATCCATTGATGTCATATATGTAAGTAACTGGGAAGCGTGTCAGCACTCCCATCTCCAACGTAGCCTTGTGCCTTCAGGGGGTGCCCACTAATGGCCTAGTCACATGCCTGGCCATTCAGAAAGTAAGCTCGTGTAATCCCCGTACTCTTTGTGTTTCCCAGTCATGCACAAAAATCCACTTCTGCTATCGTCAGCACTCTATGCCCCAATACCTGTGCCATCCCAACCATGTGGCTTTGCCGAATAATTGAACTGTACCTTCCGGAGGAAGTAAATCTCCTATATCAGAGACCTTATCAAATGCTTGTAGGGTCTGAAATCCATCCAGGTACACTACAATCCCGGAACTGATCCACTATGGCTCTAAACCCTTGTCCATTTTCCCAGTTACAATCTTATCAAAAAATTCCCTGAAGATTTATTCCTCAGGTGCGGCATGATTTCACCTTTCGTAAAATCCATGTGCTAAAACTCCGGACAGATCTTGTAATACCGCTGAATGTACTATCCAATCCAGTGGGGTTGGCTATCCGGAAGAGCCAGTCTCATCTTTGTGACTATATTTACTGACATCCAGTAATCTTACCACCAGTCGGCTAACTGGTCTATAATAATCCCTGTTACTCTTTCTCTCTCCCGTCTTTCTTAAAAAGTGTTTTATAACATTAGCTACCTTAGAGAATCAAACACAGGAACTGATCCTGAGTCTATTAAGGATAACATGATGGGAAATTATTATCACCAATGCATCCACGATTTCTAGAGCTTTCACTGTTCTTTACAGTACCCTGGGATGCAGCGACCATCAGCCCCTGGGATCTTATCAGCCTTCAGTCCTGTCAACCATCAGTCTATCCACCACCATTTCCTACCAAATGTGTATTTCCTTCCGTTCCTCCGCCACCATAGACCCTCTGACCACTACTATATCAGGAAGATTGTCTGTGTCCTCCTTAGTGAAGACAGATCCAAAATTCCCTGTTCAAAAGCTCATCTGCACATCCTTTCCGAACCTTGTTACCCCATAATAAATGTCCACCTTTTTCGGTCCTTCACAGTGTCCCAACTTTGGTCTTCTGCCACACCATAATTTATTCCTCTTCACACCGTCACCACAGGCACGCTAAAGGACCCTGTGAATTGCTTTCGGCTATATTAGCATTATATTCTTTGGCTAGTACTCCTCTTTGTACCTCCATCTTTTCTCCCCCTATCATCTTTGTTGCGTTATCTTCTGTTGTTCTTTAAACATTACCCAATCTTGCTATCCGCCCAGCTCGTCTGCTTGCTATGTTGTACTACTTGAACGCTTTAATTTTTACACTAGGCCCTGACCTCCTTTTGTCCGCCATGGTCGCCCCTATGGCGCTCCCCCTTGGAATACTTTATCCTCGCGGGCGAATGAACTGCCTCCCTGCACCTCTGTGTGGACTCACCCCCCCTTCGCACCGATCAGCCATTGCTGACAACCCTTATTTTCCCTCATTGTATTCGCGCTGGCCTCAGTCAACTTTGACCACCTCTTCAGCCCCAGGTGACTAATAGTCACCCCTATGTGTCATCTTGCTAAGAACCGACTAACAACCTGCCATTAAATCCTCGCACACATCCCTCCCTACCAACCTACCACTGTTAGTTCGTTAACAGACTGGACCACCCACGAGAACGCTGAACCAGCATCGCTCCCCTGAGACATGGAACACCCGAATGTCCCTTTATCGTCAACTCGTACACCCTGCCAGGCTCATTAGATCAAGCCGACCTTTCCAATGTGTCAGCCCCTACAAGGCACTCCTATGCAGCCTGATAGTAACCACCCATCTTATAAAAAATTCACAATCAGGATTGCCATCCACTGGGCTGAGTCCCTCTGTGGCAAAGGAATTTCACAAAATTCACCACTCCCTGACTGAAGGACCTCGATTTCTTCTTTCACCGCATCCTTGTCTTAAATAGCCTCCAGCTGATCTGCCTCTGGGCTCCAGCCGTGATTTGGATCCACAACTGCACAACTCGTGGATGTCCAAAACTGTACACAATACTCCAGATGTGGTCTTACCAGAGCCCTATACAACTGCAGAAGAACCTCCTTACTCCTATACTGAAATCCTCTTGTTTTGAAGGCCAACGCTTCATTAGCTTTCTTCACTGCCTGCTGTAACTGCACGCCAACTTTCAGTGACTGGTGTACAAGGACACACAGGTCTTGCTGTACCTCCCCCTTACCTAACCTAACCCCATTGAGATAATAATCTGCCTACTTGTTTTTGCCACCAAAGTGGATAACCTCACAATTATCTATATTATATTGCATCTGCCACGCATCTGCCCACTCACTCAACCTGTCCAGGTCACCCTGCAACCTCCTAACATCCTCTTCACAGTTCACACTGCCACCCAGCTTTGTGTCATCCGCAAACTTGCTAGTGTTGCTCCTAATTCCCTCTTCCAAATCATTAATATATATGGTAAACAATGCAAAGACATGGTTTTATATGTCTGTACACAGTTACTTTGCCTATCCGGCATCTCTACAGGAATGGGTGACGTTTCGGGTCGGGACCCTTCTTCAGTCTGAAGAAGTTGCAGTAAAGAATTCTGTATATAACCATATATAACAACCATATAACAATTACAGCACGGAAACAGGCCATCTCGGCCCTACAAGTCCGTGCTGAACAACTTTTTACCCTTAGTCCCACCTCCCTGCACTCATACCATAACCCTCCATTCCCTTCTCATCCATATGCCTATCCAATTTATTTTTAAATGATACCAACGAACCTGCCTCCACCATTTCCACTGGAAGCTCATTCCACACCGCTACCACTCTCTGAGTAAAGAAGTTCCCCCTCATGTTACCCCTAAACTTCTGTCCCTTAATTCTGAAGTCATGTCCTCTTGTTTGAATCTTCCCTATTCTCAAAGGGAAAAGCTGATCCACATCAACTCTGTCTATCTCTCTCATCATTTTAAAGACCTCCATCAAGTCCCTCCTTCACCTTCTGCGCTCCAGAGAATAAAGACCTAATTTATTCAACCTTTCTCTGTAACTTAGTTGTTGAAACTCAGGCAACATTCTAGTAAATCTCCTCTGTACTCTCTCTATTTTGTTGACATCCTTCCTATAATTGGGCGACCAAAATTGTACACCATACTCCAGATTTGGTCTCACCAATGTCTTGTACAATTTTAACATTACATCCCAGCTTCTATACTCAATGCTCTGACTTATAAAGGCTAGCATACCAAAAGCTTTCTTTACCACGCTATCTATATGAGATTCCACCTTCAAGGAACTATGCACGGTTATTCCCAGATCCCTCTGTTCAACTGTATTCTTCAATTCCCTACCATTTACCATGCACGTCCTATTTTGATTTGTCCTGCCAAGGTGTAGCACCTCACATTTATCAGCATTAAACTCCATCTGCCATCTTTCAGCTCATTCTTCCAAATGGCCTAAATCACTCTGTAGACTTTGGAAATCCTCTTCATTATCCACAACTTGGTATCATCTGCATAGTTACTAATCCAATTTACCACACCTTCATCGAGATCATTGATGTACATGATAAACAACAGTGGACCCAACACAGATCCCTGAGGCACCCCACTAGTCACCTGCCTTCAACCCAACAAACAACCATCCACCATTACCCTCTGGCTTCTCCCATTCAGCCACTGTTGAATCCATCTTGCTATTCCTGCATTTATATCCAACTGTTGAACCTTCTTAACCAACCTTCCATGAGGAACCTTGTCAAAGGCCTTACTAAAGTCCATATAGACAACATCCACTGCTTTACCCTCGTCAATTTGCCTAGTAACCTCTTCAAAAAATTCAAGAAGATTAGTCAAACATGACACAAACCAGACACAAATCCATGCTGACTGTCAGACCCTGTTTATCCAGATCCAGATTATCTCTAAGTATCTTTTCCATTAATTTGCCCACCACTGAAGTCAAACTAACACGCCTATAATTGCTAGGTTTACTCTTAGAACCCTCTTTAAACAATGGAACAACATGCGCAGTACGCCAATCCTCGGGGACTATTCCCGTTTCTAATGACATTTGAAATATTTCTGTCATAGCCCCGGCTATTTCTACACTAACTTCCCTCAATGTCCTACGGAATATCCTGTCAGGACCTGGAGACTTATCCACTTTTATATTTTTCAGAGGTGTCTGTACTTCTTTTACTTTGAAACTCATAGTATCCATAGCTACTCTACTAGTTTCCCTTACCTCACATAATTCAATATCCTTCTCCTTGGTGAATACCGAAGAAAATAAATTGTTCAATATCTCCCCCATTTCTTTTGGCTCTGCAGATAGCTGTCCACTCTGTCTCTCTAATGGACCAATTTTATCCCTCGTTATCCTTTTGCTATTAATAGAGCTGTAGAAACCCTTTGGATTTACTTTCAGCTTACTTGCCAAAGCAACCTCATGTCTTCTTTTAGCTTTTCTAATTTCTTTCTTAAGATTCTTTTTACATTCCTTATACTCCTCAAGCACCTCATTTACTTCATACTGCCTATAATTATTGTAGATCTCCCTCTTTTTCCGAACAATATGGCCAATTTCCCTTGAAAACCAAGGCTCTTTCCAATTTTTACTGTTTCCTTTCAACCGAACAGGAACATAAAGATTCTGTACTCTTAAAAGTTCCCCTTTAAATGTCCTCCATTTCTCTTCTACATCCTTCCTATAAAACAAAATGTCCCAGTTCACTCCTTTTAAATCATCTCGCATCTCATCAAAGTTAGCCTTTCTCCAATCAAAAATCTCAACCCTAGCTCCAGTTCTGACCCTCTCCGTAATGATATTGAAACTAATGTTATTGTGATCACTGGACCCGAAGTGCTCCCCAACGCATACCTCCGCCACCTGTCCCGTCTCATTTCCTAACAGGAGGTCCAACACTGCCCCTCCTCTATGTATTGCTGCAAAAAACTATCCTGCACACATTTTACAAACTCCAACCCATCCAGTCCATTTACAGAATGTGTTTCCCAGTCTATGTGTGGAAAGTTGAAATCTCCCACAAACACTACTTTGTGCTTACTACTAATATCTGCTATCTCCTTGCATATTTGCTCTTCCAATTCTCGATCCCCATTTGGCGGTCTATACTATAAGTGTTGCTACACCTTTCCCACTTCTCAGTTCCACCCAAATAGCCTCCCTAGATGAGCCCTCCAATCTATCCTGCCAAAGCACTGCTGTATCTTCCCTGACTAGTAATGCAACACCTCCACCTCTTGCCCCTCCAATTCTATCACACCTGAAGCAACGAAATCCTGGAATATTTAGTTTCGAATCACAGCCCTCCCGCAACCATGTTTCACTGATTGCCACAACATCATACTTCCAGGTGTCTATCCAGACTCTAAGCTCATCCACCTTTCTTACAATGCTCCTAGCATTAAAATATGCACATTTTATTCTCTGTTTATTTCCTTTTTTTTCTTTCTCCTCTTGTGCCCGAGTGCTTCCCTTTTCTGCTTCCTGTCCATTCTGTCTACTAGCTTTCTCTATTTGAGTCCCTCGCCCCAACCATTCTAGTTTAAAGTCTCCCCAGTAGCCTTTGCAAATTTCCCCGCCAGGATATTGGTCCCCCTCGGGTTCAAGTGCAACCCATCCTTTCTGTACAGGTCCCACCTTCCCTAAAAGAAGTCCCAATGATCCAGAAACTTGAATCCCTGCCCTCTGCACCAGTCTTTCAGCCACGCATTTATCCTCCACCTCGCTCCATTCCTACTCTCACTGTCGCGTGGCACAGGCAGTAATCCTGAGATTGTTACCTTTTTGGTCCTTTTCCTTAACTCTCCTCCCAACTCCCTAAATCCTCCCTTCAGGACCTCTTCCCTTTTTTTACCTATGTCATTGGTACCTATATGTACCACGACCTCAGGCTCCTCTCCCTCTGATTTCAGGATATCTTGGACGCGTTGAGACACGTCCGAGACCTTGGCACCAGGGAGGCAGACCACCATCCTGGTCTCCCGACTGCGTCCACAGAATCGCCTATCGACCCCCTAACAATAGAGTCCCCAATTACTATTGCCCTCTTCTTTTTGTCCCTACCTTCAGGGGCAACAGGGCCGGTCTCTGTGCTGGAGGCCCGTTCGCTCTCGCTACCCCCGGGTAGGCTGTCACCCCCATCTGTACTCAAACAGGAGTACTTATTTCCAAGGTGTACCGACATTCGAGTACTCACTCGTCCCTGCGTCTGCCCCTTGCCCTTCCTTAGCGTGACCCACATGTCTCTCTCCCGTGGTTTTGGAGTGACCACCTCCCTATAACTCACCTCTATGACCTCCTCACTCTCCCTGACCAGACAGAGGTCATCGAGCTGCTGCTCCAGGATCCTATTACGGTCCCTTAGGAACCCCATCTCGCTGCACGTGGTGCAGATGTGGACGTCTGGAGGGCCATCCGACACCATGACCTCCCACATCTGACATCCCGAACAGTACACTGCTCTGGCTGTCATTCTCCCGCCTTACCCTGGATCCGATACAAGTATAGTACAATAGAAACTGCTGGGAGAAATCAGCAGATATCCGACTCACAACAGCTGCTCCCTCTTGACCTTTAAACTGCACCTTTATTATATAAACAAAAAGCACTGTACCCTTAGCTCACTGTACCTTTACTAAAGCACTGTACCTTTAACCAGAAAGCAGAAATGCTAACCTGAGGTTGCACCCAATCAGCTGCTTCCTCTAGTCTGCTTCCACCAATCAGCGGCTTCCACCAGAACCCTCCCTATGGAGTGTGGAACGTTACAGATTTCTGTAAGCCCTGACCCTCCTCCACTCGCTCCAACGATCCCG
Organism: Leucoraja erinaceus; assembly: GCF_028641065.1. Taxonomy (NCBI): domain Eukaryota; kingdom Metazoa; phylum Chordata; class Chondrichthyes; order Rajiformes; family Rajidae; genus Leucoraja; species Leucoraja erinaceus. Next base: position 135,868,179 of record NC_073377.1, on the reverse strand, counting down.
GGCCTTTGTAAAAGCAAGCCCCTCGCTCGATTTATATACTCACAGCCCTGACCCTCCTCCACTCGCTCCAACGATCCCGGGCCTCTGTAAAAGCAAGCCCCGCGCTCGATTTATATACTCACAGCCCTGACCCTCCTCCACTCGCTCCAACGATCCCGGGCCTCTGTAAAAGCAAGCCCCGCGCTCGATTTAAATACTCACAGCCCTGACCCTCCTCCACTCGCTCCAACGATCCCGGGCCTAGAAGAGTTACATTGGTTAACAACTAGGAGATCGAATTAAACCTTAAGATAAACATTGGCTCAGATAACTCTAATCTGATAGCCATTGCCCCTAATCCCATCCTCCTTGCATTCCATGTTTCTTCAGCTACCTGCTTTGTAACTAAGGCACAAAGAAATGCAGAATCTTGAGCAAAACACAAAGTGCTGGAGTAACTCAGCGGATCAGGCAGCATCACTGGAGGACGTGGATAGACGACATTTCGGATTGGTCTATAGAAAGGGGTTGACTTAAAATGTTGTCTGCCCATTTCCTCCATAGTTGCTTCCTCAGCACTTTATGTTTTGCTTTGTAACTGAGCTGCTCTCGCTCACCTCAACCTCAGCCCCAATCCTCACAAAAACACAAAGATTTGTGTTGCTAAATCATGAAGAATTTTGCAAGATGTTTTGAACAGAATGCATGCTGTAGAATGCAACCTGTAGAATGCAACCTGTATTTCTGCCAAATGTTTTTTGCCTGACAGGTATTCAAATCAAAGTTCTGGATGTGACTCGGAAGGAACAAATAGAAAAGCTGGCCAAGGAGATCGAGAGAGTTGATGTTCTGTTCAACTGTGCAGGGTAACAAACATCAGGCATCCATCTGAATATAGTTCGTGAATATAGTTTGAGATTAAGCTACTGCTGATCAAATAACAAAACTGTGAAGACGGCTTGTCTTGATTTAGATATTGCATTGCATTGAAATATTCTTAGACCCATTTTAGGGGAAGAATGGGTTAGTGCAGTAAGTTATTGATACGGAAATATGCAAAGTGCTGGAGTAACTCAGCGGGTCAGGCAGCATCTCTGGAGAACATGGACACAGGGTGCTGGAGTAACTCAGTAGGTCAGGCGGCACTTCTGGAGAACATGGATATGTGACGTTTCGGGTCGGAACCTTTCTTCAGCCTTGACCCGAAATGTCAACTATGCATGTTCTCCAGAGATGCTGCCTAACCCACTGAGTTACTGCGGCACTTTGTATCTTTCCTTCGAAAACCAGCATCTGCTGTTCCTTGTTTAATTCTGAGGCTATGACCTCTGGTCCTAGACTCTCCCACTAGTCAAGAGCGGAACTCGCTATCAAAACATAGAGGGGACAATTGTTTGGCGGACACGTGCGCATGTGCACACTCACACACACGTGCGAGGTTTCGGAGGCTCAATCCAGAGCTAAATGCAGCTCAACTCTGCCTGTCTCACCGGGTTAACTACAGCCCTGTCTGGACTGATGGGATACCAGCGCTGCTTCTCCATGCTGGCCATATTTCCCGCAAGTCCAGGAAGGTTGTAGGCTCACCTGACGGGACAGGCAGAGTTGAGCTGGGTTTTCCGCTGCTTCTCTGCGCTGGCCCGTCTGATTCCCGGCCAAAGATCCTATAGCGGAGGATCTTTGCTGCCGGCCTCTCTGGCCACCCGGGGGGGTGGGGGGGGGGCACACGTGAGGGGACAGGACAGCGCCGGAGAGTTGAGATCGATCCTGGCTGCTGATGAAGCGACGGTCTGTGCCACGTCTCCCTCCTCCAATCATCGTGCTGAATCATGTCCCGCCCCCATTGCCTGCTGACTGACATCTCTCTCGTCCAATCGGCGCCCTCGATCATCAGTCCCACCCCCACTGTCTCGCGGAAAGCGGAGATTTCACCGGGTTTTAAAATCCGGATTACATAAACTTGGGGGGGGATGTCCCCCACCTCTCAAAACTTGGGGGGACGTTTCCCTCTGGCCCCCCCCCCCCCCCCCCGGGTTTTCCGCCCCTGCCACTAATGGAAACATCATCTCCACATCCACTCTATCCAAGCCTATATAATATTGATAATTTTAGCTATATTATTGATGTTTTTGCCAAGCATGTGGAATTGCCTGCATTTAGCTCACATCCCTCGAAGACAGATCCAGATCCTAGGTCAAGGTAATTTGCAACAAGCCACAAAAGAGCAAAATTGGAAAGTGCCGAGATGTAAAATGTCTTGGTTGAAGAGATAGCGAGAGGTGAAGGAAAGGAAGGAGCTGAGAAGTGTGGCAGTGTCTGTGTGGGAGCTGACATGGGCTCGCAAACGTACGCCGTGGAACAGGGTACATAGAACAGCACAGCAACAGGCCCATCGGCCCACAATTTCTGTGCCAAGACCAACTCTTACCTGCCTGCACCTAATCCATGTCCCTCCATTCCCTACATATGCATTTGTCTATCCAAAAGTATTTTAAATGCCACCATCGTATCTGCTTCCACCACCATGCAGCGGGTTGGGTCAGGACCCTTCTTCAATCTTCTGCAGTCTGAAGGGTCCCGACCCAAAATGTCACCTGTCCATGTTCTCCAGAGATGCTGCCTGACCCGCTGAGTTACTCCAGCACTCTGTATCCATGTTCTCCAGAGTTGCTGCCTGACCCGCTGAGTTACTCAAGCACGTTGTGTATTTTTTTTGTAAACCAGCATCTGCAGTTCCTGGTGTTAAAGGAAATGAGACACCTCGGGGCACGGGGATGTTTCAGTTCAGTTTGAGATTTGCTGTAACGTCATCACTTTGTTAGACAACGTGACTGTGGCTGGGCTGGGCTATTTATTATGTGGGGATTAACTAATTGCTCGGTGTTTGCTGTTGTATGCTTAAGCCCTCCTGTCTCTTCACTGTGAAAGATCAACTCAATGCAGTTCTCTTCCTTTTACTTAATGGTTTGCTGATTAGATTTGTGCACCACGGCACAATTCTGGATTGCGAAGACAAAGACTGGGAGTTTACCATGAACCTCAATGTGGGCAGCATGTACATGATGATCAGAGCCTTTTTACCCAAGGTAGGCCAGACTTCTCGTTCCTGCTCCAGCAACAGGTGGAGATGTGATTCAGTGTTTGCATAACCATGTTGTAAAGATCCTCTAACAGGATGTATGATGCAAGCACTTCCCCTTCACTGTCAATAGATTAATAAGCAAATAAGATTACACAAGGACAAACAGCCCACCGCGCCCTGGAGCAAAGTTCACATCCAATTTACCAGCTGTTTCTCTGTGATCTTGCTTTTTCATCAGGAACCTCGCCAATTGCTTTTGAACCTTGAACCTCCTTGGATGAAATGAATGAGCTGGCAGGGGAGGATCAGTGAATAAAGACAGGTGGATAAACACCTAAACCATGATGATAAATAGAAACATAGAAAATAGGTGCAAGAGTAGGCCATTCGGCCCTTCGAGCATGCACCGTCATTCAAGATGATCATGGCTGATCATCCAACTCGGTATCCTGTACCTGCCTTCTCTCCATACCCTCTGATCCCTTTAGCCACAAGGGCCACATCTTACTCCCTCTTAAATATAGCCAATGAACTGGCCTCAACTACCTTCTGTGGCAGAGAATTCCAGAGATTCACCACTCTGTGTAAAAAATGTTTTTCTCATCTTAGTCCTAAAGGATTTCCCCTTTATCCTTAAACTGTGACCCCTTGTTCTGGACTTCCCCAACAATCTTCCTGCATCTAGCCAGTCCAACATCTTAAGAATTTTGTAAGTTTCTATAAGATCCCCCCTCAATCTGCCAGTTCTCCATGAACTTCTGCGTGTTCCAGTTTAGTTTACAGGTACAGCGCAGAAACAGGCCCTTCAGCCCAATGAGTCCGCGCCGACCAGCGATCCCCGCACATTAACGCCATCCTACATTAGAAAACCCACGCATGTCACAGGGAGAACGTGCAAACTCTGTACGGACAGCACCAGTAGTCAGGATGGAACCCGGGTGTCTGGCCCTGCGGTACTATGACATATAACCATATAACCATATAACACTTACAGCACGGAAACAGGCCATCTCGGCCCTACAAGTCCATGCCGAACAATTTTTTTTTACCCTTAGTCCCACCTGCCTGCACTCGTACCATAACCCTCCATTCCCTTCTCATCCATATGCCTATCCAATTTATTTTCAAATGATACCAATGAACCTGCCTCCACCACTTCCACTGGGAGCTCATTCCACACCGCCACCACTCTCTGCGTAAAGAAGTTCCCCCTCATATTACCCCTAAACTTCTGTCCCTTAATTCTGAAGACATCTCTGACTCAACCCCCCCATTGTCATAATGGGTGTAGGAAACTGGTCTGCGCGGACCCGGTGGGCTGAAGGGCCTGTTTCCGCTCTGTATTTCTAAACTAAACCCCCTGGAAGATTCCCCCCAGGTCACGCACTACAAAGACACATAGTGCTGGAGTAACGTAGAACAGTAGAGCAAAGGAATAGGCCCGTCGCCCCATAATGTCTGTGCCGAACATAATGTCAACACCATCTCTTAATCTGGCTGCCTATAATCCACATCCCTCCACCCCCTGTATATTCACGTGCTTATCTAAAAGCCTCTTAAATGCCATTATCATATCTGCCTCCACCACCAGTGCTGCCAGCGCCTTCCAGGCATTTCACCACCCTCTGTATATTGTAAATAATATATATTTTTTTTTTCAACTTGCCCCGCACATGTTTCCTAAACGTTGCCCCTCTCACCTTAAAGCTATGCCCTGTAGTAGTTAAGCTATGCTTTCTAGCCAAGATGAATATGCCACTGATGTCACAGACTTCATCAGCGAGTGTGTAGTGGACTGCCTGCTAAATAAGTCAATCTGAAAGTTCCCCAACCATGAACCATGACATTCTCTCCCCAGTGAAGACCAAGTCGGAGCTGTTAAATTCGGGTGATCCTGACCTGCAGGAAGTCTAGGTGGGGTGCCAAGCCGGGCAGTGTTGCTGGCAATAATGAGCCCCTCCCCGGTGAACTCAGTGCACCCTATGCCAGCTTTGAACAACGTCACGATCAAGAAACAGTATTTTGGGTTCAACTTGAAAAATAGACAATAGACAGTAGGTGCAGGAGTAGGCCATTCGGCCCTTCGAGCCAGCGCCGCCATTCACTGTGATCATGGCTGATCATCCACAATCAGTTCCTCCCCATTTTCCTTTACTCTGCTATCTTTAAGAGCTCTATCTAACTCTCTCTTGAAAGCATCCTGAGAATTGGTCTCCACTGCCTTCTCAGGCAGAGAATTCCACAGATTCACCACTCTCTGGGTGAAAAAGTTTTTCCTCATCTCCGTTCTAAATGGCCAACCCCTTATTCTTAGTTGGAAAAATCCTTATAAAAAGTGAGAAACCACACTTCTCATGTTGTGTGGTGGGGAGAGAAAAGGAGAGGAGAGACCAAGAGAGACCGAACAAAGTGATTGGCAGTGGTGTCGACTGAGAGAGGGGTGAAGACTTGTTGAGCAGTCGCTCAGTCCTGAAGAGATACAAATAGAATGAGATGAAGAACAGAGGAGAGAGGGGAAAGTGTGAACAGTGGGTAAGAAACGCTGGAATCGCTGAAAATAGTCAGACAACATGGAAACAGGCCCTTCACCCAACTTGTCTATACTAACCAAGAAGCCCATCCAAGCTAGTCCCATTTTTCCACGCTTTGGCTCATATCCGTTTACACCTGGAAAGAGAATGCTCGAAATATGCATTAAGTCGGCCAGCATCCGAGGAGAGAGGAAATGGAGTTAAATTTACAGGTTAAACTTAATAGACACTTGGATAGAAAATGTTTAGAGGTATATGGGCCAGATGTCCCAGGGATCTGGGAATAACTGTGCACAGTTCCCTGAAAGTGGAATCTCATGTAGATAGGGTGGTAAAGAAAGCTTTTGGTGTGCTGGCCTTTATAAAGCAGAGCATTGAGTATAGAAGTTGGGATGTAATGTTAAAATTGTACAAGGCATTGGTGAGGCCAATTCTGGAGTATGGTGTACAATTTTTGTCGCCTAATTATAGGAAGGATGTCAACAAAATAGAGAGAGTACAGAGGAGATTTACTAGAATGTTGCCTGGGTTTCAGCAACTAAGTTACAGAGAAAGGTTGAACAAGTTAGGGCTTTATTCTTTGGAGCGCAGAAGGTTAAGGGGGGACTTGATAGAGGTTTTTTAAATGATGAGAGGGATAGACAGAGTTGACGTGGAAAAGCTTTTCCCACTGAGAGTAGGGAAGATTCAAACAAGGGGACATGACATGAGAATTAAGGGACTGAAGTTAAGGGGTAACATGAGGGGGAACTTCTTTACTCAGAGAGTGGTAGCTGTGTGGAATGAGCTTCCAGTGAAGGTGGTGGAGGCAGGTTCGTTTTTATCATTTAAAAATAAATTGGATAGTTATATGGATGGGAAGGGAATAGAGGGTTATGGTCTGAGCGCAGGTATATGGGACTAGGGGAGATTATGTGTTCGGCACGGACTAGAAGGGTCGAGATGGCCTGTTTCCATGCTGTAATTGTTATATGGTTATATGTCGATAAGTGGGTCTAACTAAGATGGGGCATTGTTGGAAAAACTGGACTGAAGGGCCTGTTTCCATGCTGTATGACTATAGCTATGGGATCAAGGAGCTGTCATCAGAATCTTCCAGCGTGGTATATTATGGATAGGCTGGTGAAGTATTGACTTCAGAGCTGATCCTTGAAGGCTGGAGATGCTGGATCTCATGCTTGCTTTGCCCCTTGCTGCAAGAGGATGAGACCAATGCAGACAGAGTGGTCGGGGAATTACATTGACCGCTACTGGAAGATCAGGGTCACTCTGCAAAAATAAACACCAGTCTCCTGCAATGTGGTCACTGCATCTGTTCTCCAAAGTGTAGGATACGCTGTCACAAACAACCATTACTGCTCAGTCTGAAGAAGGGTCCTGACCTGAAACGTCACCTATCCTTTCATTCCACAGGTGCTGCCTGACCTGCAGAATTCCTCCAGCAATTTGTGTTTTACTGTACATTCATTTGGAATAATTACAAGTGAATGGTTGCTACAGAGGGCTACAGTCACTTGCCCAGAGTAGGGGAATCGAGAACCAGAGGGCGTAGGTTTAAGGTGAGGTGGGACCACCATGAGAGAGAACAAAGATTGACCCGGGGTGGGGCGCCGATAACTAAAGGGCCTGCCCCACTTGGCGATTTTTTTTTCGGCGAATGCCGGCGTCATATCAGTGTCGCCAAAAGATTTTGAACATTTCAAAATCCAGCGGCGACAAAAAAAACATTGCGACACTTGAAAAAACACGTCAAGACGTCAATACGTCATCACGCCGCAAATTTTCCGGTGACCTGATACGTCAGTCTATGATGCAGGCATGTTAGTCGGTGTGGGCTAGTTGGGCTGAAGGGCCTGTTTCCACGCTGTGTGACTAGGAGTAGTGGGTGATTGTGTGGCAGAGGGGAGACAGTGAAAGGGCGGGTGTTGCTCATCCTGCATTGCGTGGAAGTGCGGTGAGTAAGAGGGTGGTGAGTGGAGAGAGAAGAATGGAAGCGGAGTTACCTGTTAAAGGTGAGGGTCTGGTGTGGATTAGCATTGAGGGTGATAGAATGTGAAGGATGATGTTCTGAATGAGGATGCTGCTGGGGGAAGGTGAAGACTGATCGGGATGTGCCGAGTGTGATCCAGATATGGTGTTGGTAGAACAGGTCTGATCCGCGACGTACTCCAGCATTCAGTATATTGGATGTTCCTGCTAAAGCCAAACACCAATTCTAACGGTGATGGCAATGTATGTGGAGATGCCATTCTGATTCTGAGACTGAACCAGTCACTCTCCCTGTCTGTGAGCTGGTGCTGTGGTGATGTTCCATTCATTCATTTTCCTTTTCAATGCAGATGCTTGCTGAGAAGTCCGGCCACATCATCAACATGTCCTCCGTGGCATCCAGCATCAAAGGTGAATGGTGTACTGGTCTACCCTGATAACGCGCGCTTCTCTAGAATGCCAAACATTGGGTGCTGTCCCAGAGACCCGGGATCAATCCTTGCCTCGTGGCAAGTTTCCACATTCCGACTGTGACCGCGTGGGTTTCCTCCGGGTGCTCCGGTTTTCTCCCACAGGCTGCGCAAAGATGTGCCGGTTTGTTTGGCCCTCTGTAAATTGTCCCCAGTGTGCAAGGAGTGGATATGAAAATGGGATAACATGGTGTGAACGAGTGATCGATGGCCAGTTTAGACTCGGTGGACAAAGGGCCTGTATCCATGCTGTCTTTCAATCAGGGCCAGGTATGGTAGAGCAAAGAGATCTATGACCACAAGTACATTGTTTCATGAAAGTGGCATTGCCTAGATAGATGATAAAGAAGGCTTTTGGCACACTGCCTTCAAGCCAGGGAATTGAGTACAGAAGTTGGTACATTATGTTACAGTTGTACAAGACATTTTGAGACTTTGGGCTAGGACTTTATTCCTTGGAGCATAGGTAGAGTTGCTGCCTTACAGCGAATGCAGCGCCAGAGACCCGGGTTCGATCCCGACTACGGGCGGTGTCTGCACGGAGTTTGTACGTACTCCCCGTGGCCTGCATGGGTTTTCTCTGAGATCTTCGGTTCCCTCCCACACTCCAAAGACGTACAGGTTTGTAGGTTAATTGGCTTGGTAAATGTAAATATTGTCCCTAGTAGGTGTAGGATAGTGTTAATGTGCGGAGATCGCTGGACGGCGCGGACCCGGTGGGCCGAAAGGGCCTGTTTCCACGCTATATCTCTGAAGTAAACTAAACTAAACTGTGATGTTGGCCTGCTGAGCTTGCTTACCATGGGATAACTGCAGTGGGTGTAGTATCCCATTGCACTCCAAACCCTGATGCAAATCATGCTGACATTGCAAAATGTTTAATGTTTAAAATGCTGCTCCCTCTTTACATCGTTTATGGATTTGCTGCTCTACCACTTGCACCTCCACTCCTGTCACAGCTTGAACCACCGCTGCTCTTCACAGGGACATTCACCCTCCGAGCACTGGTGAAACCTCGCTCAAAGTGGTCTGCCCTGGAAGTCTACCCTTTGGTCTGGAACTCCATCCACTTCTTCAGATCCTGCACCGTATTTAATGTCCTCTAAAATGAACCCCTGTAACAAATCTTGATCGCTCCTGCTGCTGAATTCTTCCTTGGTTTGACATACTTCCAAGAAAGATCGTGAATTATTTCTCTACATTAGAGGCATCATACGAAGATGCATTATGTTGTTTACGAGAGTGTTGACCATTACTAACCACGTGTGTAGGACAGAACTGCAGATGCTGGTTTACACAGAAGGGTCTTTACCCAAAAACATCACTCATTCCTTCTCTCCAGAGATGCTGAGTTACTTCAGCTTTTTGTATCTAACTAAATGAGGGCAGTTTAACCTTCACGGAGACTCTGTTTCTACAGGGAGTTTGCGTGGAGTAAGCAAAGTTAAAGTGGGGTAGGCTGGATGGGAGCAGTGTTCTATTTGATGGATTGATATAATTGCAGCACCAATGTTCAGTCTGGGAAAATGTCATTGCTAGAAGACATGCTTTGATTGGCTGTGGGGAGTTGGAAGTTGCTAAACTTACATCTTTCCTTTTTATTTTCGGATTGGTTTCGTATTGTTCAATTGTGAAACTGTCATCTGTGTCCAGCATGGAAACAGACCTTTCGGCCCACCTTGTCCATGTTGACCAAGGTGTCCCATCTATACTCGTCCCACAAGCCCGCGTTTGCCCATATCCCTCTCTAACCTTCCTATCCATGTACCGGTTTAAATGTTTTTTAAATGTTGTTATTGTACCTGTCTCAACTACTTTCTCCGGCAGCTCGTTCCATACACCGCTCGCGTTTCATTTAAATCTTTCCCCTCTCACCTTAAACCTAAATCCTCTAGTTCTGGATCATCTGTTCATGTCGGCTACATCACCCCCCGTCAAGAAACGCAAGTTAGAAAAAAATTATTTACTTTATAAAACATCTGTTCTGCATACACGTGTAGTCACTGGAGCAGCACGGTGGTGCAGTGGTAGATTTGCTGCCTCACAGCGCCAGGGACCCGGCTTTGATCCTGACTATGGGTGCTGTTTGTACAGAGTTTGTACGTTCTGACCATGTGGATTTTCTCCGGGTGCTCCGGTTTCCGCCCACACTACAAAGACGTACAGGTTTGTAGATTAATTGGTTTTGGTTAAATTGTAAATTGTCCTTAGTATGTAGGATAGTGCTAGTGTACGGGATGATCGCTGGTCGGCGTGGACTCGGTGGGCAGGAGGGCCTGTTTCTGCGCTGTATCTTTAATAATAATGTGTGTGTGTCTGCACATGCATGTATGTGTGTGAATTTTCGAGAGACCATTTGTGCATTAATTGTTAATGCCCTGCTCTGTTCTTCCAGGGGTTGTGAACAGATGTGTGTACAGCACCTCCAAAGCTGCTGTCATTGGATTGACCAAATCCGTAGCTGCTGACTTCATTGAACAAGGCATAAAATGCAACTGTGTTTGCCCAGGTCATCTTAATGCTTTTGCTTATTTAGTCAGTTATTTAGCTGTTTCTAAAAGCTTTGCTAACAGACTCCTCATCTTGGAGCTTGACAACATTTCCATTCCTTACACTTAAATTAATATACGCACACCAAGCCCTGCAATACATTGCCATAGTTATACATGATTAAACTACTATCGTCATAGAGTCTTACAACATGGCAGCAGGCCCTTCGGCCCAACTTGCTCACATCTGTCGACACTAGTCCCACCTGCCTGCATTTGGCCCATATCCCTCTAAACCAGGGGTTGCCAACCTTTTTCGACCCGTTTACCCCAGCAACTTTAATAGCCCATAACAATGTTATTTCACTTATTTATGAACAACTAATGATGAACAGATACCAGAACCAAACACAGTCAGTCAATTAGAAAAAATGTGTACAAATCCAGAATCAACAAATTTACCCCTTGGGTAGGTGAAATTTACCCCCTGGGGATATATTTACCCCAGGATGGGAACCCTTGCTCTAAACCTGTCCTATCCATGTACCTGTCCAAATGTTTCTTAAATTTTGTGATAGTCCCTGCCTCAACTACTTCCTCCAGTAGCTCATTCCATGCATCCTTTTTTCACCCTTTGTGTGAAAAAGTTACCCCTCACATTTGTATTAAATCTTTCCCCCCCCCCCCCCCTCCCCTCACCTTAAACCTATGTCCTCTGGTTCTTGATGCCTCCACTCTGGGCAAGAGTGTGCATCTACCTGATATATTCCTCTAATATTTTACTATATTTTAATGTAATGCATTTATCTATATGTTGGCTCTTGAATTTTGGTCGCCCAATTATAGGAAGGATGTCAACAAAATAGAGAGAGTACAGAGGAGATTTACTAGAATGTTGCCTGGGTTTCAACAACGAAGTTACAGAGAAAGGTTGAATAAGTTAGGTCTTTATTCTCTGGAGCGCAGAAGGTTAAGGGGGGACTTGATAGATGTCTTTAAAATGATGAGAGGGATAGACATAGTTGATGTGGATCAGCTTTTCCCTTTGAGAATAGGGAATATTCAAACAAGAGGACATGACTTCAGAATTAAGGGACAGAAGTTTAGGGGTAACATGAGGGGGAACTTCTTTACTCAGAGAGTGGTACCGGTGTGGAATGAGCTTCCAGTGGAAGTGGTGGAGGCAGGTTCGTTGGTATCATTTAAAAATAAATTGGATAGGCATATGGATGAGAAGGGAATGGAGGGATATGGTATGAGTGCAGGCAGGTGGGACTAAGGGAAAAAAAGTTGTTCGGCACGGATTTGTAGGGCCGAGATGGCCTGTTTCCATGCTGTAATTGTTATATGGTTATATGGTAATTAAGTTCCAGATTGAACAAGCTGTTTCTATTGGCATCAAAACTCAGTTTCCCCCTGCCCTGGTTCCCCACGCTGCATCTATTGCTGCAGATGACTGTGGAGGCCAAGGCATTGGGTATTTTTAATGCGGAGATTGACAGATTCTTGATTAGTGAGGGTGTCAAAGGTTATGGGGAAAAGGCCGGAGAATGGGGTTGAGGGGGGGAAATAGATCAGCCATGAATGGCAGAGGAGACTCAATGGGCCGAATGGCCCAATTCTGCTCCTGTGTCTTATGATATCGCTCTCCTGTAGAGTCCCCACTGAATTCAGTGAGGTTGGCCAAGAGTATGGTTAGCATGGGCGAGTTGGGCTGAAGGGCCTGTTTCTATGCTGAATGACGCTATGACTCTAGAAGATAACAATGCGGGCGCTATGGAGGGTAATTCCTCATGATATATTTCCCCAGGTACCGTCGACACTCCCTCACTGAGAGATAGGATTCAAGCCCAGCCAAACCCTGAACAGGTACGTAAACCCCAGCAGCACGGGCTACACTTTTACAGCCCCCTCTCCAAGCCCCAGGGCCGCTGGGGATCACTGGCCTGTGTGTGTGTGGAGGGGGTGCATCGATGAACGTGGTTCAGTGGCAGGCAGACGTAGATCCGTGGCCGGCTACACTCACAGTTGCCAACAATCTATGTTTCTCTTCTCCCCACACACTCCACTCACATCCCCCACTCTGTGGGACAGTCAGAGTGACAGGAGGTGGGTTAGGCATGTCCACCTGTAACGGGCATGGAGGTGTTTGCCATGCTTCACCTGGCAGGGCATCTGCACCCTGCGACACAACATGAGTCCACGGGGAGAGGGTGGGCCACGGGGAACATTGGGACAATGGGATTGAAGAAGGGTCTCGACCCGAAACGTCACTCATTCCTTCTCTCCAGAGATGCTGCCTATCCCACTGAGTTACTCCAGCATTTTGTGTCTATCTAAATGTGAAGATATTAGAGCACAGAACAGTACAACACAGCGTCAGGCCCTTCAGCCCACAATCTTCATGCTCAACACAATGCCAAGTTGCACTAAACTCCTCTGCCTGCACGTGATCCGTATCCCCCCCATTCCCTGCATATCCATGTGCCTGTTTAAAAGCCTCACACAGGGGCTGTGGAACATTTTGAAAGTGGAGGGGCTGAGCGGTCACTGATCACCAGGCTCAGGGGTGCCCGGTGAGGGAGCTGAGCGACCGAGTGGGGGTGGGGGGCACAATTATATTTTGTTGTTGCTCCGCTTCTAAAAACTGGAGGATGATACAGGCATATATCCCCCATCTCCCTCCCTCCCTCTCGGGGCTGACAAGGGGCGGTCCCGTATGGGACAACCCAATATATGGGATGTCCCGGCTAATACGGGACAGTTGGCAACCCTAGTCCACCACCCCTCCGCTCACCTCTAGCTGGTGCTGGCAGCTGAGCCAAATGCTGAGAGGCAGCTGAGGAGAGGTCTCTAAACTAAACTAAGGGTCTCCACGTGTGGAAGCGACTCTGCACTGAGGTACTGGGGCACTAATCCTTGCACCCTCACAGGCTCTGCAAGATTTCCTGGGCCGACAGCGGAGTGGGAGGATGGCCACCGCAGAGGAGGTGGCTCATCTGTGTGTGTACCTGGCGTCTGACGAGGTACAGTATGTGGTGGCTGCCTCCCTCTCACTGTGTACAGGGGTCGGGCTGGGCAGGAGACATACTTCACAGGGACACTGCTCACTCACCCAGTTCATGCAGCACGGAAACAGGCCCTTCGGCCCAACTAACCATGCCCACCAAGGTGCCCCATCTACACTAGTCCCATTTGCCTGCGTTCCTCTTACATCTTTCTCCTCACCTTAAACCAATGTCCTCTGGTTCTTGATTCCACTAACCCTGCAATAAAGACTCAGCGTCTACCCAATCTATTTCTTTCATGATATTGTATATCTCTATAAGATCACCCCTTCTCCAGGGAATAAAGTCCAAGCCTGCCCAAACTCTCCCTATTGCTCAGGTGCTCACATCCTGGCAACATCCTCGTAAATCTTCTCTACACTCTTTCCAGCTTAACGACGTAAATGTATTATCCATTACACTAGGGTGCAGAGAAATTCCTTGGTCACACGAGGCTTCCTGAAGGCACAGTGCACTTACGTACAATCAGTGGCGGACTGACCAGGGTGTCAGCTTGCCCGATGGCAAGTGGGCCCCTGATGAAATGATAGCAAGTGATGGCAGGTGGGCCCCTGTTAGATCATAGCATTGTACTTGTGGGTGGGCCCCCTTTGTCTCCTGACAACCAATATTTTTAGACCCAGTCCGCCACTGTGTACAATGACAAGTGTATGGTGAATGGTGTCAAGTTACAAAAAGGGGAAGTGCACCGAGATCTGGGTGTCCTTGTTCATCAGTCACTGAAAGTAAGCATGCAGTGAAGAAAGCTAATGGCATGTTGGCCTTCATAACAAGAGGAGTTGAGTATAGGAGCAAAGAGGTCCTTCTACAGTTGTACTGGTGAGACCACACCTGGAGTATTGTGTGCAGTTTTGGTCTCCGAATTTGAGGAAAGACATTCTTGCTATGAGGGTACACCAGGTTAATTCCCGGGATGACGGGACTGTCATATGTTGAAAGAATGGAGTGACTGGGTTTGTACTTACTGGAATTTAGAAGGATGAGAGGGGATTTTATTGAAACGTATAAGATTATTAATGGATTGGACATGCTAGAGGCAGGAAACATGCTCCCAATGTTGGGGAAGTCCAGAACCTGGGGCCACAGTTTAAGAATAAGGGGTAGACCATTTAGATCGGGGATGAGGAAAAACTTTTTCAACCAGAGAGTTGTGAATCTGTGGAATTCTCTGCCTCAGAAGGCAGTGGAGGCCAGTTCTCTGGATGCTTTCAAGAGAGAGTTAGATAGAGCTCTTAAAGATAGCGGAGTCAAGAGATATGGGGAGAAGGCAGGGACGGGGTACTGATTGTGGATGATCAGCCATATTCACAGTGAATGGCGGTGCTGGCGCAAAGGGCCGAATGGCCTATTCCTGCAAATATTGTCTATTGTCTATTGTATAACCGCAGCAGGGTGCATGTTCACCGTGTAACACCATTACATGGATAGGGCAGGTTTGGAGTGATATGGGCCAAATGTGGGCAGGTGGGACTAGTGCAGGTCGGTGTGGGCAAGTGGGCTGAAGAGCCTGGTTCCACGCTGTATGACTCTATGACCATGTTACAGCAGATTGTGTTGGTGTTCGCACAGACAAGGGAAGGTTACATAGCATTTTTTTTTCTTCTTTTTTAAAAAAAATTTTTAAATTGTAAACTTAGTTACATAGCACTTTGAGCTCTCACTGAGGCAATGGTGAACCTGCAGCTGGACTCCACAAACTAGCTTTTTACCACGGAACCTCAGAACTTTTGTTACAAAAATACATTAGTTAAAGATTTAAAATATCGAAATTCACCGGGTATCAAAATATTTGCAGACAAGATGGTTCTGCATGGTAGGCTGTTCTGGAAGGTAGATTGCATGAGAATCATAGAAATATAGAAAATAAGTGCAGGAGGAGGCCATTCAGCCCTTCGAGCCAGCACCGCCATTCAATATGATCATGGTTTATCATCTAAAATCAGTACCCCGTTCCTACTTTATCCCCATATCCCTTGATTCCATTAACCCTAAGAGCTAAATCTAGCTCTCTTGAATGATCCAAGGGGGGGCTGAGAAGACATTTGCTACATCGGCCTTCATCGGTCAGGGTATGGAGTATAAAAGTAGGAAATTGTGTTACAGTTGTACACGGCATTGGTGAGGCCACGTTTGAAGCAAATCTTTTGAAGCATTGTGTCCAGTTTTGGTCACCCCGTTATAAGAAGGATGCCATTAAGCTGGAAAGAGTGCAGAAAAGATTTGTGAGGATGTTACCAGAAGTCAAGGGCCTGATATATAGGGAGAGGTTAGGCAGGCTCGGACTTTATTCCTTGGAGTGCAGGAGGCTGAGGTGTGACACAGAAATGTAGAGCACAGAAACAGGCCAAGCGTTCCATTTCCCTTCATTTGGTCCATAGCCCTAAACCTTCCGATCTATGCCCCTTCCAAATGTCTTTTGAACGTCATAGTTATACCCACTTCTATAGCCTCCCCTGGTAGCTCTTTCCAGATATGGACTACCCTCCGAGTGAAGACTTTGTCCCTGGGCCCCCTCCCACCCCTGCCCCTCTCACCTTAAGCTTGTAATGAAAAGACTGACTGTTCACCTTATCCATCATTTTATAAACCTCTACGTCACCTCTCAGCATCCTGACTCCAGGGAAAACCTTCCAGCCGATCTAACCTCCCATAACTCAAACCCTTCAGACCCTAGCACCTTGGTAGAACTCTTGAACCCTTTCCAGTTTCTTTCCACCCAGACCAGAGCTCATTCTGTCTCAATCCATCTCCTGTTTATTTTGGGTTCTCTCTCATCCCTGGGCAGAATCGGAACCATAATTCCACGTAACAAGGTGCCTGACCCAGTGCCCTGCGCTTGCTTCAGATTCCACCACGTCCTGTCTCTGTGCCTCTGAGGTGTCCATGTTGTTTGTTTGTGTTGCAGTCTGCCTACGTGACGGGGAGAGAGTTTGTCATTGACGGAGGCTGGAGCCTGTGACTGCTGGACAGTGCGTGTTACAAGCCCCATCCATCACCTGTGTGGATTATCGCTCATCAATTCCAACTGATCCTCCTTCTAGCACCTAAATCACACTCCGGTTCCTGCTGAATCACGATGTCCCTGTCTCCTGGTGAACCCTGACCCTCATGCTAACCCTAACCCTGACCCTCATGCTTCTCCCGAGGCTGCCTCACCTTCCCGTTGTGGCTTACGCGGGTCCCACTGCACTGCAGCTGGGACAGACCCAGCCTGGACCCGGCCAGACCCAGTCTTCACCGGTCCTGAAACTGTCTCCTGCACCCAGGTGACTTCCAGCCACATCACGCCCAGCATCACCCATTCATAGTTACACAGCACAGAAGCAGGCCCTTCAGCCCATCATGTGCATGCTGACCATCAACTCTTCATCAATACTCATGCCATTCAGCAGCACTGGGCCTGCAGTCATCTCTTCCTCAATGATTCAGCTGCTCACCCAGATACATGTTGTGAGAATCTCTGCCCTCCCCAACAGAGAGTGGGTTCCAAACTCCAGCCACCCTCTGGGGAAACCCTCTGATTCTCCTACCCCCCCCCCCCCCCCCCCCCCCCCCCCCCCCCCCTCTGGTTCTAGACACCTCTGCTGTGGGGGACCCCTTCTGTGCCTTGCTGTTTCGGGCATCATAGAGACATAGTGACACGGCCCCACGGTGAACGGTGAGGATGCCAAACTTTCATGGCCCCCATAGTTTCCACTCTCCAGGGATCCCAGTGCCTTTCTCCACAGCACTTCCATTCCCCTATAGATAATAGACAATAGGTGCAGGAGTAGGCCATTCGGCCCTTCGAGCCAGCACCACCATTCAATGTGATCATCCCCAATCAGTACCCCGTTCCTGCCTTCTCCCCATATTTCCTGACTCCTTGCACTTAGTTTCCACAAAGGCTGTGAAGAAGACGTCTGTCTCTCCGTACTGGCCCTTCCTGTCTGTCGGACCACTGCCGTTCATTCCCTTAAGGGCCTGTCCCACGGCGATTTGTTTCGGCGACTGTCGATATCGACTGACGTATCAGGTCACCAAAAAAGCTGCAGCGTGATGTGGCGCGGCGTGATGACCTATTGACGTGCGCTGTTTCTTCAAGTGTCGCAACGTTTTTTTTGTCGCCGCTGGATTTTGAAGGTCAATGACACCGGCAGTCGCCGAAAAAATCGGCAAGTGGGACAGGCCCTATAGACGACTCTTTAGGCCACTGTCAGGGACTAGTTTTAATGAAATTCACCTACGACACCTGGTGACAACCTACGACAACACCGTTGACATTCACTGGATGTTTTCAAGAGAGTTAGATACAGCTCTAAGGGCTAACAGAATCAAGGGATATGGGGAGAAAGCAGGAACGGGGTACTGATTTTGGATGATCATATTGAAAGGCAGTGCTGGCTCGAAGGGCCGAATGGCCTACTCCTGCACCTATTTTCTATGTTTCTCTGACAGCAAAAATTGTCACCACTATCGTTAAAATTTCTTTCAACATGTTGAAAGTTTTGACACAGTCGCCTGTAGTTGCCCAAAAAATTGCCTAAGTGGGACAGGCCCATTAGCACCATGCTCCTGAACCAGCCTCTTGATACCATGAACATCAGAGTCCTGAATCAATCATCTCAGGGGGAATTACAACGTTTCTTGCCTCCAGAGGATGGAAACCTCTTCCCATCGCTGCACTGGGGCCGACTCCTGGTGAGGTCTCCCCTGCCCCAGAACCATTACCTGCCCACCCTGTAGCAGGGGTGTAGTTCCAGCGAGACGCTCTCCCATCCTTCCCAACATGAGAGTGCAGGTCTTGTCTGCCTAACATAGTCATGTAGTCATATAGCATGGAAACAATCCCCTCAGCCCAACCTGCCCACACAGACAAACATGCCACATCTCCACTAGTCCCACCTGCCTGCGTTTGGCCCATGTCCCTCTAAACCTGTCCTATCCATGTACCTGTCCAAATATTTTTTAAACGCTATGATAGTACCTGCCTCAACTACCCCTCTGGCAGCTCGTTTCACACACCCACCACCCTCTGTGTAAAGAAAAATGGCTCTCGGGTTCCTATTAAATCTATCCCCTCTCACCGTAAGTAATTCCTGGGCACAGGGCCCCATCCATAAAGTAACCTGATGAATTTGAGCACAGCTCTCCAGCTGCTATCCACTGGGGTGAGAAACACAGAGGTCATCGGAGTGAGGACTCCCTCCTCCATGCCATGAGGGATAGTTTTTGGTGGTCGCAAGAACGACAACTAAGTTTTGTAACTTACTTTATTCAGAAAATAGCTTCTTAGCTCACAGGTTCTTACAACACGTCTGGCCACAACGGTGGTCAGTACTCAACTGCCGCGTGAAAGCGAAACAGCGTGAAAAACAGCAACCCCTCCTGAATCAGGGGCTTCCGAACGTCTGGTTCGATACCTACGTGTGCCAGCAGGCGCCACTACAAGTTATTTACTTCCAGAACAAACGTCTTATGAACTCTACTTCCTGAAGGTCCATACTCAGACATCTGAAGAAGGGTCCCGACCTGAAATGTCACCTATCCATGTCATCCAGAGATGCTGCCTGACCTGCTGAGTTACTCCAGCACTCTGTGTCCATGTTCTCCACAGATGCTGCCTGACCCGCTGAGTTACTCCTGCACACTTGTTTTTTTTGTAAACCAGCATCTGCGGTTCCTTGTGTCTCAATCAGCCGAGACCTAGACCTGTGACCTTGGGTACAGCCCCACATGTCGGCCTTTGTGTCTTGTCTATGGGGTGGGTTCAGGGTCTCCCACATCCTCAGTCCGCGGACCACAGCTGGCAACGCCTGATCTCATCTACAGCCCACAGCTCTGGTTTGTACTCAGGAAGAGGAGGCTGCATCTCCAGGAGCTGCAGCCAGAGGGCGGGGAGGAGGAGAAATGAGGGGGGGCGGTATGTTTTTGCTGCCTTCAGTGCAGATACATTCATTCAGTGAGTGTGCTCCCCAGTACTGGGCTGATGTGTTGTGCTGTGTGAGGGGTTGTTCACATTGTTGGTATCAGCGCAACGTTACACGGGAAACTGACAACACGCAGCAGAATTTAGTTTAGTTTATTAATATCACGTGTACCGAGGTACAGTAAAAAGATTTTTGTTGCTTGCTATCCAGTCAGTGGAAAGACTATACAGGATTACAATTGAGCCGTCCACAGTGTACAGATACAGTATAAAGGGAATAACGTTTAGAGCAAGATAAAGTCCAGTAAAGTCCTATCAAAGATAGTCTGAAGGTCTACAACAAAGTAGATGAGAGGACAGGAACATTCTCTAAAGGATGGTTCAGTTGCCTGATAACAGCTGGGAAGAAACTGTCCCTGAATCTGGAGGTGTGCGTTCACACTTCTGTACCTCTTGCCTGATGGGAGAGGGGAGAAGAGGCCAGGGTGCGACAGGTCCTTGCCGAGGCAGCGTGAGGAGTAGATGGTCAATGGGAGGTTGGTTTGTTTAGTTTACTTAGAAACATAGAAAATAGGTGCAGGAATTGGCCATTCGGCCCTTTGAGCCTGCACCGCCATTCAATATGATCATGGCTGATCATCCAACTCAGTATCCTGTTCCTGCCTTCTCTCCATACCCCCTGATCCCTTTAGTCACAAGGGCCACATCTAACTCCCTCTTAAATATAGCCAATGAACTGGCCTCAGCTACCTTCTGCGGCAGAGAATTCCAGAGATTCACCACTCTGTGTGAAAAAAGTTTTCCTCATCTCGGTCCTAAAAGATTTCCCCCTTATCGTTAAACTATGACCCCTTGTTCTGGACTTCCCCAACATCGGGAACAATCTTCCTGCATCTAGCCTGTCCAACCCCTTAAGAAGTTTTGTAAGTTTCTATAAGATCCCACCTTAATCTTCTAAATTCTAGCGAGTACAAACCGAGTCTATCCAGTCTTTCGTCATATGAAAGTCCTGACATCCCAGGAATCAGTCTGGTGAACCTTCTCTGTACTCCCTCTATGGCAAGAATGTCTTTCCTCAGATTAGGAGATCAAAACTGTACGCAATACTCCTGGTGTGGTCTCACCAAGACCCTGCACAACTGCAGTAGAACCTCCCTGCTCCAATACTCAAATCCTTTTGCTATGAATGCTAACATACCATTCGCCTTCTTCACTGCTTGCTGCACCTGCATGCCTACTTTTAATGACTGGTGTACCATGACACCCAGGTCTCGTTGCATCTCCCCCTTTCCTAATCGGCCACCATTCAGATAATAATCTACTTTCCTGTTTTTGCCGAGGGAGGAGGGTCGGGAGGCAGGAGGGCGAGACAGAAGGTGAGACAGAGGAGGCGGGGAGAGAGAGAGGAATGGCGGGAAACAGGAAGGGGAGACAAGGGAGGGTGGAATGGGGGAAAGAGACAAAAGGAGAAGTGCCTGGGGGTGTACACTTACCGGCGAGTCCGAGGAAGACGAGAAGCAGAAGAGTCTTCATGTTGTGTGGGGTCGGGGCGCGGATGCCTTTGGCGAGCGACTGCACCTGTAATCCTCCAAGCCCGTGTCTGGCGCTGGGCGAGGTCGGGGTGGGAGGGAGGTATGGGGAATGGGAGGAGGGAAAGAGGGAGGGAGGAGCGGGACTGTGTGGGGAGACGGAGGGAGGGTGGAGAGGAAAGGGTGGGGGAGTGGAGAGGGGGGGAGGGGCCACAGAGTAAACTAAACTGAAACACAAACCCAAGTAAAAGTAATTTAAAGTAAACTCTGGAGATACTTTGGAGATACAGCGTGGAAACAGGCCCTTTTGGCCAACCAGGTCCATGCCGACCAGCGATCCCTGCACATTAACACTATCCTATACCAAACTAGGGACAATTTTTACATTTACCAAGCCAATTAACCTACAAACCTGTACGTTTTCGGTTTGTGGGAGGAAACCAAAGATCTCAGAGAAATCCCACGGGGAGAACGTACAAACTCGGTACAGACAGCACCCATAGTTTGGATCGAAACCAGGTCTCTGGTGCTGCATTCGATGTATGGCAGCAACTCTACCGCTGCGCCACAATTCTTTGCCATTTCTCGCAGTCTTGGATGGAGCTGATCCCAAACCGTGCTTTCATGCATCCCGATAAAATGCTTTCTACGGCACATCTGTAGAAGTTGGTGAGGATTGAACTACCGAAGTCTTTCTTGGCCCTTGGTCCAGGACAAATTCCTGGTGATATTTATTCCAAAGAATTTCTCGCACTGCAGCTGTCAAACCACCAGCGAGGTTAGTTAGAGCTACAACATGTTTCAAACAAGCCCATTGAGTCCATCCTAACCATTGATCACCAATTCACACAGGTTCTATATTACCCGACTTTCACATCCACTCCCTACACACCAGGGGCAATTTCCCACCTGTGAAACTTTAATTTGTCTTTGATTTTTTTTACAATACAGTTTGTAAGCTCGCTAAGAGAATGGTACAGAATGTAAATAAAATCTCCCCCTGAAATCAACCTGCTTCCTGGTCTGTGAAATGTAACTGAAGAACACCCTGTCGGGTGGGATACCGGGGGAAATGTGTAGAATGGGGCTGTCTCCTGGAGTGGAAAAAATTCAAAGAGCTTTTATTCAAATAAACACACGTACAGAGTAACAAAATCAAGACTGCCATTGGCAGTTTACAATCAAAAATCAAACAGATTAAAATATCATCAATTTTATCTACAATACACTCGACCCCTCCCCCCGCGGCAACCAGCATTCATGGTAGGCCTCCAGAGTCCCCATGAACACCGTGTGTGTGTGCCTTCTCCAGGGACATGCGAGCACGGACGTCGGCCCAGGAAAGGGGCAGGCAGTCGACTCGGGCAGAACACTCGATTGCCCACTGCCTGGACCCGCAAATGGCCATCTTGGCCAGGCCCAGGAGCAGACCGACAGAGACCCCCCTCCCCCCGATGTTAAAGTTCTATCCGCGCGATCAGACAACAAACCACATTAGTCACTTGAAAAATGTAACAATTCCTCTTTATTACACATGCTGGAGTGGGAGCTACATACTCGCTGCCCATCGCGGTCCCATGCAATTGTGTTGTGTACAGACAGTACATTTATACCTGAGTATTCACGGGTAGTTAATCACACATAGAAACATAGAAATTAGGTGCAGGAGTAGGCCATTCGGCCCTTCGAGCCTGCACCGCCATTCAATATGATCATGGCTGATCATCCAACTCAGTATCCCGTACCTGCCTTCTCTCCATACCCCCTGATCCCTTTAGCCACAAGGGCCACATCTAACTCCCTCTTAAATATAGCCAATGAACTGGCCTCAACTACCCTCTGTGGCAGAGAGTTCCAGAGATTCACCACTCTCTGTGTGAAAAAAGTCCTTCTCATCTCGGTTTTAAAGGATTTCCCCCTTATCCTTAAGCTGTGACCCCTTGTCCTGGACTTCCCTAACATCGGGAACAATCTTCCTGCATCTAGCCTGTCCAACCCCTTAAGAATTTTGTAAGTTTCTATAAGATCCCCTCTCAATCTCCTAAATTCTAGAGAGTATAAACCAAGTCTATCCAGTCTTTCTTCATAAGACATTCCTGACATCCCAGGATTCAGTCTGGTGAACCGTCTCTGCACTCCCTCTATGGCAATAATGTCCTTCCTCAGATTTGGAGACCAAAACTGTACGCAATACTCCAGGTGTGGTCTCACCAAGAGCCTGTACAACTGCAGTAGAACCTCCATGCTCCTATACTCAAATCCTTTTGCAATGAAAGCTAACATACCATTCGCTTTCTTTACTGCCTGCTGCACCTGCATGCCTACCTTCAATGACTGGTGTACCATGGCTTTCATGGCGGGAGGGTTTGGGTGTAGGAGCGGGGAGGTTCTGCTGCGGTTGTACAGGCTCTTGGTGAGACCACACCTGGAGTATTGCGTACAGTTTTGGTCTCCAAATCTGAGGAAGGACATTATTGCCATAGAGGGAGTGCAGAGACGGTTCACCAGACTGAATCCTGGGATGTCAGGAATGTCTTATGAAGAAAGACTGGATAGACTTGGTTTATACTCTCTAGAATTTAGGAGATTGAGAGGGGATCTTATAGAAACTTACAAAATTCTTAAGGGGTTGGACAGGCTAGATGCAGGAAGATTGTTCCCGATGTTAGGGAAGTCCAGGACAAGGGGTCACAGCTTAAGGATAAGGGGGAAATCCTTTAAAACCGAGATGAGAAGGACTTTTTTAGGGTCTTGGTGGGACCACACCTGGAGTATTGCGTGCAGTTTTGGTCTCCAAATCTGAGGAAGGACATTATTGCCATAGAGGGAGTGCAGAGAAGGTTCACCAGACTGATTCCTGGGATGTCAGGACTGTCTTATGAAGAAAGACTGGATAGACTTGGTTTATACTCTCTAGAATTTAGGAGATTGAGAGGGGATCTTATAGAAACTTACAAAATTCTTAAGGGGTTGGACAGGCTAGATGCAGGAAGATTGTTCCCGATGTTGGGGAAGTCCAGGACAAGGGGTCACAGCTTAAGGATAAGGGGGAAATCCTTTAAAACCGAGATGAGGAGAACTTTTTTCACACAGAGAGTGGTGAATCTCTGGAACTCTCTGCCACAGAGGGTAGTTGAGGCCAGTTCATTGGCTATATTTAAGAGGGAGTTAGATGTGGCCCTTGTGGCCAAGGGGATCAGAGGGTATGGAGAGAAGGCAGGTACGGGATACTGAGTTGGATGATCAGCCATGATCATATTAAATGGCGGTGCAGGCTCAAAGGGCCGAATGGCCTACTCCTGCACCTAATTTCTATGTTTCTATGACACCCAGGTCGCTGCATCTCGCCCTTTCCCAATCGGCCACCATTTAGATAATAGTCTGCTTTCCTGTTTTTGCCACCAAAATGGATAACCTCACATTTATCCACATTATACTGCATCTGCCAAACATTTGCCCACTCACCCAGCCTATCCAAGTCACCTTGCAGTCTCCTAGCATCCTCCTCACAGCTAACACTGCCCCCCAGCTTAGTGTCATCCGCAAACTTGGAGATATTGCCTTCAATTCCCTCATCCAGATCATTAATATATATTGTAAATAGCTGGGGTCCCAGCACTGAGCCTTGCGGTACCCCACTAGTCACTGCCTGCCATTGTGAAAAGGACCCGTTTACTCCTACTCTTTGTTTCCTGTTTGCCAGCCAGTTCTCTATCCACATCAATACTGAACCCCCAATGCCTTGTGCTTTAAGTTTGTATACTAATCTCTTATGTGGGACCTTGTCGAAAGCCTTCTGGAAGTCCAGATACACCACATCCACTGGTTCTCCCCTATCCATGCTACCAGTTACATCCTCGAAAAATTCTATAAGATTCGTCAGACATGATTTACCTTTCGTAAATCCATGCTGACTTTGTCCAATGATTTCACCACTTTCCAAATGTGCTGCTATCCCATCTTTAATAACTGACTCTAGCAGTTTCCCCACTACCGATGTTAGACTATCTGGTCTGTAATTCCCCATTTTCTCTCTCCCTCCTTAAAAAGTGGGGTTACGTTTGCTACCCGCCAATCTTCGGGAACTACTCCAAAGATTGACAGATTATTACTAATGCATCCACTATTTCTGGAGCTACTTCCTTAAGTACTCTGGGATGCAGCCTATCTGGCCCTGGGGATTTATCGGCCTTTAATCCATTCAATTTACCCAACACCACTTCCCGGCTAACCTGGATTTCACTCAATTCCTCCAACTCCTTTGACCCGCGGTCCCCTGCTATTTCCGGCAAATTATTTATGTCTTCCTTAGTGAAGACGGAACCAAAGTAGTTATTCAATTGGTCCGCCATATCCTTGTTCCCCATGATCAACTCACCTGTTTCTGATTGCAAGGGACCTACATTTGTTTTAACTAATCTCTTTCTTTTCACATATCTATAAAAACTTTTGCAGTCAGTTTTTATGTTCCCTGCCAGTTTTCTTTCATAATCCATTTTCCCTTTCCTAATTAAGCCCTTTGTCCTCCTCTGCTGGTCTTTGAATTTCTCCCAGTCCTCCGGTATGCTGCTTTTTCTGGCTAATTTGTACGCATCATCCTTCGCTTTGATACCGTCCCTGATTTCCCTTGTTATCCATGGATGTACTACCTTCCCTGATTTATTCTTTTGCCAAACTGGTGTGAACAATTTTTGTAGTTCATCCATGCAGTCTTTAAATGTCTTCCATTGCATATCCACCGTCAACCCTTTTAGAATTAATTGCCAGTCAATCTTGGCCAATTCACGTCTCATACCCTCAAAGTTACCTTTCTTTAAGTTCAGAACCATTGTTTCTGAATTAACAATGTCACTCTCCATCCTAATGAAGAACTCAACCATATTATGGTCACTCTTGCCCAAGGGGGCACGTACAACAAGATTGCTAACTAACCCTTCCTCATTATTCAATACCCAGTCTAAAATAGCCTGCTCTCTCGTTGGTTCCTCTACATGTTGATTTAGATAACTATCCCGCATACATTCCAAGAAATCCTCTTCCTCAGCACCCCTGCCAATTTGACTCACCCAATCTATATGTAGATTGAAGTCACCCATTATAACCGTTTTGCCTTTGTCGCAGTCAGCACATTCCTCCACCAGTTCTTATCTTGTCTGGATCAGACTTGTCTTTCTGTCCTTTTTTACTTAGTAATAGGCATCTTATCTTTTTAGTCACAGCACCATGCATCTGTTTGTTTTGTCATGCATGACATCGCAATTTTAGCTATTTGCAGCATTTTACCTTGTTTCCACATATTTCTTGCATGAGCTATTCCTCTGCCCGTACACCCTTAAGGGCCTGTCCCACTTGGCGATTTTTTCGGCGACTACCGGTGTCGTTCCGGTCCTAATCTTTCCCCCCTAGTCTTATTCAGTCAAATGCCGAATACGAAGCCCTGGTAATCAACTCTCTTTATAATCCAACACCAATGCAATACCTAGTCCAACACCGCGGGTCCAAACCTTGTCTCAACTCATTCAAGCCCTTCAACCTCCTGCCAAAAGAACAACTCCAGAAGATCAGCACACTCCCATGCGCTATCCCAGAAGATTGGCACACTCCCATGTGCTCTCCCCACTTTATATCTTCAGGGACCCTTAGAGCAAAATACATGGGGGGGACAACCTCTACAAGCCAATCATCAATAAGATTACAAAATACATTAATTGACAGTTCCCGAACCCAATCACACAACATAGGTTTGATAGAAAGCACTTGGTGGGAAACAGTTCCATTAAGCAAAGAAACATTCTACCAGGTAAAATAAACAATTTTGGCAAGACCCCTCTCCTTGACCATTCACAAGTAACGGCACGAAGGCCATGCACCATAGTTATCAACATTATTGTAACTCATCATCTCCCAACCAATCCTGAGCATGCATTTGCAGCAGGACCTAACTCCCTCTGCAAAACCCTCATACATATTAACAATTAAAGGCCATCTGGACATCAACCTTTATTCAACCTCGTCCCAGGACACAAACAGTCTGGAGCCATGATCCTCATGGTCTTTGCAGCTTTTGAAAAAGATGTCAAGCAGGTTTTACAAAAGCAGAAATCCTCCATTTGTTCAGGTACCTAAAACGCCCAATATTATCATTCCCCTCTTTTATCATACATTCTAACAAACAAAAAAATAAGATGACACGGTTCTTGTTATACAACTTAACAACAATGGCCATGTAATTTATCAGAACTCTAGGTAACTTCCTGAATTTGCATGGGCATAGGTTCACGATTTCTGACTGACTGAGTCTCCATATCATTAGCTTAATGGACTCTTGACTCTCGATGGGTATGATGTTAACTAAGAGATTCCTTAACGAAACAAGTTAGCAGCTTATTCTCCCAGGCTTGACTTTAATGGAAGAAACCAAAAGAAGTAATTCACTATATGCTGCTCGCATCCTAGAATGCAAATCCCTTAGTGCCCGAGTCAAGGCCAGAATGTAATCGGTCATAACCGTAGTCATGTGATGGAATCTTATGCTTTTTGTGGCATTTTGGTTCCATGGGGTTCTTAAAGGACGTCCATAAATAATGTCAGCTGGGCTCAGTCTCGATTTCCCTGCAGATGTGACACAAATCTGAAACAAAGCTTTTGGGAGTAATTTGATCTTCAATTTAGCTAATTTAGTTTTCAGGGTCTGGTTTGCCCTTTCTACAAGTCCAGCAGCCTGTGCTCAATAAGCACAGTGTAGTTGCTGTTGGATGCCCAGCTGTTCACAAAATTCTTTATTAATTTGCCCAATAAAATGAGGGCCAATGTCAGAACTAAGCTGAATTGGGATAACGAATCTGGGGATAATTTCTTGCATAAGCACCTTGACAACAGTAGCTCCTGGCCTACATCACTGCCCCGCGCGGCTTGGAATGGCCGCGGGACTCTGCAAGCGCACGCCGGGGGCTCTAACACCAAGACACGGTGTGCGACCTTGCACCACCCGGCGTGGCTTTAATGGCCGCGGGACAATCGCCATCGCCAGCCGGGGGCTTTGACTTTGACTCTGACATCGGGGGGGGGGGGGGGGGGGGGGGGGGGGGGAGAGTGCAGTGGAGAGATAAGTTTTTTTTTTTCTGGCCTTCCATCACAGCAATGTGATGGATATTTATGTAAAATGTAAATTATGTTGTGTCTGGGGTCTATTTGTTTGTAATGTATGGCTGCAGAAACGGCATTTGACAATTAAATTGACTATTGACTATTGACGAGCTTTGTTATCGTGTTGGATAGGCCTCGATCCATCTGCTGAATACATTGACAATCACAAGTACAGATCTTTATCCTTGGCACTTCTCCAGCTTGATATAATCCCTCTGAAGAGTTTCAAAAGGACCCATGGGCAAAGGTGTTCTCCCATTTTCACAACCTGCTCCTTTCACAGGATTATACTTCTGACAAATAATACAACAGGTACTCACTTTCTGGGCCAAAGTTTGTAATCTTGGATGCCACTGCAAAATGCATACACTCCACAACCCAAACTGCAAGAGGATCTGTCATGCAAGTCTGCCCTGCCGGAGTAACCCACAATCCCGACATACAATCTATTGTACATCCAGGCTGTTTCCATAATCTTATATCCCCTTTAGGAGCTTCTGCCTGCAATTTAAGATTTCCTGGATGGTTGGCATTGGCTTTTCCAATGGAGACTTGTTACCTGAACTTTTTATCAGCCTCATTATTCTTAGCGCCACCACCTTGCGTTCACGGAATACTTCCTTTGCTGCTTGATCACCACAACGATTACCTATGTCTATCGGGGTCTGTCCCTTTGTGTGAGCGCTACACTTCATTACCGAAATTTGTCTCGGTAGCAACAGAGCCTTTAATAAATCAGTCATCAATTGCTCATGAGATATTTGAGTTCCTGCCGAGGTTAGGAATCTATTCCTCCATAGTTGCCCAAATTCATGTACTACTCCAAATGCATATCTAAAATCTGTATATATGTTCACCCTTAAATCTTTCCCAACAACACATGCTCTGATCAAAGCAAACTGTTGTGCTGAATAGGGAGAATCAAAAGCAGCTGCCTCTATGCTGTTCCCATCCTGGACTACAATAGCATACCCAGAAAATCTCTCACCCTGGGGCACAATGGATGCACTCCTGTCCACGTATAGTGTCATGTCAGGGTCTTCTATAGGAGCGTCTTTCATATCCTCTCTTACAGATGTTTCTTCTTGTGTTATGAACAAACAAGCGTGTCCTGCTTTTGACTGTTCCTCGGGAGGTGAAATGAGGAAAGATGCTGGATTAGTATCTGAATTGGTTTTGGATTGTTCAATAGATAAATTTCATAGAAACATAGAAACATAAAAATTAGGTGCAGGAGTAGGCCATTCGGCCCTTCGAGCCTGCACCGCCATTCAATATGATCATGGCTGATCATCCAACTCAGTATCCCGTACCTGCCTTCTCTCCATACCCCCTGATCCCCTTAGCCACAAGGGCCACATCTAACTCCCTCTTAAATATAGCCAATGAACTGGCCTCAACTACCCTCTGTGGCAGAGAGTTCCAGAGATTCACCACTCTCTGTGTGAAAAAAGTTCTTCTCATCTCGGTTTTAAAGGATTTCCCCCTTATCCTTAAGCTGTGACCCCTTGTCCTGGACTTCCATAACATCGGGAACAATCTTCCTGCATCTAGCCTGTCCAACCCTTAAGAATTTTGTAAGTTTCTATAAGATCCCCTCTCAATCTCCTAAATTCTAGAGAGTATAAACCAAGTCTATCCAGTCTTTCTTCATAAGACAGTCCTGACATCCCAGGAATCAGTCTGGTGAACCGTCTCGGCACTCCCTCTATGGCAATAATGTCCTTCCTCAGATTTGGAGACCAAAACTGTACGCAATACTCCAGGTGTGGTCTCACCAAGACCCTGTACAACTGCAGTAGAACCTCCCTGCTCCTATACTCAAATCCTTTTGCAATGAAAGCTAACATACCATTCGCTTTCTTTACTGCCTGCTGCACCTGCATGCCTACCTTCAATGACTGATGTACCATGACACCCAGGTCTCGCTGCATCTCCCCCTTTCCCAATCGGCCACCATTTAGATAATAGTCTGCTTTCCCGTTTTTGCCACCAAAATGGATAACCTCACATTTATCCACATTATACTGCATCTGCCAAACATTTGCCCACTCACCCAGCCTATCCAAGTCACCTTGCAGTCTCCTAGCATCCTCCTCACAGCTAACACTGCCCCCCAGCTTAGTGTCATCCGCAAACTTGGAGATATTGCCTTCAATTCCCTCATCCAGATCATTAATATATATTGTAAATAGCTGGGGTCCCAGCACTGAGCCTTGCGGTACCCCACTAGTCACTGCCTGCCATTGTGAAAAGGACCCGTTTACTCCTACTCTTTGCTTCCTGTTTGCCAGCCAGTTCTCTATCCACATCAATACTGAACCCCCAATGCCGTGTGCTTTAAGTTTATATACTAATCTCTTGTGTGGGACCTTGTCGAAAGCCTTCTGGAAGTCCAGATACACCACATCCACTGGTTCTCCCCTCTATCCACGCTACTAGTTACATCCTCGAAAAATTCTATAAGATTCGTCAGACATGATTTACCTTTTGTAAATCCATGCTGACTTTGTCCAATGATTTCACCACTTTCCAAATGTGCTGCTATCCCATCTTTAATAACTGACTCTAGCAGTTTCCCCACTACCGATGTTAGACTAACTGGTCTGTAATTCCCCATTTTCTCTCTCCCTCCCTTCTTAAAAAGTGGGGTTACGTTTGCTACCCGCCAATCTTCGGGAACTACTCCAGAATCTAAAGAGTTTTGAAAGATTATTACTAATGCATCCACTATTTCTGGAGCTACTTCCTTAAGTACTCTGGGATGCAGCCTATCTGGCCCTGGGGATTTATCGGCCTTTAATCCATTCAATTTACCCAACACCACTTCCCGGCTAACCTGGATTTCACTCAATTCCTCCAACTCCTTTGACCCGCGGTCCCCTGCTATTTCCGGCAAATTATTTATTTCTTCCTTAGTGAAGACGGAACCAAAGTAGTTATTCAATTGGTCCGCCATATCCTTGTTCCCCATGATCAACTCACCTGTTTCTGACTGCAAGGGACCTACATTTGTTTTAACTAATCTCTTTCTTTTCACATATCTATAAAAACTTTTGCAATCAGTTTTTATGTTCCCTGCCACTGATCTGTGCTTATCCCCATGTTTTTGGGTGAGGACTACAGTTGAACATTCGGGAATGATAGTACAGTAAAGTTGGCCTATCATGGAGTGGCCTTCCAGTGCTCGAGCCTACATTAAAGGTCTCTTCAAATTCTCAAAAGACTTTCTTTGGCCAATTGAAATTCACTCTCTAGGCTAGTATAAGGAGTCAATTCCTTGGTGTCTAGTGCAATATTAGGGATCCAGGGTCATCAGTAGTTCACCATAGCGAGCCACTGTCTCATCTGCTTCGCCTCTTTTGGTACAGGAAATTTGCAAATTGGTTCCAGTCTGCTGTTTTCTAAACTTCTCTCTGTAGCCAAAATTATTACTCCCAAATACTTTACTTTTTGTTGAGCCATCAATACTTTAGACCACATATCCTAAATTTTCCACATGATTCAATAATTGAGCAGTTTCCTCATGATTGTTCTGCTCATCTAAACTAGCAACTAACAAGTCATCCACATACTGTACGAAAGTGGATTTCCTTTAAAGATTGAAAGTGCTTAACTGTTAACTTGAAGACATCGAGAAAATAAGGTGGGCGAATTAATAAATCTCTGCGGTAGTCATGTCCATGTATATTGTTGTCCCCTATAAGTAAAGGCTGAGGTAATGTAGCAGGTCTACAATTGAAAAAATCTTCTCTTCTGCCAGAATCAAAGCTAGAGTATGAGCCTGATTTGGCACCAAGGCATGGAGTGGTTCTACCACTGCATTGACTGATCTTAATCCTAGACTAACCTGTGCTGGCCCTCTTTCCCTGCCTTGGGCACTGCAAGGTTTGGTGTGTTGCAAATAGACTGGCACTACACTTCCAGCAATCTCAGGATTAGCTTGTCTATACTACGATACCTCACTGCACGAGCCATTTGGCTAGAACTGTTCTCTGTCCAGACCATGTTGTCTGTCTTAATTGCTTTGGCCACATTAGTTGGCAGACAGTTTAACAATATTGCACAGTACTGAGGAGAATTTACCCCATTACGAAAATTTAGATCTCCCGACTGGCCCATATATTCTTCCGAGATCCTTTCTAAAAACTCATCAGCTCCCTCTCCTTTCTTTGGTCTAACATCCAGAATCCTAGCAATATCAAGGGCAGTTCAAACCAAAGAAACTAGAGGAGCGAGATAGACCACTTGACGAAAAAGCTGTAGTACGGTCATGGGCTCATGGGTAATTTTTTTCACGTCATTTTGGGAATCAACTATATGAGGGTTTTTTTTTAATGGGCTTCTGTCATGGCGTCCACATCTACCAACGTAGTGAGCCGTTCTGCTATAGTGCTCGAATCGCCAATGTAAGCGATTCAAGCACTTTATAGCAGTTTTTCTTCAGGTTCCCCACTAAAGACGAAAGGTAAGAAAAAAATAATCTTTCTGTCGTGTGGCCTGCCCTATCTCTTCCTATAGCTCAGATCGCGAAGCCGGGGGTCGCCAGAAGAATAGCTCTGATCGCTGGCCCGCGGACTATAACACCCTGAAGCCGCGGTGTGCGGAGCTTCTAGTCGCGGGCGCAGTGTGCACTTCCCCTCGTTGAGTCTGGGATTCCTCGCTGGAGAAGAGCTCCAACCGCAGGTCCGCGGCCTATAACATCATGAAGCCCCGGTCTCCGGTAGGAGGCAGCCGATTCGGGACCTCCAAACTTGAATT
Organism: Leucoraja erinaceus; assembly: GCF_028641065.1. NCBI lineage: Eukaryota > Metazoa > Chordata > Chondrichthyes > Rajiformes > Rajidae > Leucoraja > Leucoraja erinaceus. Next base: position 135,835,227 of record NC_073377.1, on the reverse strand, counting down.
TAAGCCGGTTTGAAATAGTGTTTAAAATACAGGATAAATGGTGTTAAATATACACAATGTACACGGATTAGTGGTGTTTAAAATACAGGATAAATGGTGTTATAGGGAACAACGACATGCCACAAGGAGCCTTAATTTCCTTCCCAATGTATGGTGAATGTAACATATACAATTCTATTCTTATGATCCCGACAATGTATTATATTATATAAGACATGTTTTGGTACATGAGCAAGTTATTAGAAAGTATTCTTTTATAGATCTAGACTTACCACAATAATAAAGGTAGACAAAAATAAATTGGATAGTTATATGGATGGGAAGGGAATGGAGGGTTATGGTCTGAGCGCAGGTATATGGGACTAGGGGAGATTATGTGTTCGGCACGGACTAGAAGGGTCGAGATGGCCTGTTTCCGTGCTGTAATTGTTATATGGTTATAAAAATGCTGAAGAATTTCTCCAGCGTTTTTGTCCACCTTCGATTTTCCAGCATCTGCAGTTCCTTCTTAAACAATAATAAAGGTATCAATTTTTACACTGTTGTACATTTTTGGTTTTGTTCTTGTTGTAAGGCATGCATGCTAGTGTAAGCTCCTCTACATTTAAGATAAATTGACCTATTAGAGGAAAAATGCATCTTCAATATACATCCCTGAAAACAATTGAGTGACATATCATCCATTCTGCAGTTATGTAGTTATAATCAGATTTGTTCTTATAAGTTAATTCTATATGAGATTTTACTGTAATTTCAGATGTCAACAGTGGGTCCAAATACTAGTTGACAAGATCTCTGACACCGAACTACGGAGTACTTGTCAAAGAACTGCCGTCTTTGTTCTGAACACCCTATATATCTCATGCATAAAACAATAAATTGTGTAAATCTTACCATAAATGACAGAAATAAAAAGTGTTATCCTTTTTTATGAATTTTGATGTGGAATTATTTAAAATTGAGTGGATTGATGCAATATACTGCTAACCCACAAATGTTTAGTTATGAGATATTCACATTTAAAAACTCATTCAGTAGCTCGGGTGGCTGGGACCGGATAGTGGAACCGCAGCTAGACCCGGGGCTCGCAGGTGACCTGGGAACTGCAGCTAGTCCCGGAGGGTCCTGGCCCCTATGCAAAAAAGGCTGCGGACCCCTGGACTAAATCAAACCCTCGATCCTGTCCCGCCATCTTATTTTCAAAATTTAGCAAATCAAATGGTGGTGCGTCTTCATTGCCAGGAAATACGGTAACTCATTTCCCTCAAATATATGTTAGATTTTCCACAAATATATGTTAAATTAAAAACTAAACTATGGTAGCAATGCACAGTATTCATGTCTAAAGCTCGCACTTCTGCATCAATGTAGGTATGTATACACTATATTTCTTTACACTAATATAGAATGAAAAAATATCTTGGCATGTGTTCATTTATATTTTATTCACAATATTAGGATTCAATAAAAGTTCAACAAAATTAGAGGAGATCACAAGAAAGAAACTAGGGAAATATACATATGTGTGTGTTATATATGTATATACATATATATCACACAAATATACGCATCAAAAGGCACTACTAACTGCAAATGGTGGTTTGGGTGCTTTGGCTTGAAGTTAAAAGGCACTACTGCAAATGCACTTACTTCCTGGTTGCACTGTATATTGATTTTAGATAAAACGCTACCACTTACGGCTGTGATTTTTGGCCATCTTACTCAGACCCCTCCGCTCAGCAGGTGCAGAGAATTCTTCCAATCAATGAAAAATAAAAGTGTTATTAGTGTTTAAAAAATGTTGAGAATCTCTCTCCTGTCAATCATGCCATGAAGGCCACACCTTTTCCGGTGGGAGGGGGAGGGGTTATAAAACCCGGAAGTGTGGGTGTGGCTCAGTCTCTGCATGATGGGGGAGGGAGAGGTCACGACTCTGTCTGAGCTGTGAATCAACTGAACACACTGAATGTCTACTGAACTGTGAGTTTGGTGTTTTGTGTGGTTTTATGGTGGTTTTATGGTGGTTCCACCCTTCATGAAATGGTATGAAGCTGCATTTGAATTTGGTGGCATTGCACCCTGTTTGAAATGGAATGAAGCTGCACTTGAATTTGGTAGGCCTTGAAGTGGAATTGCACCCTGCTTGAAGTGGTATGAAACTGCACTGAATTTGGTGGCCTTGCACCCTGCTGAAAGTGGTATGAAACTGCACTTGAATTTGGTGGCCTTGGATCCAGCTTGAAGTGGTATGAAACTGCACTTGAATTCGGTGGCCTTGCACCCTGCTTGAAATGGTAGGAAAATGGATTTGAATTTGGTGCCTTTCAAGGAATAGCCATGAGTCAACTGCCAGCCCACCAGCCGTGAGTGAGCTGCCAGCAGATCAGGCTTGAGGGACTGAGCCCCCCCACTGGCCTCCAATATTGGAATTGGCGGAGAGGTGGAATATTGCGTTGGGGGACCAACCCTCCCGTGTGAATTTATTAATTTTAGTAATTTAGTAATTTTATATGTTTCTATAAGATATCCCCTCATCCTTCTAAACTCCAGTGAGTTTAGACGCCTAGTCTATTCAATCTTTCCTCATATGACAGTCCCGCCATCCCAGGGTTCAATCTCGTGAACCTACGCTGCACTGCCTCAATCACAAGGATGTCCTTCCTCAAATCTGGAGACCAAAACTGTACACAATACTCCAGATGTGGTCTTATCAGAGCCCTATACAACTGCAGAAGAACCTCTTTACTCCTATACTGAAATCCTCTTGTTATGAAGGCCAACATTCCATTAGCTTTCTTCACTGCCTGCTGTACCTGCACACCAACTTTCGGTGACTGGTGTACAAGGACACCCAGGTCTCGCTGCACCTCCCCATTACCTAACCTAACCCCATTGAGATAATAATCTGCCCCCTTGTTTTTGCCACCAAAGTGGATAACCTCACATTTATCTATATTATACTGCATCTGCCACACATCTGCCCACTCACTCAACCTATCCAGGTCATCCTGCAACCTCCTAACATCCTCTTCACAATTCACACTGCCACCCAGCTTTGTGTCATCCGCTAACTTGCTAGTGTTGCTCCTAATTCCCTCTGCCAAATCATTAATATATATGGTAAACAGTTGTGGCCCCAACACCGAGCCTGACGGCACTCCACTTGCCACTGCCTGCCATTCTGAAAAGGACCCATTCACTCCTACTCTTAGTTCCCAGTTAGGGAGTTAGGCATTTTCCTAACTGGAAACTGACGATGGGATATTCGTTCTTCCTTCATAATGTCTGGTGAGCAGGTGACACTGTAGGATCAACAGGGAGTGTGGGTGGTGATGCAGACACAGAAGCTGGTCTGCGATGCACACAAGGTATATAAGGTACTGGGTGTGAAGGTGGAGTATAGGGAGCACAAGGGGAATAAGGTGGAGGCTGCAAACTTCTTTTAATTCGAACGCTCTCCCAATCTTCTAAATATTCTTCATCTCCCCCTTTCAAACCAAAGCCAACCAGGGGTCCCTTAACTCTAATTCTACAAATACCAATTTCCCGTCAGGAGTCCTCTTTGTCTCCCATTCACTATGCTCTTTATAAGCACATCCACATTGCTTCTTTAAGGTATCTAGACATTTGTTTCCTTCAACATCCTTTAACTGTATTCCAAGCTTCAAAGCTGCCTCCTGCCAATTTGCCATTATTGCACTCTCTCTGTGTTCTTTTACTCCTTTGTAATATAGTCTCCATAGTCCAACCAGTTGCTTTGCTGTATCACTTTGGCTACATTGCCAAATAATCCTCTCAATGTATCTCACGACTTCCAGTGTTCCAACTCCTCCTTCCTAGGGGGCGCCGTCCAGTTGGGTATGGCTGCCTGCCTGCAGCTGTCTGTTTTTTCACTTTATTTTTTTATTTTTAGTGTGTTTAAAAGTGTTTTTGTTTGGAGGTCTATTCTTTTTTATGTGGGGGGTGGGGGGGGGGGGGGAGGGAATGGGGGAAACTGTTTTTTTCTAGTCCCTACCTGGTCGGAGAGGTGGCTTTTCTCCAGGCAGCATCTTCGACCCGTCCTCGCGGCCTACCATTGGGTCTGGAGCGGCGTTTCCTGAGGGGACCGGCCAGAACCACAGCTTCAGCGGACGGCACGGCGATGCCTTACCCGGGTCGCCGCGATGGAGCTCGGGTGTGCTGAGTCCGGAGATTGAAACATCGCGGAGCTGCGGGACTGTGGAGTGACCAGCCGCAGGCAGCGGCATTGAGCTTTACATTCGGAGCCTGGGGTCTCTCGGCGAGATCGCCAGTGGTGGTGCTCCATCCAGCGTTGGCTTTGGAGGCCGCGGTCTCCAGTAAGGAAGCGGCCGTTCCAGGTATCCCAAGCCGCTAGAGTTCTCCTGACGCCGGAGCACCATCACCCGGCGAGAAGGGCCTGAAACATCGGGCCCCGTAGTGGCGACTGCAGAGGCCTCAATAGGCCCGACTATGGGTGGGGACTGGACTTTGTGCCTTCGCTCACAATGGGAACCACTGTGGGGGGATGTTTTTATGTTTATTGTTAAATTCCTTTATAATGTTATGTTGTATTCTTATTAGTATGCTGCAATGGCAACTGAATTTCACTACACCAGTGAATGTGACAATAAATGAACATTTGAACCTTTGAACCTTCGGGCCACAACCCAACTCCTGTTTTTTTTATTCAATGCTCCCGAAAAAATGACCAGTCTTTCTGCTTCTTTAGGGAACTTACTGCAAACTAATTGTAATGGGCTTTCTGGGTCTTCCTGGGATTACTGCCTGTGCCACACGACAGTGAGAGTAGGAATGGAGTGAGGTGGAGGATAAATGCATGGATGAGGGACTGGTGCAGTGGGTATGGATTCAAGTTTCTGGATCATTGGGACCTCTTTTGGGGAAGGTGCGACCTGTACAGAAAGGACGGGTTGCACTTGAACTCAAGGGGGACCAATATCCTGGCGGGGAGATTTGCAAAGGCTACTGGGGAGACTTTAAACTAGTATGGTTGGGGGGAGGGACTCAAATTGGGAAAGCTAGCAGTCAGTGTGTGAAGCAGGGGGCAGAGAATGGTAGCACTCTGACCCAAAATGTAGGGGAGAGAGAAGAAAAAGAAAATAATCAGAGAATAAGAGAGGGTGGGTTTCTTAAATGTGTATATTTTAATGCTAGGAGCATTGTAAGAAAAGTGGATGAACTTAGAGCCTGGATTGACACCTGGAAGTATGATGTTGTGGCGATCAGTGAAACATGGTTGCAGGAGGGCCGTGATTGGAAACTAAATATTCCAGGATTTCGTTGCTTCAGGTGTGATAGAATTGGAGGGGCAAGAGGTGGAGGTGTTGCATTGTTTATCAGGGAAGATATTACAGCAGTGCTTTGGCAGGATAGATTAGAGGGCTCGTCTAGGGAGGCTATTTGGGTGGAACTGAGAAATGGGAAAGGGGTAGCAACACTTATAGGGGTGTATTATAGACCGCCAAATGGGGAGCGAGAATTGGAAGAGCAAATATGTAAGGAGATTGCAGATATTAGTAGTAAGCACAAGGTAGTGATTGTGGGAGATTTCAAATTTCCACACATAGACTGGGAAACACATTCTGTAAATGGGCTGGATGGGTTGGAGTTTGTAAAATGTGTGCAGGATAGTTTTTTGCAACAATACATAGAAGTACCCAAAGATCTTATAGCGAAGCAAGATAGATTACTCTCACGCAAACGTGAGGTACGCTCATGGGCGGATTCATGGGTGATTATAGGACACATTTTAGCAACCTGACTCCGCCATCTTGTTCCGCCATCTTGTTCCGCTTTCTTGCTCCCGCCTTCTTGCTTCCGGCCAAAGATTGGATCCGCAGCGGGGAGAAGGAGTGCGGGGCCCGGGGCAGCGGGGAGGAGTGCGGGGCCCGGGGCAGCGGGGAGAGATGTGCGGGGCCCGGGGCAGCGGGGAGAGAGAGTGCGGGGCCCGGGGCAGCGGGGAGAAGGAGTGCGGGGCCCGGGGCAGCGGGGAGAGAGCGGTGCGGGGCCCGGGGCAGCGGGGAGGAGAGAGAGTGCGGGGTCCGGGGCAGCGGGGAGAGAGAGTGCAGGGCCCGGGGCAGCGGGGAGAGAGAGTGCGGGGCCCGGGGCAGCGGGGAGAGAGTGTGCCCCAAGACAATGTTTCTTATTTAATGTCCCTTGTCTAGTCTGAAATAAAGTTCATTATTGGATTAGAAGAAATATAATTGTGTGTGTTATATACATTTATATAATTTTCATGTATGTGTGTTTATAAACATTTTATTCTTTAACAAGAATCAACAGAATTATGAACTAACAGAATTATGAATCTAACCCTATATCACGCACAAAAAGTCCCCCCCTGTCAATCACCCTGCGAGTCGGGTCGGTTCCGGTTACTACAAAATCAACTCAAACACTGCTTGTGAGCCATTTAAAAAGAAATGATTTAAAAAACATTAAAAAAGACAATTACCAGAATCAAATTTTATTCTTGACAAGAAGTTTGAACTGACAGATTTATGAATCTGACCCACACAAACTGTTGCCCCGCAACATTGATTACAGTGCGAGTCGGGTCGGGTTAGGTAGGCTCAGGTTGCTAAAATGGGCGTGGAAAAATGCCTATGATCCCCTCCATAGCTACTACACGTCAGTCCATTGCATTTAGCAGGAGTAGCCTATCTTGCTTCGCTATAAGATCTTTGGAAGTACCTACTAGAGAAGGGGCGGTACTGGACCTCCTGTTAGGAAATGAGATGGGTCAGGTGGCAGAGGTATGCGTTGGGGAACAGTTCGGGTCCAGTGATCACAATACCATTAGTTTCAATATAATTATGGAGAGGGACAAAACTGGACCTAGGGTTGAGATTTTTGATTGGAGAAAGGCTAACTTTGAGGAGATGCGAAAGGATTTAAAAGGAGTAAATTGGGACAGTTTGTTTTATGGGAAAGATGTGGAAGAGAAATGGAGTACATTTAAAGGTGAAATTTTAAGAGTACAGAATCTTTATGTCCCTGTTCGGTTGAAAGGAAATCGTAAAAATTGTAAAGAGCCATGGTTTTCAAGGGAAATTGGACACGGTTCAGAAAAAGAGGGAGATCTACAATAATTATAGGCAGCATGGAATCTCATGTAGATAGGGTGGTAAAGAAAGCTTTTGGTGTGCTGGCCTTTATAAATCAGAGCATTGAGTAGTAAAAATTGGAAAGAGCCCTGGTTTTCAAGGGAATTGGACATCTTGTTCGGAAAAAGAGGGAGATCTACAATAATTATAGGCAGCATGAAGTAAATGAGGTGCTTGAGGAGTATAAGGAATGTAAAAAGAATCTTAAGAAAGAAATTAGAAAAGCTAAAAGAAGATATGAGGTTGCTTTGGCAAGTAAGGTGAAAGTCAATCCAAAGGGTTTCTACAGCTATATTAATAGCAAAAGGATAACGAGGGATAAAATTGGTCCATTGGAGAGACAGAGTGGACAGCTATCTGCAGAGCCAAAAGAGATGGGGGAGATATTGAACAATTTTTTTTCTTCGGTATTCACCAAGGAGAAGGATATTGAATTATGTGAGGTAAGGGAAACAAGTAGAGTAGCTATGGATACTATGAGGATCAAAGTAAAAGAAGTACTGACACTTTTGAAAAATATAAAAGTGGATAAGTCTCCAGGTCCTGACAGGATATTCCCAAGGACATTGAGGGAAGTTAGTGTAGAAATAGCAGGGGCTATGACAGAAATATTTCAAATGTCATTAGAAACGGGAATAGTCCCCGAGGATTGGCGTACTGCGCATGTTGTTCCATTGTTTAAAAAGGGTTCTAAGAGTAAACCTAGCAATTATAGACCTGTTAGTTTGACTTCAGTGGTGGGCAAATTAATGGAAAAGATACTTAGAGATAATATATATAAGCATCTGGATAAACAGGATCTGATTAGGAACAGTCACCATGGATTTGTGCCTGGAAGGTCATGTTTGACTAATCTTCTTGAATTTTTTGAAGAGGTTACTAGGGAAATTGACGAGGGTAAAGCAGTGGATGTTGTCTATATGGACTTTAGTAAGGCCTTTGACATGGTTCCTCATGGAAGGTTGGTTAAGAAGGTTCAACTGTTGGGTATAAATGCAGGAATAGCAAGATGGATTCAACAGTGGCTGAATGGGAGAAGCCAGAGGGTAATGGTGGATGGCTGTTTATCGGGCTGGAGGCAGGTGACTAGTGGGGTGCCTCAGGGATCTGTGTTGGGTCCTTTGTTGTTTGTCATGTACATCAATGATCTGGATGAAGGTGTGGTAAATTGGATTAGTAAGTATGCAGATGATACCAAGATAGGGGGTGTTGTGGATAATGAAGAGGATTTCCAAAGTCTACAAAGTGATTTAGGCCATTTGGAAAAATGGGCTGAAAGATGGCAGATGGAGTTTAATGCCGATAAATGTGAGGTGCTACACCTTGGCAGAACAAATCAAAATAGGACGTACATGGTAAATGGTAGGGAATTGAAGAATACAGTTGAACAGAGGGATCTGGGTATAACCGTGCATAGTTCCTTGAAGGTGGAATCTCATATAGATAGGGTGGTAAAGAAAGCTTTTGGTATGCTAGCCTTTATAAATCAGAGCATGGAGTATAGAAGCTGGGATGTAATGTTAAAATTGTACAAGGCATTGGTGAGACCAAATCTGGAGTATGGTGTACAATTTTGGTCGTCCAATTATAGGAAGGATGTCAACAAAATAGAGAGAGTACAGAGGAGATTTACTAGAATGTTGCCTGGGTTTCAACAACTAAGTTACAGAGATAGGTTGAATAAGTTAGGTCTTTATTCTCTGGAGCGCAGAAGGTTAAGGGGGACCTGATAGAGGTCTTTAAAATGATGAGAGGGATAGACAGAGTTGATGTGGACAAGCTTTTCCCTTTGAGAATAGGGAAGATTCAAACAAGAGGACATGACTTCAGAATTAAGGGACAGAAGTTTAGGGGTAATATGAGGGGGAACTTCTTTACTCAGAGAGTGGTAGCGGTGTGGAATGAGCTTCCAGTGGAAGTGGTGGAGGCAGGTTCATTGGTATCATTTAAAAATAAATTGGATAGGCATATGGATGAGAAGGGAATGGAGGGTTATGGTATGAGTGCAGGCAGGTGGGACTAAGGGGAAAAAACATTTGTTCGGCACGGACTTGTAGGGCCGAGATGGCCTGTTTCCGTGCTGTAGTTGTTATATGTTATATGTTATATGTTAGTATAGAAGTTGGGATGTAATGTTAACATTGTACAAGGCATTGGTGAGGCCAATTCTGGAGTATGGTGTACAATTTTGGTCGCCTAATTATAGGAAGGATGTCAACAAAATAGACAGAGTACAGAGGCGATTTACTAGAATGTTGCCTGGGTTTCAGCAACTAAGTTACAGAGAAAGGTTGAACAAGTTAGGGCTTTATTCTTTGGAGCACAGAAGGTTAAGGGGGGACTTGATAGAGGTTTTTAAAATGATGAGAGGGATAGACAGAGTTGACGTGGAAAAGCTTTTCCCACTGAGAGTAGGGAAGATTCAAACAAGGGGACATGACATGAGAATTAAGGGACTGAAGTTTAGGGGTAACATGAGGGGGAACTTCCTTACTCAGAGAGTGGTAGCTGTGTGGAATGAGCTTCCAGTGAAGGTGGTGGAGGCAGGTTCGTTTTTATCATTTAAAAATAAATTGGATAGTTATATGGATGGGAAGGGAATGGAGGGTTATGGTCTGAGCGCAGGTATATGGGACTAGGGGAGATTATGTGTTCGGCACGGACTAGAAGGTTCGAGATGGCCTTTTTCCGTGCTGTAATTGTTATATGGTTATATGGTTATATGGTTCCACAGTATCTCTCTCTATCTGGTTTCCCATTGTTACTTACAATGAACACAATATCTCAAACGATTCACACTTCACACACAAATTCCTAAGACTTAACAAGTTAGTTCACAAACATTGGCCAAAAGTTCTTCAACGTGCCAGTATGTCTCTCACACAATCAATCTCTCTCCTTTCAACCCGGGTACCCAAAATTCTTTCACACCATTCTCACACACACAAATCACAAAACTTTTAAATTGGTAAGCACTCTGAGTTCAAGGTGAGGACCACCTCTTCAGTGGAACAATCGAACACACTTCAGCAGCAAATCCCCTACACTCAAAACACTTCAATCCAACCAAAGGCAGATAAGCTCGTAACAAACAAGCAAATTCGTACTTAGGAAATAATACTACTAATAACGATCATACAAAAACACATTGCAATGTAAAATACAAGCATTCGACTAATAAGCATTCGCTAACTGTACAATTCTAAAGTAAATTACAATATTCAAAATTACCCAAATCACGCTGTGACAATCAAAGGAACCCCTACTATGGCTACACGAGACGTTCCCTTTAAAGTACTTTTTCACAACGGTACTATTCCCTTCAAGGTACTTTTTCCACTAACATGTACTTCTTCCTCTTCAAGTTACTTTTCCACTAAGAGGCTACTCGTTCCCAGAACCACAGGATATGCTCTCTTGTCACGATTCGGACTCCAATTACAACAGCAGTCTTAATCATGCTATATTATAGAAACATAGAAAATAGGTGCAGGAGTAGGCCATTCGGCCCTTCAAGCCTGCACCGCCATTCAATATGATCATGGCTGATCATCCAACTCAGTATCCTGCACCTGCCTTCTCTCCATACCCCCTGATCCCTTTAGCCACAAGGGCCACATCTAACTCCCTCTTAAATATAGCCAATGAACTGGCCTCAACTACATTCTGTGGCAGAGAATTCCACAGATTCACCACTCACTGTGTAAAAAATGTTTTTCTCATCTCTTTTCTTTTCTCGTCCTAAAAGATTTCCCCTTTATCCTTAAACTGTGGCCCCTTGGACTTCTGGACTTCCCCAACATCGGGAGCAATCTTCCTGCATCTAGCCTGTCCAACCCCTTAAGAATTTTGTAAGTTTCTATAAGATCCCCTCTCAATCTCCTAAATTTTAGAGAGTATAAACCAAGTCGTTCCAGTCTTTCTTCATAAGACAGTCCTGACATCCCAGGAATCAGTCTGGTGAACCTTCTCTGCACTCCCTCTATGGCAATAATGTCTTTCCTCAGATTTGGAGCCCAAAACTGTTCGCAATACTCCAGGTGTGGGCTCACCAAGACCCTGTACAACTGCAGTAGAACCTCCCTGCTCTTATACTCAAATCCTTTTGCTGTGAATGCTAACATACCATTCGCTTTCTTCACTGCCTGCTGCACCTGCATGCCTATTTTCAATGACTGGTGTACCATGACACCCAGGTCTCGTTGCATCTCTCTTTTTCCTAATCTGCCACCATTCAGATAATAGTCTACTTTCCTGTTTTTGCCACCAAAGTGGATAACCTCACATTTATCCACATTATACTGCACCTGCCATGCATTTGCCCACTCACCCAACCTAGCCAAGTCACCTTTCAGCCTCCTAGTATCCTCGTCACAGCTAACACTGCCACCCAGCTTCGTGTCATCCGCAAACCTGGAGTTGTTATCATACAGTCCCGATTCAAACTACGATTGGGAATCAAACAGCAGTATCTAACACGCAAACACTCTATTACAAAGGCAATATTAATATATTATTTATTTATACGGTTATATATAATTATGGATCTATTTTACAATTTTTACGATCAATATATACAATAACCAGTGCCCTCAATATGAACGCCCAGAATAAATAAAAACGGATCGCTATACAAAACCAGTGTCCTTCAATATGAAGCCCTGAATTTGGTGAAACTTGAATCAGAAAATTTAGATTACTGTTCCAGATAATAGAAGCGTCTCCACCCCTCTCAGTGTTGCTTTAAAGTATTTATCAGCCAATTTATACTCCAACACAAGAGTCAAGAGTCAAGAGTCAATTTAATTGTCATTTGGACCCCTGGAGGTCCAAACGAAATGCCGTTTCTGCAGCCATACATTACACACAAATAGACCCCAGACACAACATAATTACATTTTACATAAACATCCATCACATAGCTGTGATGGAAGGCCAAAAAAAAAAACCTCGTTCCCAGTACTGTTCCGGCCTTAAACAACGCACCGGCAGGGCCTCAATCCCCTAGGCAACTCCTTCCCTCCTGCTAAATACTGGTCTTCTGCACGTATCTGCTTCGTGCTGGTCTTCGATGCTGATTTTTAAAGTGTCTCTTACCAATCGCACTCTCAGCACCGATACAGTACTTCCCCTCTTAGTGTTCCCGCTCAGTCCTGTCTATGAGGATACCTTGAAATTTGTGTCCCAGTCTGAGTGGAGCCTCAAACCTCAGGGTTTGCCAACCCTCAAATCTCGGGCCAAATTAATGTAACAGCTGTTGTCTAACAAAGGTGGGCGGCCTCAAACCAACTAGTGATGCCTTGTGACCCCAACTCCCACCATCCACGGGCCTCGAACCTCCCAGGCGAGGACTTCAATCCTCTAGGGTCTCAAACCCTCGCCCTCAGTGCTCGCCAGACTACTATTCTTATCGATCTCATCGGGATTCCAAACACAATGCTGATAATGCGTGCTTAATGCTGATAAGTGTGAGGTGTAGTCAATGTCCGTGTAGGAGTCAAGGGTGGCCTGAGCTGAAAAGACATTCCAGTCAGTGTTTCCGAAACGCTGCTGAAGTGTGGAATCCACTCCCTCTGGCCAAACTTTAACTGTCCTCACTGTGGGTTTCACACGTCTGATGAGTGGAGAGTACTTGGGGAGCAGGAACAATGAGAGGTGATCAGACTGTCCAAAGTGGGGGAGGGGGACGGCTTTGTAGGCCTCAGCCATGTTGGTATAAACTTTGTCCAGTATCTTATCTTCTCTAGTGGCAAAGGAGACATGTTGGTGGAATCTGGGGAGTACAGTCTTCAAGTTGGAGTGATTGAAGTCACCTGCAACAATGAAGGCTGCCTCGGGGTTGGGAGTCTGTAGTTTGCTAATGGCAGTATGCAGTTCTTTCATTGCAAGCTTGGCATTAGCATCAGGAGGGATATAGGCTGCAGTCACAACAGTGGAAGTAAACTTCCTGTGCAGATAGAACGGTCTGCATTTAACCTTGAGAAACTCTAGGTTAGCTGAGCAGTGAATCTCGATGATAGTAGTGTCTGTGCATCAGGCTTTATTTACATAAATGCACAGACCCCCACCTCTGGTCTTACCGAAGTCTGGTGTTCTGTCCGCTCGGAGTATATGATGCCCTGTTAGCTCAATGGTGCTATCAGGAACGTCGTTGTTGAGCCACGTTTCTGTGAAAATCATGATGTTGCCGTCCTTAATCCAATTGTGGGTGGTAATCCGCAGCCGGAGTTTGTCCATTTTGTTCGCCTGTGATCGTACGTTGGCGAGGAAAGGGGTAGGAATTGATAGCCTGTGTGGAGTTAGCTTTAGCCTAGCCCTTAAGCCACCTCGGCATCCGCGGCGGTGTTTACGTTCGCGGCGCTGTGTATGGATGCTTCCGGTCGGCTGAGCTGGGTTGGTAGGCTCCGCTGTTCTGGCTAGTTCAGGAGCAAGACGGAGTTCGCCGAAAAAGTTGTCAGAGTTGCAGAAACCGATATTCAAAAGTTCCTGTTGGCTGTACGATATGTATGCAAGACTGTACTGAGTGAACAGACTTGAGACAAATAAGCAAATTACTGTTAATTCGCAGATTCTGTGAGACACAGGGTGCCGCAATGTGCTCACCAGTGGCAGACTGGCCAGGGTGTCAGCTTGCCCGATGGCAATTGGGCCCCTGATGAAGTGACAGCAAGTGATGGCAAGTGGGCCCCTGTTAAATGATACCATTGTAGGTGTGGGTGGGCCCCATTTGTCTCCTGGCAACCAATATTTTTAGACCCAGTCCGCCACTGGTGCTCACACCGCCATCTTGACATTGTTGGACAGAGCTGTGGTCTGTAACAGATATTTAAGTTGGTTCACAGACTTGCCAGCCGCCTGTCACTTCTGCGGTGAGGAAGAGACGTGTTCCACGTGCATATGGAGTGCGACTATCTGAAGGGGCTGCTCCTGGTTGCAATTTAACCCCAAGCTCCTGATCTTTGGTCATCCAGTACAGAGGGGGGAGGGTCGGTGAAAGAGTTTTAGTACTGAAAGGGTTGAAGGGCCTGTCCCAGTTGGCGATTTTTTCAGTGACTGCTAGCGTCATTGATTGACGTATCAGGGTTTCCAAAAGATTTTGAACAATTCAAAATCCAGCGGCGGCAAAAAAATGTTGCGACATTTGAATAAAACGTCAATACGTGATGACGTCAATACGTCATCACGGCACGTCACGGCACAACTTTTTTAGTGACCTGATATGTCAATCAATTATGCCAATATTGGGCATTTTGGATACCTGAAAAAATGGAGGATTCCTGCTTTTGTGAAGCCGGCGTGACATATTTTGCAAAAGCTGCAAAGACCATGAGGGTTTTGCAGAGGGAGCTAGGTCTTGCTGCAAATGCATGCTCAGGATTGGTTGGGAAATGATGGGTTATAATAATGTTGATAACAATATTGATGGTCTTCGAGCCGTTACTCGTGATTGGTCAAGGAGAGGGGTCTTGCCCAACTTGTTTACTTTTCCCCGTAGAATGTTTCTTAGCTTAATGTAACTATATCCCACTAAATGCTTTCTATCGAAACTATGTTATGTGATGTTTTGTGATTGGGTTAGAGAACTGTCAATTATTGTATTTTGTAATCCTTATTGATGATTGGCTTGTAGGAGTTGCCCCCTCCCCATTGTGCGCCAAGGGTCCGTGAAGATATAAAAGAGGGGAGAGCACATTGGAGTGTGCCGAACTTCTGGGATAGCACATGGGAGTGTGCTGATCATCTGGAGTTGTTCTATTCGCATGAGGCTGAAGGGCTTGAATGAGTAGAGACAAGGTTTGGACTAGGTATTGGACTAGGTGTTGGATTAGGTATTGTATTGGTGTTGGACAATAAAGAGAGTTGATTCGTAGTCGGTGTTTGACTGAACCAGACTAGGGGGGTAAGATTAGGATCGGAATTACACTGGGGGCTTGTCCGGGATCTCAACGGATTGCCAAACATAAATTTGCGGTCAGGGAATTGAGTCGTGTCGGATTGCGAGAGGAGAAATCGGCGCCACGGTGCGATTTTCACATCGGTTTTCCCCGCTCCGCTGATCTGTGATGATTCGGTCATTCGCGTGCTTGTAACCATATAACCATATAACAATTACAGCACGGAAACAGGCCATCTCGGCCCTTCTAGTCCGTGCCGAACACGTATTCTCCCCTAGTCCCATCTACCTGCACTCAGACCATAACCCTCCATTCCTTTCCCGTCCATATAACTATCCAATTTATTTTTAAATGATAAAATCAAACCTGCCCTCACCACCTTCACTGGAAGCTCATTCCACACAGCTACCACTCTCTGAGTAAAGAAGTTCCCCCTCATGTTACCCCTAAACTTCTGTCCCTTAATTCTGAAGTCATGTCCCCTTGTTTGAATCTTCCCTACTCTCAGTGGGAAAAGCTTATCCACATCAACTCTGTCTATCCCTCTCATCATTTTAAAGACCTCTATCAAGTCCCCCCTTAACCTTCTGCGCTCCAAAGAATAAAGACCTAACTTGTTCAACCTTTCTCTGTAACTTAGTTGCTGAAACCCAGGCAACATTCTAGTAAATCTTCTCTGTACTCTCTCTATTTTGTTGACATCCTTCCTATAATTAGGCGACCAAAATTGTACACCATACTCCAGAATTGGCCTCACCAATGCCTTGTACAATTTTAACATTACATCCCAACTTCTATACTCAATGCTCTGATTTATAAAGGCCAGCACACCAAAAGTTTTCTTTACCATCCTATCTACATGAGATTCCACCTTCAGGGAACTGTGCACAGTTATTCCCAGATCCCTCTGTTCAACTCCTACACGGACAAATCCACCAATATCACCCCCAGAGCCGGATTTACCACTAGGCTTCATAGGCTGAAGCCTAGGGCCTCGAAATCTGGGGGGCCTCCGGCCCAGGCAGGTCACCTGCCGGGTCTCTGCTCTCCGCCGGCAGGGTAGGCCGCCTTGCACATGTGCACAACTACGGCCAGCAAATCACTGGCCGCCCTGCACATGCGCACTGCCACGGCAACTGGTCGACGCTGAGCACTTTCTCCCTCGCTTTGAATTCTGGGAGATCTGGCCGCCATTGCTGTCCGGTGGCCGCCATTGCTGTCCAGTAGCCGCCTCGCCGCGACCACTGAAAACCAACGCAGAATCACTCCCTAGAGCTGGAGTAACTCCCTCTTGCTTCTCATTTCCTGGTCCTCCAAAAATATTCTAAATTGAACTTAAACTGGAGGTGGTGGAGGGTCCATCACCAAACTCCAAACTCTGAACAATAACAGGCTATTGCATTTTATCTGTTTATTTATTGTGTATATATATGTTCTATGGTCTATAAACACACTGAACTTTTATCTCCTGTTCTGTATTATGCTTACATATTCTGTTGTGCTGCAGCAAGCAAGAATCTCATTGTCCTATCTGGGACACATGACAATAATACTCCCTTGACTCTTGACTTGGACTTAAGCGAAAAAGGGTTCTTGGGGTAAAAAGAGCAACCTTAAATTTAGTTGCGTTTGGTTGGGTAACTATGGTAGGGTGAGGACTATTCCATGCTTTAATTGTGCGGGGGAACTCCATGGAGCAGCCAGCATCTCTGGGTAGAAGAAATTGGGTGATGTTTCGGGTAGAGACCCTTCTTTAGACTCCCTATGGTTTTAGTGTTTTTAGTTTAATTTAAAGGTACATATAGGTACCAATGACATAGGAAAAAAAAGGGAAGAGGTCCTGAAGGGAGGATTTAGGGAGTTGGGAGGAGAGTTAAGAAAAAGGACCAAAAAGGTAACAATCTCAGGATTACTGCCTGTGCCACGCGACAGTGAGAGTAGGAATGGAGCGAGGTGGAGGATAAATGCGTGGCTGAAAGACTGGTGCAGAGGGCAGGGATTCAAGTCCCTGGATCATTGGGACTTATTTTGGGGAATGTGGGACCTGTACAGAAAGGATGGGTTGCACTTGAACCCGAGGGGGACCAATATCCTAGCGGGGAAATTTGCAAAGGCAGCTGGGGAGACTTTAAACTAGAATGGTTGGGGCGAGGGACTCAATTAGCGAAAGGTAGTAGACAGAATGGGAGGCAGGAAGCAGAAATGGGAAGCACTCGGACACAAGAGGAGAAAGAAAAAAAAGGAAATAAACAGAGAATAAGAGACGGGGGTTTTTCTTAAATGTGCATATTTTAATGCTAGGAGCATTGTAAGAAAGGTTGATGAGCTTAGAGTCTGGATAGACACCTGGAAGTATGATGTTGTGGCGATCAGTGAAACGTGGTTGCAGGAGGGCTGTGATTGGAAACTAAATATTCCAGGATTTCGCTGCTTCAGGTGTGATAGAATTGGAGGGGCAAGAGGTGGAGGTGTTGCATTGCTAGTCAGGGAAGATATTACAGCAGTGCTTTGGCAGGATAGATTGGAGGGCTCATCTAGGGAGGCTATTTGGGTGGAATTGAGAAGTGGGAAAGGTGTAGCAACTCTTATAGGGGTGTATTATAGACCGCCAAACGGGGAACGAGAATTGGAAGAGCAAATATGTAAGGAGATAGCAGATATTAGTAGTAAGCACAAGGTAGTGATTGTGGGAGATTTCAACTTTCCACACATAGACTGGGAAACACATTCTGTAAATGGCCTGGATGGGTTGGAGTTTGTAAAAAGAGGTACCTACTAGAGGAGGGGCAGTGCTGGACCTCCTGTTAGGAAATGAGATGGGACAGGTGGCGGAGGTATGCGTTGGGGAGCACTTCGGGTCCAGTGATCACAATACCATTAGTTTCAATATAATTATGGAGACGGTCAGAACTGGACCTAGGGTTGAGATTTTTGATTGGAGAAAGGCTAACTTTGATGCGATGCGAGATGATTTAAAAGGAGTGAACTGGGACATTTTGTTTTATGGAAAGATGTAGAAGAGAAATGGAGGACATTTAAAGGGGAAATTTTAAGAGTACAGAATCTTTATGTTCCTGTTCGGTTGAAAGGAAACAGTAAAAATTGTAAAGAGCCCTGGTTTTCAAGGGAAATTGGACATATTGTTCGGAAAAAGAGGGAGATCTACAATAATTATAGGCAGCATGAAGTAAATGAGGTGCTTGAGGAGTATAAGGAATGTAAAAAGAATCTTAAGAAAGAAATTAGAAAAGCTAAAAGAAGATATGAGGTTGCTTTGGCAAGTAAGGTGAAAGTCAATCCAAAGGGTTTCTACAGCTATATTAATAGCAAAAGGATAACGAGGGATAAAATTGGTCCATTGGAGAGACAGAGTGGACAGCTATCTGCAGAGCCAAAAGAGATGGGGGAGATATTGAACAATTTTTTTTCTTCGGTATTCACCAAGGAGAAGGATATTGAATTATGTGAGGTAAGGGAAACTAGTAGAGTAGCTATGGATACTATGAGGTTCAAAGTAAAAGAAACTACTGACACTTTTGAAAAATATAAAAGTGGATAAGTCTCCAGGTCCTGACAGGATATTCCCTAGGACATTGAGGGAAGTTAGTGTAGAAATAGCCGGGGCTATGACAGAAATATTTCAAATGTCATTAGAAACGGGAATAGTCCCTGAGGATTGGCGTACTGCGCATGTTGTTCCATTGTTTAAAAAGGGTTCTAAGAGTAAACCTAGCAATTATAGACCTGTTAGTTTGACTTCAGTGGTGGGCAAATTAATGGAAAAGATACTTAGAGATAATATATATAAGCATCTGGATAAACAGGATCTGATTAGGAACAGTCACCATGGATTTGTGCCTGGAAGGTCATGTTTGACTAATCTTCTTGAATTTTTTGAAGAGGTTACTAGGGAAATTGACGAGGGTAAAGCAGTGGATGTTGTCTATATGGACTTTAGTAAGGCCTTTGACATGGTTCCTCATGGAAGGTTGGTTAAGAAGGTTCAACTGTTGGGTATAAATGCAGGAATAGCAAGATGGATTCAACAGTGGCTGAATGGGAGAAGCCAGAGGGTAATGGTGGATGGCTGTTTATCGGGTTGGAGGCAGGTGACTAGTGGGGTGCCTCAGGGATCTGTGTTGGGTCCTTTGTTGTTTGTCATGTACATCAATGATCTGGATGAAGGTGTGGTAAATTGGATTAGTAAGTATGCAGATGATACCAAGATAGGGGGTGTTGTGGATAATGAAGAGGATTTCCAAAGTCTACAAAGTGATTTAGGCCATTTGGAAAAATGGGCTGAAAGATGGCAGATGGAGTTTAATGCCGATAAATGTGAGGTGCTACACCTTGGCAGAACAAATCAAAATAGGACGTACATGGTAAATGGTAGGGAATTGAAGAATACAGTTGAACAGAGGGATCTGGGTATAACCGTGCATAGTTCCTTGAAGGTGGAATCTCATATAGATAGGGTGGTAAAGAAAGCTTTTGGTATGCTAGCCTTTATAAATCAGAGCATGGAGTATAGAAGCTGGGATGTAATGTTAAAATTGTACAAGGCATTGGTGAGACCAAATCTGGAGTATGGTGTACAATTTTGGTCGTCCAATTATAGGAATAGAGAGAGTACAGAGGAGATTTACTAGAATGTTGCCTGGGTTTCAACAACTAAGTTACAGAGATAGGTTGAATAAGTTAGGTCTTTATTCTCTGGAGCGCAGAAGGTTAAGGGGGACCTGATAGAGGTCTTTAAAATGATGAGAGGGATAGACAGAGTTGATGTGGACAAGCTTTTCCCTTTGAGAATAGGGAAGATTCAAACAAGAGGACATGACTTCAGAATTAAGGGACAGAAGTTTAGGGTAATATGAGGGGGAACTTCTTTACTCAGAGAGTGGTAGCGGTGTGGAATGAGCTTCCAGTGGAAGTGGTGGAGGCAGGTTCATTGGTATCATTTAAAAATAAATTGGATAGGCATATGGATGAGAAGGGAATGGAGGGTTATGGTATGAGTGCAGGCAGGTGGGACTAAGGGGAAAAAACATTTGTTCGGCACGGACTTGTAGGGCCGAGATGGCCTGTTTCCGTGCTGTAATTGTTATATGGTTATATGGTTATATGGTACAGAGTGGAAACAAGCTCTTCGGCCCACCGAGTCCACGCCGACCACTGATCACCCGTACACTAGTTCTATCCCACACATTAGCGACGTAAGTCAAGAGTCAAGAGTGTTTTATTCTCTCACGTCCCAGTTAGAACAATGAAATCCTTACTTGCAGCAGCACAACAGAATATGTAAACATAGTACTCTGTAAACAATGGTATAAACGAGAAAACAAAACGGTGTATATTTATATATGAATGGGCAGAAGATGGGCAGTGAAGTCAGGGGCCCTATTGGAACATAGAACAGTACAGCACAGGAGCAGGCCCGTCAGACTACAATGTCTGTGCTGAGCATGATGCCAAGATAAGCTACTCATCTGCCTGTGTGTAATCCATATCCCTCCCTATTTATGTGTCCACTTAAAAGCCTCTCCAATACAGGTGCACAACCTTTTATCCGAAAGCCTTGGGACCAGACACTTTTCGTAATTCAGAATTTGTCGGTCTTCGGAATGGAATTTTTTTAGCGTTGATTTTAACGGCTGGCTCAGTGGTAGAGTGTTCGGCTAATATCCGCAAGGTCGCGAGTTTGCGCCTTGATCCCGGCAGTTACTCGGTCGCGAGTTTGAGTCTTCAATGTCGTTTTTTCTTGCAGAATGAATGTTTGTATGAAATGCAGTGTAGGAGAGGTGTACTGACTGCGTGGGCAGAACTTTGGAAGTGATTGCCCACCAGTCTAAAAAGCCGCTGTGTCTCCCTGTCCCTGGGATAGCAGGGGGCGATCAAACAGCACAATGCCCCCCTCCCCCTCCAACTCCAGAGGAATCCGTTCCCCGATGGGCCGCTACGGCGACAAGTGGCAGTTTGCCCACAGCCCGAGCTGCGCCACCCCAAGAACACCTTGCACGCCATCAACTTCTGCCCCTACGTGTTCCTCTGGAGTTGGAGCGGGGCTGGGCTGGAGTTTCTGCTGGCTGTGGGTCGCTGGGATCTCCGTGCTTGCAGTGGGCCTGGGGGTCGCTGTCCCGTTGGTCCTGACGTCTCCGGCCACCCCCCTGGACTGGAGCTGAGACTGGGAACTGTACCGCCCTTGCCCCCTCCCTCTGCAACTGCAAACAACCACACTCTCCTGCAAGGGCGGTACAGTTCCCGGAGGATAGCAGGTGGCTGGAGACGTCAGGACCAACAGGAACCCGCTCCCCGATGGGCCCCTACGACGCCCCGAGCTGCGCCCCGTTATCCGCAACCCAGGTTCCTCTGTAGTTGGAGCGGGGCTGGGCTGCTGTTGGCTGTGGGTCTCTGGGATCTCCGTGCTTGCGGTGGGTCTGGTGGTCGACGTCCAATTGGTCCTGACGTCTCCGGTGACTACACTGACCTGCTGCCATCGCCGACGTGAAGACAGTACAAAGCCCCCGCGCCGGTGCAATGAGCGGGGAGCTGGAGAGGGGAGGGAAGGGGTCACACACATGGCCGGGAAGCAGAGGGGTGTAGGTGGGGTGAAACTGAAGGGAGCGACAATCTGCTGCTGCCTGCACGCTGAGTTAAAAAGTTCCCAAGCAAGACTCACGATACACTGTGTATCGTGTCTACCGTGGGAACTTTTTAACTCAGCGGGCAGGCAGCAGCAGATTGTCAATTATTAACCCTCCCGCGCAATATACCCTCACCTTCTCTTTTATGAATGGGGATTTAGTTCCCCTTTCTTCGAGGACCGACTGGAGGTTCCGCTGTCACCTCTGCGGGCTGCCCTCGGTGAACGTTTTCAAGGACCTTTCTTCAAGGACCGAAAAAATGTCCGCTATTCGGAGGTTTTCGTTATTTGGATCTTCGGATAAAAGGTTGTGCACCTGTACCACTATCGTATCTGCCACCACCACCATCCACAGCAGTCCCCAACTATATACTTAAAACTCTGATCTTGGATGTGTGCATGTGTATGTGTGTGTGTGTTTGTGCATAATCACATCTTTGCGAACAAAATGATGCGGTAACGGTAAAGTTTTTACATATTCCGGTTCTTCCCGTGGATTCCAAAATCACCTTATCTGAAAATGTCATGCTTTTTTGCAAGAGTTATTAATGAAAATGTTCAAGAAACTGACTAAGCTTTGAATTTGAAAACCACTGTCTTTCGCTGATGACGTCACAATGGCTCTGCTTGCTGCCATCTTGCTCACGCTGCGAGAGGCGGCAACCCCCCACACCTCTCCCTCCTTCCACGCACCCCCCCCCTCCCCACCCCACTCTTATTCAAAAGACGCTACCAGAGATATAACCATATAACAATTACAGCACGGAAACAGGCCATCTCGGCCCTACAAGTCCGTGCCGAACAACTTTTTTTCCCTTAGTCCCACCTGCCTGCACTCATACCATAACCCTCCATTCCCTTCTCATCCATATGCCTATCCAATTTATTTTTAAATGATACCAACGAACCTGCTGACACCACTTCCACTGGAAGCTCATTCCACACCGCTACCACTCTCTGAGTAAAGAAGTTCCCCCTCATGTTACCCCTAAACTTCTGTCCCTTAATTCTGAAGTCATGTCCTCTTGTTTGAATCTTCCCTATTCACAAAGGGAAAAGCTGATCCACATCAACTCTGTCTATCCCTCTCATCATTTTAAAGACCTCTATCAAGTCCCCCCTTAACCTTCTGCGCTCCAGAGAATAAAGACCTAACTTATTCAACCTTTCTCTGTAACTTAGTTGTTGAAACCCAGGCAACATTCTAGTAAATCTCCTCTGTACTCTCTCTATTTTGTTGACATCCATAGATAAATGCATTACATTAAAATATAGTAAAATATTAGAGGAATATATCAGGTAGATGCACAGTCTCTTGCCCAGAGTGGGGGCATCAAGAACCAGAGGACATAGGTTTAAGGTGAGGGGAGTGTGTGTGGGGGGGGGGGGGGGGGGGAAAGATTTTAATAGAAATGTGAGGGGTAACTTTTTGACATCCTTCCTATAATTGGGCGACCAAAATTGTACACCATACTCCAGATTTGGTCTCACCAACGCCTTGTACAATTTTAACATTACATCCCAGCTTCTATACTCAGATGAAGCCGCTCCCTCATTCAAGACTCTGCTGGAGATGAACCCGTTTTATCTTATTATTCCCCCCCCCCCCCCACATGACATCCTCTCCCCTCCCCAAACGGCCTCTTCCTCCCCCTCCTTCTACTCCACTCTCATCCCCCTCCTTAGGAGATTGGAAAGTCATCCCCCTCCCAAGAGTCCTCTACCCCTCTCCTCCCCTCCTCTGCAGGGGGGGTGGTTCGTGATTATGTGTGGGTGGTGGTTAGTTGTGTGTGTGTGTGTGGGGGGGTCTCTTGGATGGTTAGTGTATGTATGTGTGGGGGGGGGGGGGGGTGGTTAGTGCGTGTGTGACGCCGCAGGCCCCCCCCCCACCGCAACTGCACGTTGAGGGGACAGGACCCAACGGCTCCCACTTGGTCTAGTCTCCTACAAATTTGCCCCTCTCATGCCTTCTAGTCTCTGACATTTCCACCCTGGAAAAGGTTCTGACTGTCCACCCTTGCCCACCTCATTGCTGTTTTCAGCAGAAATGTTTCTCCAGCGTTGGTGCAGGATGATGAATGCAGAAGGAACCCGTGCTGGTTAAAGGGCAGCCCGAGGCAGAGAGAATCCATTTTATCTTATTATTCCTGTCACGTGTATCAACGATACAGTGAAAAATGTAATTTGTTCACGGTATCTCAGTACACATGACAGTAACAATCTGCTATCCATGAGGACAATCAAACGGCACACAATTACAACAGGTGAAGGCAAAAGTGAAAGGTGAGTGCAGAATCTGGTGTTACAGTGACCGAGAACATGCAGATAAAAACAAGGTTCAAAAATCATCACCAGATAAATTAGGAGATTGGAAAGTCATCCTTAACTTATGATAGGTCCGCCCAAGAGTCAGATAACAGAGAGGAAAAAGGTTCTCTGGTTCAAAGCCCAGAGGAGTGTTCGCTTCGGTTTGGAATTGCTTTTCGTGGTTTATGTTCATTTATGATTTTACAACCCTAGTTGACAGTTATTAAAATGAGGCCTGCGTTAAATAACTTGAATTGCAATAAGTTGCCTTGTGTGTGCAGATTCTGATGATGCAGATAGTCTCTTGGTCCATCACAGGTGGACGGCACGTGCCGCAGCTGTAGGGTGGCGCGGTGGCGTAGCGGTAGAGTTGCTGCCTCACAGCGCGAGACCCGGGTTCGATCCCGACTATGGGTGCTGTCCGTACGGAGTTTGCACGTTCTCCCTGTGACCCACGTGGGTTTTCTCCGAGATCTTCGGTTTCCTCCCACATTCCAAAGACCTTCAGGTTTTCAGGTTAATTGGCTTGGTATAAATGTAAATTGTCCCTAGTATGTGTCGGATAGTGTTAATGTGCAGAGATCACTGGTCGGCAAGGACTCGGTGGGCCGAAGGGCCTGTTTCCACACTATATCTCTAAACAAAACTGATAGTGATCTCCCCACCATCGAAGGTCCATCACGGGTAAAGACCTTCCCACCATCGAAGCAATCTACAGGAGGCGCTGCCTCAAAAAGGCAGCCAGCATCATCAGAGACCTACACTACCCTGGCCATGCTCTCATCTCGCTGCTACCATCGGGAAGAAGGTACAGGAGCCTGAAAACCGTGACCTCCAGGTTCAAAAACATCTTCCCAGCAGCTATCAGATTCTTGAACACTTCACAACACTAACCACACCAGAGATACTCCAAACTTTGCATGACTATGATTGCTCAGCGTGCTGGGTTAGTGGAATTAACATGGCATAGTTTACTTGCAATAACTTTTGATGATGTTTAGAGATACAGCAAACAGGCACTTTGGCCCACTGAGTCCACGCTGACCATCGATAACCTGTTCACACCATTTCTATGTTATTTCACTATTTCTATGTTGTCTCATCCACTCCCTGCACACATGGGGAAATTTACATAAGCCAATTAAACTATAAACCTGCACATCTTTGGAGTGTGGGAGGAAACCGGAGCACCCGGAGAATACCCCTGCAGTCACTGGGGGAACGTGCAAACTCCGTTCAGACAGCACCCCAGATCTGGATTGAACCTGTGTCTCTGCCGATGAAGCAGCAGCTCTTCCTGCTGCACCGCTGAAAAGATTTGTCTTGCATGCTATCCAGGCAAATCTTTACCACACACGAGTATAGTATTAGTGCAAAGAGAAAACAAACAGAGTGCAGAATATAGTCTTACGGCTTCTGAGAAAGTGCAAAACATAAGTGCAAGGGTGATGGGTGAGGAGACATGGTTGGTAGTTCACTGTTCTTTACAGTTTAACTTTTCCAAGTAAAGGTAGGATCGCTGTAATAAGCTGTGCTCAGAATGGAAAAAGGCCCTGGGGTAATCAGGATTTAATTACAGGTGTGATTAGAACATAAAAAGGCACATGAGATAGCTTTGGCACATTAGGTAAAGGAGAATCCAAAGAGATTCTATAAGTATATTGAGGGCAAAGAGTTACTAAAGAGAGAATTGGGCCACAAAGTTCAGAAATCCAGTGTGGAGCCACAGGAGATGTGCGAGGCATTAAATAAATAGTTCTCATCTGTAGTTGCCATGGAGAAAGAATGGATGCAAGGGATTACAGGCATCTTATTAATGATATCTCAAAGAGGCCCACATTACAGAAGAGGTGCCCAAAGTCTTAAAACACATGAACATACATAAATTACTGGGACCTGATCAAAGGTATCCTAACATAGGGCAGGAAGCTCAGGAAGAAATAACCAGACCTCTTGTGTCATCGATAGCCATGGGTGTTGCTGGAAGACTGGAGTGTGGCTAATGTTGTGCTTTTATTTGAGGCAGGCTGCATGGAAAACACTGAGAACTGAAAAGGACACAGACGGCTGGAGTAACTCAGTGGGTCAGGCAGCATCTCTGGAGAACATGGACACAGTGCTGGAGTAACTCAGCGGGTCAGGCAGCATCTCTGGAGAACATGGACACAGAGTGCCTTCATCCCACCAAGTCCATGCCAACCAGCGATCCCCATACATTAGCACTATCCTACACACTAGGAACAATATACTATTTTTACTGAAGCCAATTAACGTTCAAACCGGCATGTCACTGGAATGTGGGAGGAAACCTGGAGAAAACCCATGCGGTTACAATGAGAACGAACAAACTCTGTAGAGACAGCACTCATAGTCATGATCGAACCCGAATCTCCGGCACTGTGAGGCATCAACTACCACAGTGCCGCCGTGCTGCCATCAGGAGAACGTGGACAGGTGACCTTTCAGGTCAGGACCCCTCTTCAGATGAATTACAGACCAGTGAGCGATCCAGGGCGATCTAGCCAATTTCATTCAAAATTGACATTGAGGAGAGGAGAGGAGAGTGGGTGGTGGTGGGTGTTTTTTGGACTGGAGGCCTGAGACAAAGTGATGTCCTACAGGGAATAGTGGTGGGTCATTATTGACATTAATGAATTATATGTGAATTAGAGATGTTGGTAAATAATGTTAGTAAGTTTGCAGATGCATGAAAAATCAACACCAGTGGATTCAATATTTGAAGCAGCATTTGGTTTTAATTTCATTGATTCATTCAATAATGTGTGAAATGATTGATTTAATTTAAAGGCAGATGTGGCGGGATGGAGAGCGAGCTCACTTGGTTTACACACTCCGTGTGCACCTCAAGAGCTGTGCTCTCCCACCACATCGTCCGTGATCGTTGCATCAGCACCAATGTTTGCCTTCACCCGCTTGCCCACCAGGTTGAAGATGTGGCTGGGGTCCACACCATTGGGCACTGCCACCTTCACGGTCATCATGTCCAGTGTCAGCATCGTTCCTGCTGCAATGGGCACCTTGGCAACAACAGACTTGCCCAGCTGCAAGAGAACAAGGAGGTAACTCAGAGCTGACACGGTGCCTCTGACCCACCTTCACAGGTCACAGCAAGATCTGCAACAACCTATAGGGCCTGAGTTACAGGGAGAGGTGGGGTAGCCTCGAACTTTATTCTCGGAGCGCAGGGGGATGAGGAGCGATCTTATAGAGGTGTACAAAATCATGATTGGGGTAGAGTGCATGAACAGAGTCTTGTATTAGAAGGACACCGAGTGCTGAGTAACTCAGCGGGTCAGGCAGCATCTCTGGAGAACATGGACACAGAGTGCTGGAGTAATTCAGCGGCTCAGGCAGCATCCCTGGAGAACATGGATTGGTGAGATTCAGTTGGAATACGTTCCCCCCTCCCCCCCCATAGTTGGACAATCAAGACGAGAGGGCATAGGTTCAGGGCAAGTAGGGAAAGTTTTAATAGGAACCTGTGGGGCAACTTTCTCCACATCAAGGGTGGTGGGTGTATGGAACGAGCTGCCAGAGGAGGTATTTGAAGCAGGGGCTATAACAACATTTAAAAGGCAGTTGTTCTCCAGGTGCATGGATTGGATAATTTAGAGAGATATGGGCCAAAAGCAAGCAAATGGAACTAGCTTAGATGGAGCATCCCGGTCAGCACGGATGAATGGGCTGAAGGGCCAGTTTCCGTGCTGTATGATTATATGAATCTATAAATTCTTCCTCAGAGCAGATTAGACATTAGCCAGGTGTGAGGGCTGCACACAAGGACTTTAGGGATGTTGGACTGATGATGCAGCAACACTGCTATAGCTGGGAGGGGAAGGTTGCTGGAACAGTGAGAGCTGGAGGGGAGGGATGGGAAGGTTGCTGGAACACTGTGAGAGCTGGGAAAGGAGGGGGAGGTTGCCGTAACACTGCGAGAGGTGGTAGGGGAGGCTGGTTGCTGGGCGGTACGTACCTTGTTGTGACAGGCCACCTCGCAGGGCAGCATTTGTTTGAGGGGAGAGCCCAGGGCCCTCTCCACAGTGCGGATGCAGCGGACCAGCTCTCTCAGCTCGGCCGGCTCCAGAGACGCCTGGTGGTCACTGCCCTTCCAGCTCTTGTCCAGGGTCACGTGACGCTCCAGCACCTTGGCTCCGAGGGCCACTGCTGCAATGCTGATCGCTATTCCAGTCTCATGCCCTGAGTATCCAATGGGAATGTCCGGGAACTCCTTCTGATATTCCTGATGGGGGTCAAAGCATAGAGCATAGAACAGTACAGCACAGGAACCTTGATTAGCCTAAAACCTTGATTAGTACAGGTGTCAGAGATTATGGGGAGAAGGTAGGAGAATGGGATTAAGAGAGATAGATCAGTCAATGACGATGGGCCAAATGGCCTAATTCTGTTCCTATCACTGATGACCTTATGACAACCTCAGAACATGGCACCAAGTTACACTTACCTCGTCTGCCTGCACGTAATCCATATACCTCCAACGCCTGCATATTCATAAGCACCACTATGATATATGCCTCCACCACCAACCCCCGGCACTGCATTCCACTGTGTAAAACATTTGCCCTGCACGTCTCCTTTAAACTTTCCACTTCTGACCTGAAAGCTGTGCCATCTAGTCTGAAATTTGCATGCTGGAATAAAAGGTTCAGACTGTCTATCCTATCTAAATCACATTTGTCAGAGAACCCTCTCCCTGCCCCATAAACACACAACTTCAGGTTGCATCGTGGTGCTTTAAAAACAGAGGAGCTGAGGAATGAAGAGGAGGGCCTGGATGTCAGTGGAGACACTGAGATGACGTTTCCTGTGCAGCGGGACAACTGACCAGAGGACAGGGGTGAACCACGAGGTGGTGGTGTTCCAAGGTCACTGTCTGACTGGAGCTGGTGGACAGGAGGAAGAAGGGTAATTAGTTTGGGAAATTTCGGATGAATGAGGGACAAACATTGAAACATAGCAAATAGGTGCAGGAGCAGGCCATTCGGCCCTTCGAGCCGGCACCGCCATTCAAATTGATCATGGCTGATCATCCAAAATCAGTACTGCGTTCCTGCCTTCTCCCCAAGTGACAAAGTGAGTGGAGTTGTGCATTGTGGGATCAGTGTGTGGTGGCAGGAGGAAGGAGGAAGAGCGGCCGGAGGCAGGAGAGGAAGCCTAGCTTGTCTACGTTGCTCTAACGTGAGGTGCCGTGGGCATTGTACTGACGGTGAGGACTCGCAGGTGGACATCTTCAGGCTCCAAGGGGTAGGCACTGGTACACTGCAGCAAGCAGAAGTTGGGGTTGATGGGCTTCACCGTGTGGTACACTTTCCTCATTGTCTCCATGCTCTGCATGCCACTAGAAATTACCATCGGCCGCCCTGGGGACACAAAGACACCAAAGTCAGTGGGAACAGTAACAGCAGGAGGATAGAAGCTTCAGTGGGTTGTCACACACACACAGTGACAGTGGGTAGTCACACAGTGACAGTGGGTAGTCACACACACGCACACAATGAAAGTGGGTACAGCCACACACACACACACACACACACACAGTGACAGTGGGTACACACACACACAGTGACAGTGGGTACAGCCCCACACACACACACACACGCACACAATGAAAGTGGGTACAGCCACACACACACACACACACACACACACACAGTGGGTACAGACACACACACACACACACACACACACAGTGACAGTGGGTAGTCACACACACGCACACAATGAAAGTGGGTACAGACACACACACACACACACACACACACACACACACACACACACACAGTGACACACACACACACAGACACACACACACACACACACACACACAGTGACACACTGCACACAAACACACACAGTGGACACTGACACCCACACAGAGACAAAGTGGGTACAGACACACACACACACACACACACACATTGACAGTGGGTACAGACACACACAGTGACAGTGGGTACACACACACACAGTGACAGTGGGTACAGACACACACAGTGACAGTGGGTACACACACACACACACAGTGACAGTGGGTACACACACAGTGACAGTGGGTACACACACACACACACACACACAGTGACAGTGGGTATATACACACACACACACACACACACACACACACACACACACACACACACACACACACACACACACACACACACACACACACGTAAAACCCTGTCAGTGGGAACAGGGCAAAGATAGCATCAGCAGAACAGTCCCCCGGAGAAGGGCAGGGAATTTTGAAACCGCACTCACCTTTCTTGGCAGCCTTCTCCAGATACGGAAAGTTATTGGTGTCTCCAGAACCAACTTTGAAGAAAGGCACATTAAGTTCGTGGAGAAATTCTACCGCCATCTGAAAGACAAAAGAATATTACTGGCTTTGCCTGCGATCACCCAGAACTGCCCCGTCTCTGCATTCCAGGGCACCTTCCCTTCCCTCCTGCTCATTGCTTGCTTACTCCCACAGGCCCGGCCTCGACTAATTTCTGTCAGCACCTCGAAGAAGACAGTAATCGTTAACACTGAACTCTTCGGGACAAGGACAGAGCACTCTATCTCGAGGGCAGTCGTCCATTCAACATCTACCTGGTCACGTCTCGGAGTCAAGACCCTGCACCTTTGGTGTCTGCCCATTCCCACCCGGTCTAAGCTCATTCCCAAAAGAGACACTGGCCACTGTATCTCGGCAAAGCTCCGGAGCCTGTAGAAATCAGGCCCCTGAGCAACACCAATACCAGGCAGTGTAGCCACTCACCTGCGTGTGGATTTATACTTTCAGACTGCAGTCATCACGGTAACTGAAAGCACACTTGAGGGGCGGCACAGCCGCTACCACACAGCACCAGAAATCCGGGTTCGATCCTGACCTCAATTGATGTCTGTGTGCAGTTTGCACGTTCTCCCTGTGACCGCGTGTTTTCTCCGGGTGCTCCGGATTCCTCCCACACCCCAAAGGTTAATTGGCCCTCGGTAAATTACCCCTAGTGTGTAGGGAGTGGATGAGAAAGTGGCATAACATAGAACTAGTGGGTGATCGGTGTGGAATCAGTGGGCCAATGGGTCTGTTTCATGCTGTATCTCTGAACATACATAGTCTCTCGGACAGGGTTTCAATGTAGCGAAGCAGTGCAGGACCCAGCAGGTACTGAGTGAATTTGACTGCAGCATCCAGTCCTGGCTGCACAGACAGCACAACCATTAAAGGTGTCCTCTCCACAAACAGGGGGCTCTTCTTTGCAAGCAATTGCAGGAGGTATACAACAACCTAGGGTGGCATGAAACGTTCAAGTGGGCAGGAGCAAGAGAAATCCCAAAGCTTTAGGTACATTACCAGCAAGACTAGCCAGGGAAAGAGTGGGAGCCACTAGAGCCCAGGAAGGCAACGTGTGTAGCCAGGGGATGGGGACAAGGAAGGCAGCAAATGTCAGGAATGGCAGCAGAGATAAATAAGCCTGGTGATCGCAGGACTCGGAGTGCATCGTCAGTAATACGGCCGGAGGAACTAGAGGGGTAGGCTTAATCTACACTTGGAAAGGTGGGGATTAAATCAAAGATAGTCCGTGTGGAGGAAAGAACTCCACATGTTGGTTTAAATCGAAGGTAGACACACAATGGTGGCGTAACTCAGCAGGACAGGCAGCATCTCTGGAGTTCGGGTCGAGACCCTTCTTCAGATTGTGTGGGGTTGTATGTTGGCCTGCATTGCGAGAGGATTTGAGTTTAGGAGCAAGAAGGTCATACTTCAGTTGTAGGGCCTTGGTGAGACTGCACCAGGAGTATAGTGTGCAATTTCGGTCTCCTAATTTGAGGAAGGTCATTCTTGCTATTGAGGGAGTGCAGCATAGGTTCACCAGGTTAATTCCTGGCATGGCGGGATGGACATATGATGAAAGAATGGTTACTGGAATTTAGATGGATGAGGGGGGATCTTATAGAAACATATAAAATTCTTTAAAGATTGGACAGGCTGGATGCAGGAAAATTTGTCGCGATGTTGGGGGAGCCTAGAACCAGGGGTCACAATTTAAGAAGAATGGGTAGGCCATTTAGGACTGAGATGAGGAAAAACCTTTTCACCCAGAGAGTTGACTGACCTACCAAATAGTCAATTAATCACATATCACAGAATCAGGCCATTCGGCTCAACTATACCACTCCAACAAAGATGCCCACCATTTGTCCATGCTTGGCCCTCTGAACCTTTTGTATCCATGTACCTGTCCAAATCTGCGAAATTTTGATATTGTACCTACCCGAACTACTAATATACACCCACCAGTATTTGATTGATTGAAAGATACAGCGTGGAAAAAAGCCCTTTGGCCCACCATTAATTCCGACCATCTATGTTAACCCACTTTCTCATCCACTCCCTACACACTTGGGCCAATTAACCTATAAACTCGCCGTCCTTGGGATGTAGTAAGAAACCGGGCCACCCAGAGGAAATCCACGCAGGTCACAGGGGGAACTTATAAACTTTGTATAAACAGCACCTGAGGTCAGGATGGAACCAGGATCTCCGGCACTGTGAGGCAGCGGCTCTACCAGCTGCACCACTGTGCTGTCCTTCTATTTTGATGTTGGTTTTACAGCATCTGCACCTTTAATGTCGTCATAAATCAGTCACAAAGTGGTGAGCAGTAACCTACAAATAAACCCACCTCATCCATGCCAGATGCTGTGAAGAAGATGCCAACTTCCTCTGCAAACTTTGCCAGCTCACGGTACTGTTGGTGACTAAACTCCAGGAAGCGTTTGTGCTCTCCGTATGTGGCTCCCCACGAGTGCTGCGATGTGTACGGCTTCTGCAGAGCT
Organism: Leucoraja erinaceus; assembly: GCF_028641065.1. Lineage (NCBI taxonomy): Eukaryota > Metazoa > Chordata > Chondrichthyes > Rajiformes > Rajidae > Leucoraja > Leucoraja erinaceus. Next base: position 135,802,393 of record NC_073377.1, on the reverse strand, counting down.
GCCTTGTTGAACTTGTGCTCCAGCTCACTCTTCTGGAACTTGGCACAGTCGGCCCCGCATTCCTAGAGCCAACAGCAAGACTGATCAGACAACTAACCTCCCAGACCTGCATCATGTGGGATTACACAACATTCAGGACATTCCAAAGCCCCCCAGTACAACGACTGTCGTAACGGTGAAGCATAATTTCATCAGCCAGGTAGTAACACTGGCACAATTACCGACAACTGCCTGTTCTTCAAAATAGTCCCAGCGATTGATTGAAAGATACAGCATGGAACAGACCCTTCGGCCCAGCAAGTCCAGCCGACCATCAATCACCCGCTCACACTAGCTCCGTGTTATCCCATATTAACCAGATTTCTTACATCAGACACATCCATATACGACTTAATGTTCGCGGCCTCAGAGCAGGACAGAACCAATTGTGAAGGGAAATTCGATAAAATGCACACCTCCAACAGTGAGGCACACAATGTTTGACGAGGCCACAATTATTGCAGTGGCAGGAAGTCAGGATAATGGACCATACAGGCAGCACCTAAACTAAAACTAATTAAACATCTGTGGAAAGATAATACTTCAGATCCAGGTCTCTTAACGAGAACGGTTTTAGATTAATTTAGAGATATAGCATGGAACAGGCCCTTCGGTCCATCGTGTCCATGCCAACCTCTGACCATCTATTGACACTAGTTCTATGTTATCCCACTTTGTTCATCCACTCCCTACACACACATTTTTGGGTTGTGGGAGGAAACTTGTGCACCCGGAGAAAACCCACACTGTCACAGGGCAAATGTGCAAACTCCACAGACAGCACAGGGAAAGAAAAAAAAAACAGGGTAGTTTCAGGAGAGAATAATGGAGATGGATTGAACTAAGGGAGATGGATTGAACCCCAGCTGCCTCCACTTTTACTGTGCTGAAAATCAATTACCCTGCTGTGCTGGTGTGGACCCCGGGGTTGTTGAACAGCAACAATGGGTGGGCCATGTAGGTGGCTCAGTCACCAGGAAGGAATGTTAGTGTGTCTGTGTGAGGGGAGGGGTGAACGGACACACCCGCTAATACCTGCCTTTGCAGTAGTTCTGCTTGTGACCAAACTGGAATCAGTGATTGCAGCCGCAGGAGATGCAATGCCTGTCCCTGTACCCACCACCCGTGCAACTGCTATCCCCCCCCCCCATCCCTCTCTCTGCCTCCCCTCCCCCCGCTGCCCACCTTGGCCATGCGGATCATGCGCTTGGCGGTGTCCAGGTCGCCCTGGTGGTTCTGCCCGATCTCGGCGATGATGAAGCAGGGGTGCTGCCCGCCCACCGAGCGGCCCGGGCACAGCTCGAACTGCAGCGACATGGCGGCGGCGAGAGCGGGGATGAGGGAGATGGCGGGGCCGAGCGCTGAGGCAGCGGGGATGAGGGGGCTGGTGGAGGGAGCGGCGGCGGCGGAGAGAAGCAAAGATCTTAGAGCAGAGCAAGATAGGCCACTCCTGCGAAATACAATGGGCTGACGTGTAGTAGCTACGGAGGGGATCCTGGGCATTTTTCCCCGCCCATTTTAGTAACCGGAGCCTACCTGACCGCCCCGACCCGACCCGACTCGCAGTGTAATCTGTCAGTTCATACTTCTTGTCAAGAATAAAATTTGACTCTGGTAATTGTCTTTCTTAATGTTTTTTAAATCATTTATTTTTAAATGGCTCACAAACAGTGTTTGAGTTGATTTTGTAGTAACCGGAACCGACCCGACTCGCAGGGTAATTAACATTGCGGGGGAAGTTTTTGTGTGTGATATAGGGTTAGATTCATAATTCTGTTAGTTCATAATTCTGTTAATTCTTGTTAAAGAATAAAATGTTTATAAACACACATACATGAATGTGATATAAATGTATATAATCATATAACACACACAACTCTGCTCTAAGATCTTTGGCGAGAAGGAGGGAGGGAGCGGGGCCGAGCGCTGAGGGAACTGATAGAGGGGGAGGGAGCGGGGTCGCGCCTGCGCCGTCGCCCCGCCCTCCCTAGCAACCAAAGATCCTATAGCAACAGGGCCGCATCTACTTCCGCATCCGGTTCCGGCTGCTGTTGCTTGGAGACGGAGCAAAGATCATAGAGCGGAGCAAGATGCTCCACTCCGACGTAAACCAACCAAAGATCATATAGCACAGAGAGATATAGGTCATTTGGAAGAGTGGGTTGAAACATGACAGATGGGTTTAATGTTGATAAGTGTGAGATGATACATCTTGGCAGGACAAATCAAAATTGGACGTACATGGTAAATGATTGTGAATTGAGGAATGAAGTTGAACAGAGGGATCTAGGAATAACTGTGCACAGTTCCCTGAAAGTGGAATCTCATGTAGATAGGATGGTAAAGAAAGATTTTGGTGTGTTGGCCTTTATAAATTAGAGCATTGTGTATGGAAGTTGGGTTGTAATGTTAAATTGTACAAGGTATTGGTGAGGTCAATTGTGGAGTATGGTGTATAATTTTGGTAGGCATAATTATAGGAAAAAGGTCAACAAATTATAGAGAGTGCAGAGGAGATCAATTAGAATGTTGACTGCGTTTCAGCAACTAAGATACAGAGAAAGGTTGAACAAGTTAGGTCTTTATTATTTGGGAAAGATAGAAGGAATACCCTCCATAGAGGGTAGTGATGTTTTCTTAAGGAACTATTTACTGGCAGTATCTCGTTCCATTACAGAATTAAAAACCAAGGGGTGCTGGCACAGAGTCCCAATCTCGACTTTCCAATCCATTCTGTGAAAGCGGGGGACTGGGATCTTGTAAAATCGTGGAAGGAAGAAAAGTTGCAACCCCGTTGACCACGGAAACAGCTGTGCAGCCAAAAGAAAAAGGGTGGACACACGCAGTGCGAATAAAGGGACCGGTGGAACCTCCGGCTGAGGAGGAGTGGACAGTAAGACAAGGAAAGAAACCACTGACTCTGATCTTTGAGAAAGAGCGATTGAAATAAGAAATAAAATGCAGTGCTTGGCACTTGTGCTAATGATGGTAATCACTGTAAGTAAATGTGGACTGGATCAACTACCTATACTACAATCAACAACGCTTTATAAATTACACTTGAGATGCAGTTGAAGGATTAGCGGAACAACTGACAGCTACCATGGCCTGGCAAAATCGCATGGACTTGGACATGCTAATGACTGAGAAGGGAGGGGTGTGTGTAATGTTTGGGGAACAATGTTGCACCTTCATCCCCAACAACACTGCTCCGGATGGGTCAGTGTCAAGAGCCCTAGCAGGTCTCACCTCCCTGTCTATCGAACTGGCCTTCAGAACACAGTATGACCAGCGAGAGGAGGAGGATAAGGAGGCGAAGAGTCTGCTGCTAGCACTAGAGAAGGAAGAAATAGTATAAATCAAAAATTGCGTAGCAAAAGAAAATGGGTGGATTGTGAGGAAAGGGTTAATAGGGATAATAGATTTAGACTAGGACTAAAAAAATATAGCTGAGGAAGAAATAGTGAGCTGTCAGCACTAAAACCAGACTGCGCTAGGATAGATAGTAACAATAAAAGAACAGGCAGAGACTTTCAAGGTTGAGAAATTAACAGATAAAAACTTCAGCAGAAGCCTTTAAGGGAACTAGAGGAAAGGGGAAAATGCTCTGTATCACGCATGCGTAATGAGAAACATGAATATGAAGACAACACCCACTATGACAAGATGCCTCATTTAAATGCACATGCGATGGATGATGTGAGAGGTAACTTTGATGTCGAGAGGTGTTCCAAGACGTTCTTGTGGGAATGTAAACCTTAGTGCTCTGATTGGAAGGAGCCCGAAGGGGAGGAAAAGGGTGTGACAATTGTAAACTGAAATGAATAAAAGTGAAGAGCATCTCCATCCTCGTCGTGTCTCTAGGGGGCGATAGAGAGAGACACCCAATTCTGCAGAATTGAAACTTGGAAAATAAAGAACTTCGTTGTCTGACTTTGCCTCCTTTTTAGTCAATATTTCCTGACTGCTGACCTTTTCCAGCTGCAAATTCCAGCCAGTTCACAGAAAAGGAAACAAAGCAAAACAGAGAGTGTGAACACTGTCACGGACTCTGCCCATTACAAAAGCAAAGTACATTTTTCTCTTGAGGTTAAGTTTATTTTAGTTTAGGATAGAGATACAGGGCGGAAGCAGGTCTTTCAGCCCAGCAAGTCCGTGCCGTCCAGCGATTCCCGCACACTAACACTATCCTACACACGCTAGAGACAATTTACAATTAACCTACAAACCTGTACATCTTTGGAGTGTGGGAGGAAACTGGAGCTCCCGGGGAAAATGTACAATGTACAATGTACTGCCTGAGATCAGCACTGTGATGAATGTTTCGTTTATTTTATTGTCACGTAAACCGAGGTACAGTGAGAAGTTTTTGTTTGTTCCGTGCTTCAGTCAGCAAAAAGACAATCCATGATTAGAATCAGGCCGTCCACAGTGCACAGATACAAGATGTATAGTTTAGTTTAGTTTATTGTCACGGAAACAAGCGATATGTGAATAGGCAGGCACAGGTTACTGATTGTGGTTAATCAGCCATGATCACAATGAATGGCGGTGCTGGCTCGAAAGGCTGAATGGCCTCCTCCTGCACCTATTTTCTATATTTCTATGTAAATTAACTTGCAATGCGGCTTTCCGTACACTGCATGGTTCATTCTTTTTGCCACTGTTTCTCAGATCCCCGGTGAGTGCTTTTTGCTCCTTCACTGAAACTTTTTCCATTAAGAGCTGACTAATCTTCAACATTTCACTTCTGGCACTCAGGCCAAACCCACGAGTTACTCACGAGTCACTACGGTAAACTCGCGGGCTACTACGGTATTACAGCGAGTTTAAAAGTTTCAAATTTTTCCTTCAAGAGTAAATTGGACGTGGAAATCTTTCAACATGATGAAAACTTTTCACGAGTTAACAAGTTTCCCGAGTACCTGCCGTTAGCGTTACGAGTCGCTAAGTTACGTCCACGAGTTCCGACGTTCCCGCTACTTTAATTCTACGTGATTACCATGAGTTTGATTTGTTTTTAACTCGGGATCACTTGTGGATGGACTCGTACCGTGAGACAGGTAGTTTTAGTAAGTCATGAGGGCTATTTTAACACCTGTTAACACTCATGATTTAGTTCTAATGCTACTCTAGACTAGAAAGCAGGCACAACAAAGTCATTAAAAGGTTAGTTAACTTTAGAATTAACAATTTGTTTTCATTGTTTTCATTTTCTTGAAGCTAGTACATAGTTTTTTACAAAATAATGTACATTTTGAAATATATCTAATTCTTCTTGAATGCGGCCTTATTAGATGACAGCTAACTTAATGCGGCATTCCAACATGAAAAGGTTCCCCACCCCGGGGCGAGGGGTTTTTTGAAAGGCCACAGAGACATCAAAGGGTCGCCACTGACTGGCGGCTTTGTGCCCAGGTGGTGGTGGTGTGCAGAGTTATAGATGGGCATGGCTCTGTCACGCTATCTGTATGGTCCTGACTCCATTGACTCCAGTGTATTTAACACCAGCCTACAGACCACTGCAAAAACAAGTCAGAGCAGAGAGAAAACATACCAGGGTCTGGCCAGAGGGAGCAGCCTCACCATTGCAGGATTGCTTCCTGCACACTGACTGGGATGTGTTCAGGACAGCAGCATCCTATGATTACCTCATCAACATCGAGGAGTACGCAGGGATTGTAACCAGCTACATTGATAAGTGCACCGAGGATGTTACTGTCATTAAAACCTTCACTGCACATGGAAATGAAAAGCCATGGATGACAGCAGAGGTGCGCTCGCTGCTGAGGGCCCATGATGCAGCTTATGGAGCCGGAGACACAGCTGCTCTTCGATCCACCAGGACTGCACTGGAAAAAGGGATCAAGGCAGCGAAACATGCCTAAGCAGAAAAAAATCCAGGGACACCTCTGTGACACAGGAGACACCAGGAGGATGTGGAAGGGAATCCAAACACTGACGGGGTACAAGGCAAGGCAACAGGTAACTGACACTTGACTCCATTGACTGGTGGTGTACAGTGTTTTGGTGGCCCAGGGCTCGTCCACACTGGCTGCATGGCCTCCTGTGGTGGTCAGGCTGAGGGACGGGTCAGTCTCAGTTGTTGCTAACATGGAAACGTGGTGTATAATGTGTAATGGGATTTGATCAAGACCTTGTGCTGAGCTGATGATGTTATTCAATGTTCAGCTGTAAACTGAACTTTCCTCATATTATTTCTAAAGTCTCACACTGGGAAAAACCAGAAAGATGTGGTGAAATATGACCAGTTTTGATCACCTTTTCCAGCCAGTGGCAAAGCAGGAAGAAGTATTTCAAGACATCTCTCAGCTGGTGCAGGTAAGTCTGGTGTACACATCACTGCTCCAGTCATCCTGTGTGTATTCCCCTGCTACTCCTGTCAAAGGCTTCAGTCTAATATTGCTCAGTGTCAGTAGACACCCTTCCACAGCGTAAGAAGGAACAGCAGATTGATGCTGGTTTAAACCCAAGATAGACACAAAATGCTGCAGTAACTCAGCGAGTCAGGTAGCATCTCTGGAGAGAAGTTGGTGATGTTTCAGGTCGAGACCCTTCTTCAGATCTTCCAAAGAAGGGTCTCGACCTGAAACGTCGCCCGTTCCTTCTCCCGAGAGATGTTGCCTGACCCACTGCAACGTTTAGTGTCACCTGTTCACAGTAGGTGGAAATGACAGTAACATAGGCATACCGTGGTTTATGAGCCCGTCCCATCCTTGGTGAGGTGGGTGAGTAGTGGATGCTGTCTTGTCACCACTGCGTTGGAATGGTTGACATGGGCATCCAAGAGGTTGTGGGCATTATGAATGGATGGACTCTCCGGTCATGATGCTGCCTGCCTTTCACTCCCAGTCTGCATACAACGTTTGCATCTTTGTCTCCGGTCAAACAGGCAGTGGCAAGACCTACACCATGGAGGACCAGACGAGCTGACGTGTGAAACCAAGAGGATAATTCCATGCGCAGTCGATCAGATCTTCGTCACTGCGCGTAAACTTGGAGACCACGGGATGGGTGGTGAATATCTGCAGTGTGGCCGGCAGGCAGGCAGGCAGGCAGAAGTCTAGACACTAAACACTTCACAACTGTGGGAGACGTCCAGATCTCCCTCAACCCACTGTTCCTGTGTAAACAGATATCTCCATCTCTGTATCGACACCCTGGTGGCCCTGATCTTGGTATCTGGCTGAGTGCAAGCATGGCAGTGCACTCTCACTGCTGTCAGGCCTGCAGTGGCCTGGTGCAGCTGCCACATGATGTCTCTGTCTTCCCCTCTGCCTTAGACACAGCCGTTCCACTGGTAGCTCGTTCCAGGCACCACCGCCTGGCTCCACACACAAGCTGCACCTCACACAGAGCCCTGTGGCAGCCCCTTCTATTTGCTCTGGGTCGTGTTGCAGCCCCTAGCTCTGGCTGCTTCCCATGCGAGCTGCACCAGAGCTATTTCTCGTTGTCTGGTGATGAGTTAAATGTTTCTGGCCTTGTCTGGTTGCTCTGCCGTTTCCCAAAGCTCATTCTGCTTTGGTTTCAGTACAAGTTCACAGCCAGTTTTCTGGAGATCTACAATGAGACCATCCGTGACCTGTTGGTGACCAAATCACAGACTGCGGTCAAGTATGAGATCAAGCAACGGAGTAACAAGAGTGCACGTGACCAACCTGGACCAACCCGGAGTACATCAGTGTCGGCACAGTGGAGGAGGTATGTACCCACCCCCAGTAACGTTACTCCCTACCCTGCCCACAGGTCCGTGGGAACAAGCCCACACACTCTAAGTGTCACTGAGTGGATGTTGTTGCTTGCTCCTGGCAGCAGGTCACTACAAACCATTCATCTTTCCACTGTTCCTTATTCCCCTCCCCCTCACTGACTACAGTGTGGTACTGTCACCAGTTAGCCTGGCGGGGTGGTCGAGGGCAGTACTGGCTCCTGTTTCACCCACACCCGTGTCTGGTGCCCCCAACTTGCACAGTGGGATGACCCACTGGGGACGGACAGGACAGATGGGATGGTGCAGTAAGTGATTGGATCTCTGGCCTTTGTCCACCATCTGCCTGTCTGAAACTCCCCCCCCCCCCCCCCCCATGCTTGTATCCAGCCGCCATGCTTTATCGTGGGAGGCTTGCCTTAGCTACTGAGTGTGCACTTACCCGTGCTCGCGTTTACACGTGCATGTTTACCAGAGTGTGCATTTACCCATGTGTGTGTTTACACGTGTGTGCAGGCTGTACCGTGTTCACTGTGCTGGAGTGTGGAGTTACACACTGCTGGACTGCACTGCACACTGTGCCAGTGTGTGGGTGAGGTGTCTAACGGGACTCTGTGGGCAGGGGATGGTTGTGTCAACGGATCTGTGTGTGGGAGCAGGGCTGGGCAGGCTGCTCCATGCGGACTGCCGAGATGCTCACCATGTTCCTGGCCCTGTGAGGGGGGGGGGGGGGGGGGGGGCTGTGTGTGACGGACCCCTGTGAGGGGGAACCCTGTGTGTGACTGACCCCTCGCTCTCTTCCAGGAAGCGCATGTCCCATTCAAAGATGTGAGTAGTCCTCTCATCCTCTGCTGTAACTTATGCCCTGGGTCGCTGCCTCGTTTGTAACTGACACGTCTGTCCTGCAGGTTGATGTTTGTTGCTGGAGCAGGATTTTAATGAATCTCTATTCACTTTGCGGTTTGCGAAGCAGGTAAGCAGAGTGTGACAATGTGTGGGTGCAGGGGGCGGCAGTGAGCTGTACCAGGTACCCGACATATTAGCTGGGACATCCCGTTTGTTTGGCTAATTGTATGTTAGACAGCCCCCCCCCCCCCCCCATCCTCGTCCCCCGTCCCGTATTTGACTGCTACTACTCAGGTGGAGGGGACTGTTGGGTCGGATCGCCGCTTCCGGCACCGCCTCACCCGTCCCAACGTAGTGCAGCCCATGGAGTGCAGCAGCAGCATGTCGCCCGTGGCTCGGTCGGTCGGCAGCCTGTCCAGCTGTCTGACCTTCGGGCCTTCGCTTACCGCCAACACCACCACCCCTCCTTCTCATGGCCAATCATCGGTTCATGCGTTGGACGGGGCATCGGACTTTGCGCGCGACATCACGTGGTCCCCCCGGGCCCATCGTGGGCCGACCGCCAGCACTGACGCGGGCAACAGCTCTCCACTCTCTCCACTGGGGCTGAGATATCAGCCACTTTACTGCAGACTGAGCCTGCTGGTACACATCTGACCATCGTCGGGATTGACCTGGGTCTATGGTGCCGTAAGGCAACAACTTTACCGCTGCACCACTGTGTCGCTCTAACCTAGAATATAGATCATCTTTCAGAGTGCTTGTTAGTTGTTACTCCACATAAAATGTACTCACTCACACCCAAGTATATTTCCCCATTTGCAATAATCATTTTCAAACATACACATTTTATGTAGGAATTGAGCTGTTTTATGGCTCGTTCAAATATGAAATGTTTCTTTATCTGAACAGTTACAATTGCAGACACACACTTCATCTTCTCTTTGGGACCATAGTGTCTGACTACATCTCAGCACAGCCACATGTTCAATCACTGTTGCACAACTGTGGTTCTATCATTATGTTTCTGCTCTCAGCTGTTATTTTTGTTTTGCAGTCTCCTTTTTTTCAGAATCTCATGTGTAATATGTATCATTGCTGTATCATTTGTTTGTGTGTGTGGTCTGTGTCTATGTGTGTGGGATGCTGCTGCTGCTGCTGCTGCTGCAAGATTGTCACTGTACCTCACTCTACACTTGTACACATGACAATAAACTCAACTTGACCATTACACTACCAATGATTGTGGTTACAACTCGTCAGCATTATACAGAGCCCACACACAGAGACACCACATAGGTCCCACCCCCCACAATATTATGACAGCATTATACAGAGACCACACACACCACACAGGTCCCATGCCCCACAAACATTCCCCAAACATAAACCATCTGAAGAAGGGTTTCGGCACAAAACGTTGCCTATTTCCTTCGCTCTATAGATGCTGCCTCACCCACTGAGTTTCTCCAGCATTTTTGTCTACCTTCGATTTTCCAGCATCTGCCATTCCTTCTTAAACATAAACCATTTCACCTTGGGGGCGGGGAGCAATATGGAAAGTATTTGGCATGGTGTTAGAAACAAGGAACTGCAGATGCTGGTTTACAAAATAAGACACAAAGTGCTGGAGTAACTCAGCCGGTCAGGCAGCATCAGTGGAGAGAAATGGATGTTTTGTGTTAATTCTGAAATACAAAGGACATTTATTGTCCTTTGTCCTGGATATGGCCTGTCCATTCCCTCCACAGAGGCTGCCCGACCAACTGGGCTCCTTTGTGTTCGTAGAGCTGAGATATCAGGCTATTGTTACTATTTCTGTCAGAACCTGCTACATGATAAAATCCCAAAGACACCAACTGCAATCTCCAGCAGTTTGTGTTTGGCTCCAGAACGCAATCCTGTTTCACACAGACACAAAAGGTTATGTGGACACTATTCTGAAGGCATTAGCTGACTATAAAATCAACTGTGGGGTTTAAACGTTGATGAGTGGCTGATCTCTCTGGGAGCAGCAACGAGTGTTGGGTCACACGAGTGTTGGGTCACACTGATGCACGCACATGTCCTTTCCACAAGGCCGAGAGCGCCGTGGATCCCGTTTATAAATCCATTCTTCCCGTAAACGCACCGAGCCTGCGCAAAGTGTGGGCACACCATCTAAATGTGACATTTAGGGTATATATATATAGGTTTTATATATAGAAGTGACCTAGTCATAAACATAGATGGTTTGATAAGTTTGCTGATAACACCAACATTGGAGGAGTTGCAGACAGTGAGGAAGGCTGTCAGAAGATACAGTGGGATATAGGTCAGCTGTAGAAATAGCAGATGGAGTTTAACCAGAGCAAGTGTGAGGTGTTGCACTTTGGGAGATTGAATATAAGAAGAGAGCATAGAGTTAATGGCAAGAACCTTAACAGCATTAAAGTGCAGAGGGATCTTGGAGTCCAAGTTCATAGCTCACTGATGGTGGAAGCTCACCGATAAAGAAAGCAGTCACAAAAAGCTGGAGTAACTCAGCAGGACAGGCAGCATCTCTGGAGAACATGGATAGGTGACTTTTCACAGAGTGCTGGAGTAACTCAGCGGGTCAGGCAGCATCTGTGGAGACATTGATAGGTGACGTTTCGGGTTGGGACTTCTTCAGACTGAAAGTTGAGGAGGTGGGGGAATCAGGGCCGACAACAGATGACCAAGCAAGGGTAGAGCCCATAAGGGCACATTGGTGGCCTGGGAAGGTGAGATAATGACCAGGATACTGGGTGGTTTGCCTATGATTGTGATGTAACCGGGCACAGTTCCAACTTTTTTTTAAATTCACTGATGATACCAACGATGAGAACATACAGGGCAAGATTAGCAAGTTTGCTGATGATACAAAAGTGATCGGTTTTACAGATAGTGAAGATGGTTGTGAACGATTGCAGCAGGATCTGGATCGATTGGCCAGGTAGGCGGAGGAATGGTTGATGGAATTTAATACAAAGAAGTGTGAGGTGTTTCATTTTGGGACGTCGAACATGGGCAGGACCTACACAGTAAATGGTAGGCCTCTGGGCAGTGTTGTAGAGCAGAGGGATCTAGGAGAGCTGTAGAGATCTAGTAATGTTGTAGAACATAGGGATCATGCACCTGTACATGGTTCCTTGAAGGTGGAGTCACAGGTGGTCAAAAAGGCTTTTGGCACTTTGGCCTTCATCAGTCAGAGTATTGAGTATAGAAGTTGGGGGGTCATGTTGCAGTTGTATAAAGCATTGGTGAGACCGCATTTAGAATATTGTGCTCAGTTCTGCAGTTATAGGAAAGATATTGTCAAACTTGAAAGGGTTCAGAAAAGATTTATGAGGATGTTGCCAGGACTAGAGGGTGTGAGCTATAGGGAGAGGTTGAGTAGGTTGGGTCACTATTCCATGGAGCGCAGGAGGATGAGGAGAGATCTTATTGAGGCATACAAAATCATGAGAGGAATAGATCGGGTAGATGCACAGAGTCTTTTACCCAGAGTGGGGGAATCGAGGACCAGAGGACATTGGTTCAAGGTGGAGGGGAAAAGATTTAATAGGAATCCGAGGGGCAACTTTTTCACAGAGGGTGGTGGGTGTATGGAACAAGCTGCCAGAGAGAGAAGGTTTGAGGTTGGGACTATCCCATCGTTTAAGAAACAGTTGGATAGGTACATGGATAGGACAGGTTTGGAAGGTTACGAACCAAGCGCAGGCAAGTGGGACTAGTGTAGCTGGGACCTAGAAGATTGAGGAAATTTGGCATGTCAAGAAATACTCTCTTGAATGTCTACAGTAGAGAGCACTCTGACTGTTTGCATCACAGCCTGGTTCAGCAACACAAATGCTCAAGAACAGAGGAGATTACAGAGTGTGGTGGACACTGCCCGGTCCTGACCTCCCCACCATCAAAGGTCCATCACACGTACTGACGTCCCCATCATCGAAGGGATCAACAGGAGGCACTTCCTCAAAAAGGCAGCCAGCATCATCAGAGACCCACACCACCCTGGCCACGCTCTCATCTCGCTGCTACCATCAGGAAGAAGGTACAGGAGCCTGAAAACCGTGACGACCAGGTTCAAGAACAACTTCTTCCCAATCATCATCAGGCTATTGAACACTGCAAAATCCAACTAAATGGTGAATTATCTAGGTTGTACGAGGGACAACTATATTGGGTTTCTTATTTAATGAACATTTTAAAATGTGTTTATTATCTATGTTACTAAAAGTCTGTTCTTGACCGGTTTTGGCGATCTGTGCTGCGATTTCTGAGAGAACGCCGCCACCTACGGCCGTCATTTTGGCCACCTCGCTCAGAGCCACCCTCTGCCGCCTGTGTGCCGAGGATTTTTCCAGTCGGTGAAAAATGACAGAGATATTAATGATTTTACAAAATTCCCCCATTCTCTCTGCTGCCCCCGCTGGCGGCAGGAGGGGATGGACTATAAAACCATAAAGTCAGAGGTTCACGTTTCTCTGAGCTGTGAATAACACTGAACACACGTCTACACAACTGTGAGTAAGTACCCTTAATGTGGTTTGAAAATGAAAATATGGTTAAAGTAAAAAAGCACTGCCTGCAAATGGTTGTTTGGGGGGTTTGGGTTGAAATAAAAAGGCACTCTCTCTTCCCCCCTCTCCTCTCCCCCCCCATAAGGCCTCTCCTCTCCTCCCCCCCCCCTCTGTCTCCTCTCCCCCCCTCCTCTCCTCAAGATCTCCCCTCTCCTCTCCCCCCCTCTCCTCTCCCCCTCTCCTCTCCTCTCCACAGCTCTCCTCTCCCCTCTCTTTTCCTCCCCCTCTCGCAACCTCCCCCTCCTCCCCTCCATCGTCTCCCCCACCATCCCTCCCCTAAACCCCCCTCCCCTCCCACACCCCACCTACCATGGTTTTCTACCCCTTCCCTCCACCCCCCTCCTTCCCTCCCTGCTCCCCACCTCTCCCCCACCCCTCACCCTCACCCCCTCAGACACCCCCTCACTCCCCCCCCACTCTCCTCCTCCCTCTCCCCTCTCTCCCCTCTCTTCCCCCCCGAGGATGAGGGAGATCTCCCTCTCTCCCCCCTCTCCTCTCCCCCCCTCCCCTCTCCCCCCTCTCCTCTCACCCAATCCCCCCTCTCTCTTTCTCCCCCCTCTTTTTCTCCCCCTTCCCTCTCCCATCCCCCCCACCGTCCATGCCCCTAAACCCTCTCCCCTCCACACACCCCTACCCCCTTCCCTCCACACTCCCTGCTCCCCACCTCTCCCCCTCCCCCTCCCCCTCCCCTCTTCATCCCCCCCCCCAAAAATGCCCCCCACCCCCTCCCTCTCCCCCCTCACTCTCCCCTCTCTCTCTCTCTACTCCACCCCCCCACCTTTCCCCTCTCACCCCCACCCTCCCTCTTCTCCTCACCACCCCCCTCTCCCTCTTGCCCCTCTCTCTGTGTCTCTGCCCCTTCTCTCTCTGCCCTCACTCTTTACCCCCCCCCCTCTCTAGATGTGACTGCAAGTTGGGGGCTATGCGTCAGTAGATAGGGTGGTTATGGGGTAAAAGTAGCAAATTAATAATATTAATATAATATCAAGTTTAATATAGTTTGTGTGTGTGACGCTGTATGCCGCCCCCCCGCCCTCACAACCGCACGTTGGGGGAAATTTGCCCCTCTGTTCTTTTAAAGGGACTTCACCCAGTAATTTCATAACGTTTACTCAGAGATTTTACGATCAGATAAAGTTTTTGACCTGACGTCCACGGCCAACACCACAGCTCTGGTCAAGAGAGCCCAGCAGCGACTTCACCCTCTCCGAAGACTATGTAAAGCAGGCCTCCCCACCACACACCTACGGACTTTTTATAGGGGGACTGTCGAGAGCACACTGACATACGGCATCACTTCCTGGTTCGGGAGCTGCAAGGCGTACGAACGGCACCAACTGGACAGGATAGTGAAGACCGCAAGCAGGATTATTGGTGCTCCACTCCCCTTCCTGCTGGACATATACAAGAAGAGATGTATCAACAGAGCCATCTCCATCATCAAAGACCCTTACCACCCATCGCATGACATTTTCTCCATCCTCCCATCTGGGAAGAGGTACAGGAGCATTAGCTGCAAAACCAGCAGGATGCTCCTCAGCTTCTTCCCACAGGCTATAAGACTGTTAAACGGACTTTGCCCCCTGCCAAGTATCGCGCACAAACCCCCACACTGCAGCAGAGCCACTGTTGTGCCGCTGCCGGTCGGAACGGCTGTTGAATGTTTAGTAGAGTGTTAAATTTGTTCATGACATGTATTTTTTAATTTTAATTCCTATTTATTTTTTAATGCAAACTGAATGGACACTGGTTGAGCAACGTTTTTTTGTTTCCTCTGGGTATGCGAATACTCAGGAAATGACAATAAAGATTTACAATTACAAGTTTGAAGGTTCAGCCCTGGTTAAGCTGTTAACAAGATATTGTAGCAGAGTAAAGGAACTACTACCTGGATCAAGCTGTTACCACAGTTATCCAACAGGATGTGTGCCACAACTAGGTATCCTCTCTCCCACACACTAAACCCCGGCCCATATGCTCTTTCAGCTGGGTGCAAAATGCTCACTGCATTATTTGTAGGGCAGCAGTCAGACAGATTATCTGGCCATTTATTACTTGGCCCTCTGTGGAACATGTCTGCCTGCATTTGGCTGCAGTACAACAGTGACTACATTTCATAAGTGTTTCATTGGCTGTGAACAGCGGAGCATGGAGTCACCGCATTGTGGCCGGGGAGGGAATCAGCTCGCCTATGAGCGGCCTCCATCACCAGACAGCGGAACCAACTGCCATCTCAGCGCCTTCTGCCGTCCCGCTCACCTCTGGCCGCACTCTCCGTCTGAACAGTGAGGGGACCAGCTCAAGAGCAAAGATCATAGAGCGGTGCAGGTCAGCGGGTGATGGATAATATCACAATGGGCGGTGGAGCTTACTCCTGTATCAGCACGAACAAGGGATCAATTGAGGTTACTCGCACTGACATATGGAGTAAGCTCCATCGCCCGCTGTCCTGTTATCCATCGCCCGCTGACCCGCTCTTGAGCTGGATGATCCCTGGCCGACCCCCTCCTTCTCAACGCTCCTGCCCTCCCCACAACTTTACCCCTGGACCGACTACCCATACGCTCTGAAAGAAACTCCCCCCCCAGCAGCGCTGTCTTTTTACAGCGGCTTTCCACTTTAGAGCCGCAAGGTAATATCTTGCCCAAACTCAGTTGTATCTTTCTATCTCAATAAATATCACAAAATATGCCATTGTTTCAGCCACATTATGACAAAATATAGAACGTAGGTTATTTGTTATCAGTCACCCCCATCCCAGAAACAACAGTACTTAAAGAAAAACATTTGTTTTACTAATTTACGAGCATGTACCATAGGTTGATCCATATCCAACAAAGTGTTGTGATAATTGCATAAAAGGTATTATTGTCTAAGAAAGTAAGTGTGGAATGATAATCCATCTCAGTACTCATTTAGGCAAGTCCCAAGCTATAGATAGATACTTTTGCCCCCCTCCCCGCTGCCTTACCACCACACAAGAAGCACAACTTGAAGCGTTTGCATTTGGAGAATGTCGATACGGACCAGGAATGAAAATTAATAGCTATGAATCGATTAACAACGAGCTACAAGGTTAGATGGAAACACCTGTCAGAGGGCTAAGAAACAATCCTGAGTTGACAGCGTATTGTTTTAAGTGAGCATTTTGCAGCGACCTCACCTTATATTCTGGGAAAATATTCTTTCCACAGAAATCTCCTATTTCACTTTGAAATTATCAAATTATCAAATTCATTTATAACCGTTTGTAACATCAGTAACACCTTAATGTTCGTGCATTTAGTACTGGGTATGCTTGAAACAATTTAATGTAATGTACTGTATCTTTTTTAAAAAACTACATCAACCAGGTGTGAAAATTACACTGAACCGAACGATGATTGAAAATGCGTGGGAAACGACTAATACTGCTGCAAAATTTTTAAGTCGAAAGTTGTATATTATTTGAAAGTGGGAAATTGAAGATAGGGACAGAGATGCTACACAGAGATTGTAAACTCTTTGGTGAACTCGCACAGTGGGACAGGGCTTGAGGCAGCATCTATGGAGCGAAGGAAATAGCCGGGTCTGAAGAAGGGTTTCGGCAAGGCATTATTGACTTACTTTTGATGAAATTCAGCGAGCAAACGCGATAATTCCCAATATTTTGGATCTTTAAATCTCCACGGCAAATGTCTGCTAAGCACTTCCGCTGTTTTTCCACCTTCAGTTCCCTCTTGTAATTACCCTACTTTCTATCTTTTTTTTTGCCTGACAATTTAGGTCGCTGTGCTTCACAGTCACCCCGACTAGCACAGAAAATTTCAGCTACAAAATCGGCCGTTTTCCATGTTTTTAACGGGTGTGAAAGTGCGTGTTTCCCCATTCACTAACATGTACCGGAAGTGACATATGTCCTCCAGTTAAATTTTTCGGTCACGTGAGGGGGGATCTACGCTCATTTGACCTTTGGTGAAATCACCCTATAAGCTTCACAAGCTTAAGGTTAGGGTTTAGCGGGGCCTCGAGCAGGGCCGCATTTACTTATAAGGGGAGAGGACAAGGGAGGAGAGGAGAGGAGAGGGGAGGAGGTGGGACAAGAGGTGTTGAAAGGTGAGGAGAGTGGAGGAGAGGAGGGGAGAGGAGGGCGTGGGAGGGAGGCAATAGACAATAGGTGCAGGAATAGGACATTTTGCCCTTTGTGCCAGCACCGACCATTCAATGTGATCATGGTTGATCATCCACAATCAGTGTCCCGTTCCTGCCTTCTCCCCTTATCCCCTGACTCCGCTATCTTTAAGAGCCCTATCTAGTTCTCTCTTGAAAGTATCCAGAGAACCGGCCTCCACCACCCTCTGAGGCAGAGAATTCCACAGACTCACAACACTCTGTGAGAAAAAGTGTTTCCTCGTCTCCGTTCTAAATAGCTTACCCCTTATTCTTAAACTTTGGCCCCTGGTTCTGGACTCCCCCCAACATTGGGAACATGTTTCCTGCCTCTAGCGTGTCCAAACCCTTAATAATACGTTTCAATAAGACTTCCTCTCATCCCCACCCACACTGTTGCCGGGTAGGCTCTGCCAATAAATCATTTTTTAGAAAAGTTTATTTTACTAATTAGAGAGAACATTTATTTTTGTATTTAGAAAGAAAGAAAAGTTTGGAAATATAAAGAAAGATGTTTTATTTTATTAGAGAGAAAAAAGTTTATTTTGGAAATATAAAAAGTTAATTTTTCAAATAAAAATTAAAAAAAGTTTATTTCAGTAATTAGAGAGAATTTTTTTTATTTAATTATAAAAAAATATTTCAGTGATTAGAGAGAGTGCTGGGAGTTGTAGTTCTACAGCTCCTTCTCGCTCTCACTTTGTTTATCACAATGGTGGACTCCCAGCAGTCACCGCGCTCTCCCCTCCATGTTGAATTCAAACGTGAAGGCTGCCGGGAGTTGAAGTTCGATGTTCCCTCTCACACATGCGCAGTGATCACCTCCACCCCGACCCCCCCCGTTTCCCACACATGCGCACTGAAGCATTGGCGGCTGCGAAATGAAGGACCATACCGCTCACACATGCGCACACTTAACCGCCGGCACCCTCATTCCCCAGACGCCTGCGCAGTGTCTCCCCCTCACTGCCACTGTCGCCCTCACTCTGACTCCCTCTTAATGCCTCTCCCTATGCGCCCCACTCCCCCCTCCCCCTCACACCCCCCAGCCCCCTCTCTCCCCCCCTGTCCCCCCTCTCCCTCGGTCCCAGTCTCCCCATGCCCCCCTTCTCTCCCCCTTCTCTCCCCTCTCCCTCTCCCCGAGTGTGTACCACGAAAGACAGAGGCTGGAGCTGTGCGCCGCTCACGCCCTCAACAATCTTCTGCAGCGAAGCGTCTTCGGCAAAGACAGTCTGGATGAGCTGTGTTACAGGTCAGAAGGCAACGGGGTTATGTTAGGTAAGGGGGAGATACAGCGAGACCTGGGCGTCCTGTAGGTTCACGAGATTGATCCCTGGGATGGCGGGACTGTCATACGATGAAAGAATGGAGTGGCTGGGCTTGTATACTCTGGAAGTTTAGAAGGATGAGAGGTGATCGTATTGAAATATATAATATTCTTAAGGGATTGGACAGCTAAATGAAAGAAAAATTGTCCTGATGTTGGGGGAGTCCACAACCAGATGTCACAGTTTAAGAATAAGGGGTAGGCCATTTAGGTCCTACACCTTGGCAGGACAAATCAAAATAGGACGTACATGGTAAATGATAGGGAATTGAAGAATACAGTTGAACAGAGGGATCTGGGAATAACCGTGCATAGTTCCTTGGAAGGTGGAATCTCATATAGATAGGGTGGTAAACAAAGCTTTTGGTATGCTAGCCTTTATAAATCAGAGCATTGAGTATAGAAGCTGGGATGTAATGTTAAAATTGTACAAGGCATTGGTGAGACCAAATCTGGAGTATGGTGTACAATTTTGGTCGCCCAATTATAGGAAGGATGTCAACAAAATAGAGAGAGTACAGAGGAGATTTACTAGAATGTTGCCTGGGTTTCAACAACTAAGTTACAGAGGGTTGAATAAGTTAGGTCTTTATTCTCTGGAGCGCAGAAGGTTAAGGGGGGACTTGATAGAGGTCTTTAAAAATGATGATGAGAGCAATAGACAGAGTTGATGTGGACAAGCTTTTCCCTTTGAGAATAGGGAAGATTCAAACAAGAGGACATTACTTCAGAATTAAGGGACAGAAGTTTAGGGGTAATATGAGGGGGGACTTCTTTACTCAGAGAGTGGTAGCGGTGTGGAATGAGCTTCCAGTGGAAGTGGTGGAGGCAGGTTCATTGGTATCATTTAAAAATAAATTGGATAGGCATATGGATGAGAAGGGAATGGAGGGTTATGGTATGAGTGCAGGCAGGTGGGACTAAGGGGAAAAAAGTTGTTCGGCACGGACTTGTAGGGCCGAGGTGGCCTGTTTCCGTGCTGTAATTGTTATATGGTTATATGGTTATTTAGGACTGAGTTGAGGCAAAAAACGTTTTCACTCCAGAGAGTCGTAAATCTGTGTAACTCACTGCCACAGAAGGCAGTTGAGGCCAATTCACTGGATGTTTTCAGGAGAGTTATTTAGATCTAAGGGCTAAAGGAATCAAGGGAGATGGGGAGAAAGCAGGAACAGGGTACTGATTCTAAATGAACAGCCATGATCATATTGAATGGTGGTGCTGGCTCGAAGGGTCATGTTACTAAGCAACATGACCTTGAGTTCTGGCAACATCTTCGTAAATCTTCTCTGCACCCTTTCCAGCTTGACAACATCTTTCCAATAACACTGCCCAGAACTGAACACAATACTCCAAATGTGGCCTCACCAACATCTTGTAGAACTGTAACATGACCCCCCCAACTTCTGCACTTAATATGTGTAAGAAGTAACTGCAGATGCTGGTTTAAACCAAAGATAGACACAAAATGTTGGAGTAACTCAGCAGGACAGGCAGCATTTCCGGAGAGAAAGAATGGGTAACGTTTCAGGTCGAGACCGGTCTAAAGAAGAGTCTCGACCCGAAATGTGACCATCCCTTCTCTCCAGAGATGCTGCCTGTCCTGCTGAGTTACTCCAGCTTTTTGTGTCAATCTTCAACACTCAATACTCTGACTGATGAAGGCCCTTGTGCCAAAAGCAATGTGACCACCTTATCTACCCGCGACTCCAATTTAAGGTAACACTGTATCTGCGTTCCTAGATCCCTCTGGTCTACAACAGTCCCTGTCTATATGTGACACCACTTACCGGGGAATGATGTACAGGGTCAAAATGTTGTACACATACAGAGATTAGTGGGTATCTGGAATGAGCTGCCTATGAAAGTTATAAATTAACTAGACTAAGTGGGTCCCGTTGGGTCCCATGCTCATGTGGGAGGGCTGGTCCCCCAACGCAATATTCCACCTCTCCCACCAATTCCAATATTGGTGGAGGGAGGGGGGGGCTTTCTGGAGCGCTAGTATGGGTGTTGTGGGCCGAAGGGACTGGTTTCCAGAGGGCTAGCATGGACATTGTGGGCCAAATGGATTCTTGGGGGTGGCAGCTCAGTCACTCAAGCCTGATGTGCTGGCAGCTCACTCACGGCTGGTGGGCTGGCAGTTGACTCACGGCTATTCTTTGAAATTCCATTTCAAGCAGGGTGAAAGGCCACCAAATTCAAGTGCAGTTTCATACTACTTCAAGCAGGGTGCAACACCACCAAATTCAAGTGCAGTTTCTTACCACTTCAAGCAGGGTGCAAGTCCACCAAACTCAAGTGCAGTTTCCTACCACTTCAAGCAGAGGTGCAACACCACCAAATTCAAGTGCAGTTTCCTACCACTTCAAGCAGGGTGCAAGGCCACCAAACTCAAGTACAGTTTCATGCCACTTCAAGCAGGGTGCAAGGCCACCAAACTCAAGTGCAGTTTCATGCCACTTCAAGCAGGGTACAAGGCCACCAAACTCAAGTGTAGTTTCCTACCACTTCAAGCAGGGTGCAGGGCCATCAAACTCAAGTGCAGTTTCCTACCACTTCAAGCAGGGTGAAACTACCATAAAGCCATACAAAACACCACACACAAAACACCACATAAACACCACACTCACACTTCAGTAGACATTCAGTGTGTTCGGTTGATTCACAGCTCAGACAGAGTCGTAACCTCTCCCTCCCCCATCTTGCAGAGACTGAGCCACACCCACACTTTCGGGTTTTATAATCCCTACCCCCTCCCACTGGAAGGGGTGAGGCCTTCAAGACGTGATTGATAGGAGAGGGATTCTCAACATTTTTTAAACACTGATAGCACTTTTATTTTTCATTGATGGGAAGAATCCTCTGCATCTGATGAACGGAGGGAGACTGAGTAAGATGGCCAAAAATCACAGCCGTAAGTGGTAGCGTTTTATCTAAAATCAATCTACAATGCAAACAGGAAGTTGTTAAGTTTAGACTTTTAATAATTTGCCGTACTTTATTTCAAACCAACCACCACCACCAACCATTTGTTGTGCTTTATTTCAAACCAACTCACCACCACCAACCATTTGTTGTGCTTTATTTAAAACCAACTACCACCACCACCAACCATTTGTTATGCTTTATTTAAAACCAACTACCACCACCACCAACCATTTGCTGTGCTTTATTTCAAACCAACCACCACCAAGAACCTGTTTAAGAAGGAACTGCAGATGCCGGAAAATCGAAGGTACACAAAAATGCTGGAGAAACTCAGCGGGTGCAGCAGCATCTATGGAGCGAAGGAAATAGGCGACGTTTCGGGCCGAAACCCTTCTTCAGACTTCTTCTTCATTTTTTAAACCACCAACAACCATTTGCTGTGTTTAATTTCAAACCAACCACCACCACCAACCATTTGTTGTGCTTTATTTCAAACCAACCACCACCAACCATTTGTTGTGCTCAAACCAACCGCCACCAACCATTTGCTGTGCTTTATTTCAAACCAACCACATTTTCATTTTCAAACCACGTTAAGGGCACTCAAGATCGGTAAAACCACACTCACATGTGTTCAGTGTTATTCATAGCTCAGACTGAGAGATGTGACCCTCGCTTCCCCCATCTTGCAGAGACTGACTGAGGCACCCAACACTTCCAGGTTTTATAGTCACTCCAGAAGGGGCGTGGCCTTCAGGAGAAAGAATCTCAACATTTTTTAAATATTAATAACTCTTTTATTTTTCATTGATGGGAAAAAACCACAGCGGTTTTAGTAAGATGGCCAAAAATCACAGATTCAAGATTCAAGATTCAAGATTCAATTTATTTGTCATTTGGACCCCTTGAGGTCCAAACGAAATTACGTTTCTGCAGCCATACATTACAAACAAATAGACCCGAGACACAACATAATTTACACATACATCCATCACATTGCTGTGATGGAAGGCCAAAAAAACTTATCTCTCCCCTGTGCACTCCCCCGCTCCCCCCCCCCCCCCCCCCCCGATGTCAGAGTCAAAGTCAAAGCCCCCGGCTGGCGATGGCGATTGTCCCGCGACCTTTAAAGCCACGCCGGTGGTGCAAGGTCACACACCGGGTTCTTGATGTTGGAGCCCCCGGCGTGCGCTCGCAGAGTCCCGCGGCCATTCCAAGCCGCGCGGGGCGGTGCTGTAAGGCCCCGCTCCAGGAGCTCTTCAACCCCGCAACTCGGGCAGGAGAAGTCGCCGTTGCGGGAGCCCTGAAAAGCGGTCTCCCTCCAGGGACCCGCGGGCTCACGGTGCCGCCGTCCGCCAAACCCGCAGTTGCAGCCTCCGAATCTCCGGAGGTCGGGCCGCAGCAGCAGCAGCGCCCCATCACCGCTCCACCCGCTCCGGACTCGGCCAGCTCCGTGACGGTGAGGTGAGTCGTCGGCACCAGAGCCCCCGGTCTTCCTGTTGGAGGCCGCTCCTCGTCGCAGCCCCAACAACAACAGAGACCCGACAAAGAAAAGGTTGTGTCTCCCGTGCAGGGAGAGATTAAAAGTTACCCCCTCCCTCCCACCCCCCCACACACACACCCCAACAAAAAATAACAAAAACTACATAAAAACATAGACAAAAAATAATAAAATCGCGGACGGGCTGCAGAGGCCGCTGCTGACGAGAGTCGCGCCACCTACCGAATCAGCTGTAAGTGGCAGCGTTTTTTCTAAAATCAATATAGAGAACAACAGGAAGTGGTCTTTTAGTAATATAAATTAGAAACTGGCTGTTCAACCCAACTTGCATATACCGACCAAAACGTCCAGCCTACACTAATCCCACCAGCCCGTAGAATAACATTTCATAACCAACCACATTTTCATTTTCAACACCAACACCAACACCAAGTTACAGAGAAAGGTTGAATAAGTTAGGTCTTTATTCTCTGGAGTGCAGAAGGTTAAGGGGGGACTTGATAGAGGTCTTTAAAATGATGACAGGGATAGACAGAGTTGATGTGGACAAGCTTTTCCCTTTGAGAATAGGGAAGATTCAAACAAGAGGACATGACTTCAGAATTAAGGGACAGAAGTTTAGCGGTAACATGAGGGGGAACTTCTTCACTCTCTGTGTGGAATGAGCTTCCAGTGGAAGTGGTGGAGGCAGGTTCGTTGGTATCATTTAAAAATAAATTGGATAGGCATATGGATGAGAAGGGAATCGAGGGTTATGGCATGAGTGCAGGCAGGTGGGAATAAGGGAAAATAATTGCTCGGCATGGACTTGTAGGGCCGAGATGGCCTGTTTCCGTGCTGTAATTGTTATATGGTTATAAGTTCTTCAGACTTCTTCGGATTCCTCCCACACACGAAAGACGTGCGGGTTTGTAGCTGAATTGGCTTCGGTAAAATCGTAAATTGTCCCTAGTGTGTGTAGGATAGTACTAGTGTGCGGGGATCGCTGGTCGACGTGGACTCAGTGGGCCAAAGGGCTGTTTCCACACTGCATCTCCAAACTGAACAAGTGCGTGAACGGGCGATTGCTGGTCGGCTTGGACTCTGTGGGCTGAAGGGCTTGTTTCCACATTGTATCTAATGAACTTGAACTAAACTCTCCCCCCCCCCCCTCTACTCCCCCCCTCTCCTCTCCCCCCTGTCCCCCCTCCTCTTGCCCCCTTGTCCCCCCTCTATTCCCCTCTCCCCCCCTCCCCCTTCTCCCCTTCCCCTCCCCCACCCCGTCCCCCCCCTCTCTCCCCCCTCTCTCTCTCTCTCTCTCTCTCTTTCTCCCCTCTCCCCCTCCCCCCCCCCCCCCCCTCCCCCCCTCCCCCTTACCTCCCCCTCTCCCCCCCTTCTCCTCCCCCCCTCTCCCCCCTCCCCCCCCCCCCCCCTCCCCCCCCTCTCCCCCCCCCCCCCCCTCTCCCCCCTCCCCCCCCCCCTCTCTCTCCCCCACTCTCCCCCTCACCTCCCTCCCCCTCCCCCCTCCCCCCTTCCTCTCCCCCCCCTCCCCCCATCCCCCCATCCTCCCCCTCTCTCCCCCCTCCCCCCCCCCCCCTTCCCATCCCCCCCCCTCCCCTTACCTCCCCCTCTCCCCCCCCTCTCCCTCCCCCCCCCCCCCTCTCTCCCCCCCTCTCTCCCTCCCCCCTCCCCCCTCTCTCTCTCTCCTTGCCCTCTCTTCCCTTCTATCTCCCCTCTCTCTCCCCCACTCTCCACCTCTCTCTCTCCCCTTCCCCTTCTCTCTCCCTCTCTCTCCCCCATCGCTCTGCCCCTCTCTCCCCTCTCTCCCCCACCCCCCTTCCCATCCCCCGCCCCATAACCCCCATCCACCTCCCCCCATCCCCCTCCCCTCCCCCCCTCTCCCCCTCCCCCCATCCCCCTCTCCCCCCCTCCCCCCTCTCCCCTTCTCTCCCCCCTCTCTCTCTCATTCTCTCTCCCCACTAACAGACTGTCTCCCGACACCCTGTTCAACCCACACCGAAGTTTATTAGGGACGGGGAACTATGATGCAAATGTTTTAATGGCTGCCTTACTTACCGAAGGACTTTCTGCAGTGTGGTGGGATAAACGCAGGTAATCTCCCCCTCCCTCTCCTCTCTCCCCCTCCCTCTCCTTTAGGGTTATGGATATTTAATATTCAGGAGGAATAGACAGAAAGGAAAAGGAGGTGGGGTAATGTTGCTGGTTAGGGAGCAGATTAATGCAATAGAAAGGAAGGACATTAGCTTGGAGGATGTGGAATCGATATGGGCAGAGCTGCGAAACACTAAGGGGCAGTAAACGATAGTGGGAGTTGTGTACAGGCCACCTAACAATAGTAGTGGAGTTGGGGATGGCATCAAACAGGAAATTAGAAATGTGTGCAACAAAGGTAAAACAGTTATAATGGGTGACTTCAATCTACATATAGATTGGGTGAATCAAATTGGCCGGGGCGCTGAGGAAGAGGATTTCTTGGAATGTATGTGGGATAGTTTTCTAAACTAACATGTAGAGGAACCAATGAGAGAGCAGGCTATTCTAGACTGGGTATTGAGTAATGAGGAAGGGTTAGTTAACAGTCTTGTTGTCCGTGGCCCCTTGGGCAAGAGTGACCATAATATGGTTGAGTTCTTCATTAGGATGGAGTGTGACATAGTTAATTCAGAAACAAGGGGTCTGAACTTAAAGAAAGGCAACTTTGAGGGTATGAGACGTGAATTGGCCAAGATAGACTGGCAATTGATTCTTAAAGGATTGACGGTGGATATGCAATGGAAGGCATTTAAAGACTGCATGGATGAACTACAACAATTGTTCATCCCAGTTTGGCAAAGGAATAAATCAGGGAAGGTAGTGGATCCGTGGATAACAAGGGAAATCAGGGATAGTATCAAAACAAAAGATGAAGCTTATAAATTAGCCAGAAAAAGCACCCTACCAGAGGACTGGGAGAAATTCAGTCCAGCAATGGAGGACAAATGGCATAATTAGGAAAGGGAAAATAGATTATAAAACAAAACTGGCAGGGAACATAAAAACTGACTGCAAAAGTTTTTATAGATATGTGAAGAGAAAAAGATTAGTTAAAACAAATGTAAGTCCCTTGCAGTCAGAAACAGGTGAATTGATCATGGGGAACAAGGACATGGCAGACCAATTGAATAACTACTTTGGTTCTGTCTTCACTAAGGAAAACCTAAATAATATAACCATATAATCATATAACAATTACAGCACGGAAAACAGGCCATCTCGGCCCTTCAAGTCCGTGCCAAACACTTATTTTCCCCTAGTCCCATCCACCTGCACTCAGACCATAACCCTCTATTCCTTTCCCGTCCATATACCTATCCAATTTATTTTTAAATGATAAAATCGAACATGCCTCCACCACTTCCACTGGAAGCTCATGCCACACAGCTACCACTCTCTGAGTAAAGAAGTTCCCCCTCATGTTACCCCTAAACTTCTTTCCCTTAATTCTCAAGTCATGTCCTCTTGTTTGAATCTTCCCTACTCTCAATGGGAAAAGCTTATCCAAGTCAACTCTGTCAATCCCTCTCATCATTTTAAAGACCTCTATCAAGTCCCCCCTTAACCTTCTGCGCTCCAAAGAATAAAGACCTAACTTGTTCAACCTTTCTCTGTAATTTAGTTGCTGAAACCCAGGTAACATTCTAGTAAATCTCCTCTGTACACCTCCTCGGTACACCTTGCAAATAAGTACTCCTGTTTGAGTACGGATGGGGGTGACAGCCTGCCCGGGGGTAGCGACAGCGGACGGGCCTCCAGCACAGAGACCGACCCTGTTGCTCCGAAAGGTAGGGACAAAAAGAAGAGGGCAATAGTAATTGGGGACTCTATTGTTAGGGGGTCGGATAGGTGATTCTGTGGACGCAGTCGGGAGACCAGGATGGTGGTCTGCCTCCCTGGTGCCAAGGTCTCGGACGTGTCTCAACGCGTCCAAGATATCCTGAAATCAGAGGGAGAGGAGCCTGAGGTTGTGGTACATATAGGTACCAATGACATAGGTAAAAAAAGGGAAGAGGTCCTGAAGGGAGGATTTAGGGAGTTGGGAGGAGAGTTAAGGAAAAGGACCAAAAAGGTAACAATCTCAGGATTACTGCCTGTGCTACGCGATAGTGAGAGTAGGAATGGAGCGAGGTGGAGGATAAATGCGTGGCTGAAAGACTGGTGCAGAGGGCAGGGATTCAAGTTTCTGGATCATTGGGACTTCTTTTGGGGAAGGTGGGACCTGTAGAGAAAGGATGGGTTGCACTTGAACCTGAGGGGGACCAATATCCTGGCGGGGAAATTTGCAAAGGCTACTGGGGAGACTTTAAACTAGAATGGTTGGGGCGAGGGACTCAAATAGAGAAAGCTAGTAGACAGAATGGGAGGCAGGAAGCAGAAAAGGGAAGCACTCGGGCACAAGAGGAGAAAGAAGAAAAAGGAAATAAACAGAGAATAATAGGCGGGGGGTTTCTTAAATGTGCATATTTTAATGCTAGGAGCATTGTAAGAAAGGTGGATGAGCTTAGAGCCTGGATTGACACCTGGAAGTATCATGTTGTGGTGATTTGAGAAACATGGTTGCAGGAGGGCTGTGATTGGAAACTAAATATTCCAGGATTTTGTTGCTTCAGGTGTGATAGAATTGGAGGGGCAAGAGGTGGAGGTGTTGCATTGCCTGTCAGGGAAGATATTACAGCAGTGCTTTGGCAGGATAGATTGGAGGGCTCGTCTAGGGAGGCTATTTGGGTGGAACTGAGAAGTGGGAAAGGTGTAGCAACACTTATAGGGGTGTATTATAGACCGCCAAATGGGGATCGAGAATTGGAAGAGCAAATATGTAAGGAGATAGCAGATATTAGTAGTAAGCACAAGGTAGTGATTGTGGGAGATTTCAACTTTCCACATATAGACTGGGAAACACATTCTGTAAATGGGCTGGATGGTTTGGAGTTTGTAAAATGTGTGCAGGATAGTTTTTTGCAGCAATACATAGAGGTACCTACTAGAAGAGGAGCAGTGCTGGACCTCCTGTTAGGAAATGAGACGGGACAGGTGGCGGAGGTATGCGTTGGGGAGCACTTCGGGTCCAGTGATCACAATACCATTAGTTTCAATATAATTATGGAGAGGGTCAGAACTGGACCTTGGGTTGAGATTTTTGATTGGAGAAAGGCTAACTTTGATGAGATGCGAAATGATTTAAAAGGAGTGAACTGGGACATTTTGTTTTATGGGAAGGATGTAGAAGAGAAATGGAGGACATTAAAAGGGGAACTTTTAAGAGTACAGAATCTTTATAGAAACATAGAAACATAGAAATTAGGTGCAGGAGTAGGCCATTCGGCCCTTCGAGGCTGCACCGCCATTCAATATGATCATGGCTGATCATCCAACTCAGTATCCCGTACCTGCCTTCTCTCCATACCCTCTGATCCCCTTAGCCACAAGGGCCACATCTAACTCTCTCTTAAATATAGCCAATGAACTGGCCTCGACTACCCTTTGCGGCAGAGAGTTCCAGAGATTCACCACTCTCTGTGTGAAAAAAGTTCTTCTCATCTCCGTTTTAAAGGATTTCCCCCTTATCCTTAAGCTGTGACCCCTTGTCCTGGACTTCCCCAACATCGGGAGCAATCTTCCTGCATCTAGCCTGTCCAACCTCTTAAGAATTTTGTAAGTTTCTATAAGATCCCCTCTCAATCTCCTAAATTCTAGAGAGTATAAACCAAGTCTATCCAGTCTTTCTTCATAAGACAGTCCTGACATCCCAGGAATCAGTCTGGTGAATCTGGTGAATCAGTGTGGTCTCACCAAGACCCTGTACAACTGCAGTAGAACCTCCCTGCTCCTATACTCAAATCCTTTTGCTATGAAAGCTAACATACCATTCGCTTTCTTCACTGCCTGCTGCACCTGCATGCCTACTTTCAATGACTGGTGTACCATGACACCCAGGTCTCGCTGCATCTCCCCTTTTCCTAGTCGGCCACCATTTAGATAATAGTCTGCTTTCCTGTTTTTGCCACCAAAATGGATAACCTCACATTTGTCCACATTATACTGCATCTGCCAAATATTTGCCCACTCACCCAACCTATCCAAGTCACCTTGCAGTCTCCTAGCATCCTCCTCACAGCTAACACTGCCCCCCATCTTAGTGTCATCCGCAAACTTGGAGATATTGCCTTCAATTCCCTCATCCAGATCATTAATATATATTGTAAATAGCTGGGGTCCCAGCACTGAGCCTTGCGGTACCCCACTAGTCACTGCCTGCCATTGTGAAAAGGACCCGTTTACTCCTACTCCTATTCCTACTCTTTGCTTCCTGTTTGCCAGTCAGTTCTCTATCCACATCAATACTGAACCCCCAATTAAGTTTGTATACTAATCTCTTATGTGGGACCTTGTCGAAAGCCTTCTGGAAGTCCAGATACACCACATCCACTGGTTCTCCCCTATCCATGCTACTAGTTACATCCTCGAAAAATTCTATAAGATTCGTCAGACATGATTTACCTTTCGTAAATCCATGCTGACTTTGTCCAATGATTTCACCACTTTCCAAATGTGCCGCTATCCCATCTTTAATAACTGACTCTAGCAGTTTCCCACTACCGATGTTAGACTAACTGGTCTGTAATTCCCTGTTTTCTCTCTCTTTAAAAAGTGGGGTTACGTTTGCTACCCGCCAATCCTCAGGAACTACTCCAGAATCTAAAGAGTTTTGAAAGATTATTACTAATAACCATATAACCATATAACAATTACAGCACGGAAACAGGCCATCTCGACCATTCTAGTCCGTGCCGAACACATAATCTCCCCTAGTCCCATATACCTGCGCTCAGACCATAACCCTCCATTCCCTTCCCATCCATATAACTATCCAATTTATTTTTAAACGATAAAAACGAACCTGCCTCCACCACCTTCACTGGAAGCTCATTCCACACAGCTACCACTCTCTGAGTAAAGAAGTTCCCTCTCATGTTACCCCTAAACTTCAGTCCCTTAATTCTCAATTGGCCTCACCAATGCCTTGTGCAATTTTAACATTACATCCCAACTTCTATACTCAATGCTCTGATTTATAAAGGCCAGCACACCAAAAGCTTTCTTTACCACCCTATCTACATGAGATTCCACTTTCAAGGAACTGTGCAGTTATTCCCAGATCCCTCTGTTCACCTACATTCTTCAATTCCCTACCATTTACCATGTACGTCCTATTTTGATTTGTCCTGCCAAGATGTAGCACCTCACACTTATCAGCATTAAACTCCATCTGCCATCTTTCAGCCCACTCTTCCAACTGGCATAAATCTCTCTGTAGACTTTGAAACTCTACTTCATTACCCGCAACCCCACCTATCTTAGTATCATCTGCATACTTACTAATCCAATTTACCACACCATCATCCAGATCATTGATGTACATGACAAACAACAGTGGACCCAACACAGATCCCTGTGGCACCCCACTCGTCACTGGCCTCCAACCTGACAAACAACCATCCACCATTACTCTCTGGCATCTCCCATTCAGCCACTGTTGAATCCATCTTGCTACTTCACCATTAATACCCAACCATTAAACCTTCTTAACCAACCTTCCATGAGGAACCTTGTCAAAGGCCTTACTGAAGTCCATATACACAACATCCACTGCTTTACCCTCATCAATTTCCCGAGTAACATCTTCAAAAAATTCAAGAAGATTAGTCAAACATGACCTTCCAGGCACAAATCCATGTTGACTGTTCCTAATCAGACCCTGTTTATCCAAATGCTTATATATATTATCTCTAAGTATTCTTTCCATTAATTTGCCCACCACTGACGTCAAACTAACAGGTCTATAATTGCTAGGTTTACTCTTAGACCCCTTTTTAAACAATGGAACAACATGCGCAGTACGCCAATCCTCCGGCACAATTCCCGTTTCTAATGACATTTGAAATATTTCTGCCATAGCCCCTGCTATTTCTACACTAACTTCCCTCAATGTCCTAGGGAATATCCTGTCCGGACCTGGAGACTTATCCACTTTTATATTTCTCAAAAGTGTCTGTACTTCCTCTTCTTTGATCCTCATGGTTTCCATAGCTACTCTACTTGTTTCCCTTACCTCACATAATTCAATATCCTTCTCCTTGGTGAATACCGAAGAAAAGAAACTGTTCAATATCTCCCCCATCTCTTTTGGCTCTGCAGATAGTTGTCCACTCTGACTCTCTAATGGACCAATTTTATCCCTCGTTTTCCTTTTGCTATTAATATTGCGGTAGAAACGCTTCGGATTTACTTTTACCTTACTTGGCAAAGCAACCTCATATCTTCTTTTAGCTTTTCTAATTTCTTTCTTAAGATTCTTTTTACATTCTTTATACTCCTCAAGCACCTCATTTACTCCATTCTGCCTATAATTATTGTAGATCCTCTTTTTCCGAACCAAGTGTCCAATTTCCCTTGAAAACCATGGCTCTTTACAATTTTTACGATTTCCTTTCAACCGAAAAGGGACATAAAGATTCTGTACTCTTAAAATTTCACCTTTAAATGTACTCCATTTCTCTTCCACATCTTTCCCATAAAACAACCTGTCCCAATTTACTCCTTTTAAATCCTTTCGCATCTCCTCAAAGTTAGCCTTTCTCCAATCAAAAATCTCAACCCTAGGTCCAGTTTTGTCCCTCTCCATAATTATATTGAAACTAATGGTATTGTGATCACTGGACCCGAACTGTTCCCCAACGCATACCTCTGCCACCTGACCCATCTCATTTCCTAACAGGAGGTCCAGCACCGCCCCTTCTCTAGTAGGCACTTCTATGTATTGCTGCAAAAAACTATCCTGCACACATTTTACAAACTCCAACCCATCCAGCCCATTTACAGAATGTGTTTCCCAGTCTATGTGGGGAAAATTGAAATCTCCCACAATCACTACCTTGTGCCTACTACTAATATCTGCAATCTCCTTACATATTTGCTCTTCCAATTCTCGCTCCCCATTTGGCGGTCTATAATACACCCCTATAAGTGTTGCTACCCCTTTCCCATTTCTCAGTTCCACCCAAATAGCCTCCCTAGACGAGCCCTCTAATCTATCCTGCCAAAGCACTGCTGTAATATCTTCCCTGATGTACTACCTTCCCTGATTTATTCTTTTGCCAAACTGGGATGAACAATTTTTGTAGTTCATCCATGCAGTCTTTAAATGCCTTCCATTGCATATCCACCGTCAACCCTTTTAGAATTAATTGCCAGTCAATCTTGGCCAATTCACGTCTCATACCCTCAAAGTTACCTTTCTTTAAGTTCAGAACCATTGTTTCTGAATTAACAATGTCACTCTCCATCCTAATGAAGAACTCAAACATATTATGGCCACTCTTGCCCAAGGAGGCACGTACAACAAGATTGCTAACTAACCCTTCCTCATTACTCAATACCCAGTCTAAAATAGCCTGCTCTCTCGTTGGTTCCTCTACATGTTGATTTAGATAACTATCCCGCATACATTCCAAGAAATCCTCTTCCTCAGCACCCCTGCCAATTTGATTCACCCAATCTATATGTAGATTGAAGTCACCCATTATAACTGTTTTGCCTTTGTCGCACACAGTTCTAATTTCCTGTTTGATACCATCTCCAACTTCACTACTACTGTTAGGTGGCCTGTACACAACACCCACCAGCGTTTTCTGCCCCTTAGTGTTTCGCAACTCTACCCATACCGATTCCACATCCTCCAAACTAATGTCCTTCCTTTCCATTGCATTAATCTCCTCTAATCAGTAATGCTACCCCACCTCCTTTCTCTCTATCCCTCCTGAATATTGAATATCCCTGGATGTTCAACTCCCAGCCTTGGTCACCCTGGAGCCATGTCTCCGTGATCCCAACTATATCATAGTCATTAATAGCCATCTGCACATTCAACTCATCCACCTTATTGCGAATGCTCCTTGCATTGAGACACAAAGCCTTCAGGCTTGTTTTTACAACACTTTTACCCCTTATACAATTATGTTGAAAAGTGGCCCTTTTTGATTTTTGCCCTGGTTTTGTCTGCCTGCCACTTTTACTTTTCACCTCGCTACCTATTGCTTCTACCCTCATTTTGCACCCCTCGGTCTCTACGCTCACACATTTAAGAAACCCTTTCCCTTTAACTCCATCCTCCACTATCCCATTCGACACCCCACCCCCCTTATTCAGTTTAAAGCCACCCGTGTAGCAGTGGCAAACCTGCCTGCCAGAATGCTGGTCCCACACCTGTTAAGATGCAATCCATCCCTTTTGTACAGTTCCCCCTTACCCCAAAACAGATCCCAGTGATCTAAGAATCTAAATCCCTGCCCCGTGCACCAGTTCCTCAGCCACACGTTCAGGTCCCGTATCTCCCTGTTCCTGCTCTCGCCAGCACGGGGAAATGGAAGCAAACCGGAGATAACAACCCTGGAGGTCCTGCTTTTCAACATTTTTCCGAGCTCTCTAAAGTCACGCTGCAGAATATTCATCTCCTTCTTTCTGACATCGTTTGTGCCGACATGCACTACCACTTCCAGATGTTCACCTTCGCCCTTGAGGATTTTCTGCACTCTGTCCGTGACATCCTGGATCCTGGCACCGGGAAGGCAGCACACCATCCTTGCATCCCGTCTGTTGCCTCAGAAACCCCTGTCCGTACCTCTCACAATGGAGTCTCCCACTACAATGGCCTTGCCTGCCTTAGGCCTTTTTGGTTTTGGCTCAACAGCCCTATTCGCATCGCAAGCCAGTCCGCCGCTCCGCGTAATCACGTCTTATGTCCTGTTCGGTTGAAAGGAAACAGTAAAAATTGGAAAGAGCCCTGGTTTTCAAGGGCAATTGGACATTTGTTCGGAAAAAGAGGGAGATCTACAATAATTATAGGCAGCATGAAGTAAATTAGGTGCTTGAGGAGTATAAGGAATGTAAAAAGAATCTTAAGAAAGAAATTAGAAAAGCTAAAAGAAGATATGAGGTTGCTTTGGCAAGTAAGGTGAAAGTAAATCCAAAGGGTTTCTACAGCTATATAAATAGCAAAAGGATAATGAGGGATAAAATTGGTCCATTGGAGAGACAGAGTGGACAGCTATCTGCAGATCCAAAAGAGATGGGGGAGATATTGAACAATTTATTTTCTTCGGTATTCACCATGGAGAAGGATATTGAATTATGTGAGGTAAGGGAAACTAGTAGAGTAGCTATGGATACTATGAGTTTCAAAGTAAAAGAAGTATTGACACTTTTGAAATATATAAATGTGGATAAGTCTCCAGGTCCTGACAGGATATTCCCTAGGACATTGAGGGAAGTTAGTGTAGAAATAGCCGGGGCTATGACAGAAATATTTCAAATGTCATTAGAAACGGGAATAGTCCCCGAGGATTGGCGTACTGCGCATGTTGTTCCATTGTTTAAAAAGGGTTCTAAGAGTAAACCTAGCAATTATAGACCTGTTAGTTTGACTTCAGTGGTGGGCAAATTAATGGAAAAGATACTTAGAGATAATATATATAAGCATCTGGATAAACAGGGTCTAATTTGGAACAGTCAACATTGATTTGTGCCTGGAAGGTCATGTTTGACTAATCTTCTTGAATTTTTTGAAGAGGTTACTAGGGAAATTGACGGAGGTAAAGCAGTGGATGTTGTCTTTATGGACTTTAGTAAGGCCTTTGACAAGGTTTCTCATGGAAGGTTGGTTAAGAAGGTTCAACTGTTGGGTATAAATGCAGGAGTAGCAAGATGGATTCAACAGTGGCTGAATGGGAGACGCCAGAGGGTAATGGTGGATGGCTGTTTGTCGGGTTGGAGGCAGGTGACTAGTGGGGTGCCTCAGGGATCTGTGTTGGGTCCTTTGTTGTTTGTCATGTACATCAATGATCTGGATGAAGGTGTGATAAATTGGATTAGTAAGTATGCAGATGATACCAAGATAGGGGGTGTTGTGGATAATGAAGAGGATTTCCAAAGTCTACAGAGTGATTTAGGCTATTTGGAAGAATGTGCTGAAAGATGGCAGATGGAGTTTAATGCTGACAAATGTGAGGTGCTACCCCTTGGCAGACAAATCAAAATAGGACGTACATGGTAAATGGTAGGGAATTGAAGAATGCAGTTGAACAGAGGGATCTGGGAATAACCGTGCATAGTCCCTTGAAGGTGGAATCTCATATAACCATATAACCATATAACAATTACAGCACGGAAACAGGCCATTTCGGCCCTACAATTCCGTGCCGAACAACTTTTTTTCCCTTAGCCTTTATAAATCAGAGCATTGAGTATAGAAGCTGGGATGTAATGTTAAAATTGTACAAGGCATTGGTGAGACCAAATCTGGAGTATGGTGTACAATTTTGGTCGCCCAATTATAGGAAGGATGTCAACAAAATAGAGAGAGTACAGAGGAGATTTACTAGAATGTTGCCTGGGTTTCAACAACTAAGTTACAGAGAAAGGTTGAATAAGTTAGGTCTTTATTCTATGGAGCGCAGAAGGTTAAGGGGGGACTTGATAGAGATGTTTAAAATGATGAGAGGGATAGACAGAGTTGATGTGGACAAGCTTTTCCCTTTGAGAATAGGGAAGATTCAAACAAGAGGACATGACTTCAGAATGAAGGGACAGAAGTTTAGGGGTAACATGAGGGGGAACATCTTTACTCAGAGAGTGGTAGCGGTGTGGAATGAGCTTCCAGTGGAAGTGGTGAAGGCAGGTTCGTTGGTATTTAAAAATAAATTGGATAGGCATATGGATGAGAAGGGAATGGAGGGTTATGGTATGAGTACAGGCAGGTGGGACTAAGGGAAAATAATTGTTCGGCACGGACTTGTAGGGCCGAGATGGCCTGTTTCCGTGCTGTAATTGTTATATGGTTATATGTAGGCTCTGTAGTAAATCTGCCGGAAATAGCAGGGGACCGGGGGTCAAATGAGTGAAATCTAGGTTAGTCGGGAAGTGGTGTTAGGTAAATTGAATGGATTAAAGGCCGAGAAATCCCCAGGGCCAGATAGGCTGCATCCCTGAGTGCTTAAGGAAGTAGCCCCAGAAATAGTTGATGCATTAGTGATATTTTTCCAAACTCTTTAGATTCTGGAGTAGTTCCTGAGGATTGGAGGGTAGCTAATGTAACCCCACGTTTTAAAAAAGGGAGGGAGAGAGAAAATGGGGAATTTTCGGTAGTGGGGAAAATGCTAGAGTCAGTTATTAAAGATGGGATAGCAGCACATTTGGAAAGTGGTGAAATCATTGGACAAAGTCAGCATGGATTTATGGAAGGTAAATCATGCCTGACGAATCTGATAGAATTTTTCGAGGATGTAACTAATAGAGTGGATAAGGGAGAACCAGTGGATGTGTTATATCTGGACGTTCAGAAGGCATTCGACAAGGTCCTACATAAGAGATTAGTATGCAAACTTAAAGCACACAGTATTGGGGGTTCGGTATTGATGTGGATAGAGAACTGGCTGGCAGACAGGAAGCAAAGAGTAGGAGTAAATGGGTCCTTTTCAAAATGGCAGACAGTGACAAATGGGGTACTGCAAGGTTCAGTGCTGGGACCTCAGCTATTTACAATATATATTAATGATTTTGATTAGGGAATTGAATGCAACATCTCCAAGTTTGGGGATGAAACGAAGCTAGGGGGCAGTGTTAGCTGTGAGGAGAATGCTAGGAGGCTGCAAGGTGACTTGGATAGGCTGGGTGAGTGGGCAAATGCATGGCAGATGCAGTATAATGTGAGGTTATCCACTTTGGCAAAAACAGGAAAGTAGACTATTTGAATGGTGGCCGATTAGGAAAAGGGGAGATGCAATGAGACCTGGACGTCATGGTACACCAGTCATTTAAAGTAGGCATGCAGGTGCAGCAGGCAGTGAAGAAAGCGAATGGTATGTTAGCATTCATAGCAAAAGGATAGAAACATAGAAAATAGGTGCAGGAGTAGGCCATTCAGCCCTTCAAGCCTGCGCCGCCATTCAATATGATCATGGCTGATCATCCATCTCAGTATCCCATCCCTGCCTTCTCTCCATACCCCCTGATCCCTTTAGCCACAAGGGCCACATCTAACTCCCTCTTAAATATAGCCAATGAACTGGCCTCAATTACCTTCTGTGGCAAAGAGTTCCAGAGATTCACCACTCTCTGTGAAAAATGTTTTTCTCATCTCGGTCCTAAAGGATTTCCCCTTTATCCATAAACTGTGACCCCTTGTCCTGGACTTCCCCAACATCGGGAACAATCTTCCTGGGTGTCATGGTACACCAGTCATTGAAAGTAGGCACGTACAGCAGGCAGTGAAGAAAGCGAATGGTATGTTAGCATTCATAGCAAAAGGATTTGAGTATAGGAGTAGGGAGGTTCTACTGCAGTTGTACAGGGCCTTGGTGAGACCACACCTGGCGTATTGTGTACAGTTTTGGTCTCCTAATCTGAGGAAAGACATTCTTACCATAGAGGGAGTAGAGAGAAGGTTCACCAGACTGATTCCTGTGATGGCAGGACTTTCATATGAAGAAAGACTGGATAGACTCGGCTTGTACGCGCTAGAATTTAGAAGATTGAGGGGGGATCTTATAGAAACTTACAAAATTGTTAAGGGGTTGGACAGGCTAGATGCAGGAAGATTGTTCCAGATGTTGGGGAAGTCCAGAACAAGGGGTCACAGTTTAAGGATAAGGGGGAAGTCTTTTAGGACCGAGATGAGAAAAACATTTTTCACACAGTGGTGAATCTGTGGAATTCTCTGCCACAGAAGGTAGTTGAGGCCAGTTCATTTGCTATATTTAAGGGGGAGTTAGATGTGGCCCTTGTGGCTAAAGGGATCAGGAGGTATGGAGAGAAGGCAGGTACAGGATACTGAGTTGGATGATCAGCCATGATCACAATGAATGGCGATGCAGGCTCGAAGGGCTAAATGGCCTACTCCTGCACCTTTTTTCTATGTTTCCTCTCTCCCCCTCTCTCATTCCCTCTCCTTCTCCCCCCTCCCAATTCCCCCCCTACCCCTCTCTTCCACCTCTCCCCCCCCCTCTCTCCCCCCCTCCCCCCTCTCCCCCCCCCTCTCTCCCCCCCCTCTCTCCCCCCCTCTCTCCCTCCCCCTCTCCCCCTCTCCCCCACTTCCCCCTCTCTCTCCCCCCTCTCTCTCCCCCCTCTCTCTCCCCCTCTCTCTCTCCCCCTCTCTCTCTCCCTCCCTCTCTTCCCCCCTCCCCTCCCTCTCTCTCTCTCTCTCTCCCTCTCTCAAGTTAAATTCTCTCTTTTCTCTCTCTCTCCCTCTCCCCCTTTCCCCCTCTCCCTCTCCCCCTCTCTCCCTCCCCCAGATCGCTGGGCTCTCTATCGCTGTCGCAGATTAGAGGCTTCATCCTGAACATTCCCAGTGCAGTGACACTGGGCCCCATCTCCCTCCCTATCCACCGCCCACACTGGATAGCCATTCGGCCCATTGACGGTTCCTACTACAACCTTGACTCCAAACTACAAGCTCCTGCTGCTATCGGCAATGAGGGGCAGCTACGGTGAGGGAGAGGGAGGGAGTGGGGGAACGAGTGTGTGAGAATGCTTGAGAGAGAGGGAGGGGGGAGAGAGAGTGATTAAAAGTAATGGGGAAGGGAGTGGAGGCATGTGGTGGAGTGAGAAGGACGGGAGAGGAAGATATGGAGGGAGGGAGGGGGAGAGAGTGATGGAGGGTGACTGTGTGTCTGGTGCCCTTTCCAGGACGTTCCTGAGCGGACAACTCTCCCAGGCCTCCTGCGAGCTGCTGCTGGTGGTGGAGAGAAACGTCGAGGAAGATGGAAGCTGGCTCTCCCCCTCCTGAATCCCCACTCTCTCCCCATCTCTCTCCCCCAGCACCACACAGAGACGGAGAGAGAGAGAGAGAGAGAGAGAGGGAGGGAGCGGGGATGAAAACTGGCTCTCCCGGTCCTGAACTCCCCCCCCTCTCCCCCCTCCCTCTCCCCCTCCCTCTCCCCCTCTCTCCCCCTCCTCTCTCTTCCTCTCTCTCTCACTCCTCCCTTCTTACCCCCTCCCTCTCACCCTTCTCCTCTCCCAGCACCTCACAAATACAGGAAAAGAGAGAGGGGGTGGGATGGGAGAGAGGGGGTGAGAGGGGAGAGGGAGGGTGGGAGAGAGAGAAGGGGGAAGAGGGAGAGGCAGAGGGGTGGGATGGGGAGAGAGATAGAGAGGTAGAAGGAGAGGGAGGGGGTGAGAAGGGGAAAAGGAGATGGGGAAAGAGGGATGGGGGAGATAGAGAGAGGGAATGGGGCGAGCAGCAGGGATGAGACGGGGAGGGAGAGGGGAAAAAAGAGGATGTGGGGTGAGATGAGCAGAATTAGGCCATTCGGCCCATCGAGTCTACTTCGCCATTGAATCATGGCTGATCTATCTCTCCCTCCTAACCCCATTCTCCCGATAACCCCTGACACCCGCACTAATCAATAATCTATCTATCTCTGCCTTAAATATTGGCCTCCACAGCCGTCTGTGGCAAAGAGTTCCACAGATTCACCACCTTCTGACTAAAGAAATTCCAAATTATCTCCTTCCTAAAGGAACCGCTTTTAATACTGAGGCTATGACCTCTAGTCCTAGACTCTCCCACTACTGGAAACATCCTCCTCACATCCACTTTTTAAAATCAGTGGTAGACCTGTATATATAATTTCTTAACACTAATTCACTGTAAATATTTGATTAGTATTCTGTGGGGGCAGTTTTAAAACCTGCACGTTTTGAAAATGCAGATTTTTGCTGTTTTATAGAGTCTTGATATGAATAAATTCTTTCAACAAATGCAAGATTTTCAATTGTATAAATGTTTTTAAATATATTTTGAGTGTTTGCCCATGTTTCTAGCTAATCCAGGCAGCGTTGTGGTAAACCTCCTCTGCCCCCTCACCAACCTCTCTCTGCAGTTGATCCAGTCCGCATTTGGTCCATATCCCTCCATGCACTCTAATCCAGTCAACGTTTGGTCCATATCCCTCCATGCACCTATCTCCATGCACCTGTCTGACTGTTTCTTAAACGTTGGGATAGTTCCTGCCTCGATTACCTCCTCTGGCAGCTCATTCAATACACCCACCTGTGTGGAAAGGTTACCCCTCAGATTCTGATTAAATCTTTCCCCTCTCACCTTAAACCTATATCCTCTGTTCCTCGATTCTAAATGGATTGGACTGAAGTTTTAGTTTAGTTTACAGATACAGCGCGGAAACAGGCCCTTCGGTACATGCAGACCATCAATTGCCTGTTCAAAGATTCAATTTATTGTCATGTGCCAATTAAGTTACAGTGAAATACAAATTACCATATAGCCATACTAAAAAAAAGCAAGGAGACACACAACTACATAAAAGTTAGCATAAACATCCACCACAGCGGATTCCCCACATTCCTCACTGTGATGGAAGGTACCATCGAAGCTCCAACGTCGGGATGGTCGAAGCTCCTGCGGCTGGTGCTCCGCCAGCTCCACGATGTTAGGCCACAGTGCGGATGGAGACACGATACAGAAAAAAATTGCATCTCCGTGGAGGTAAGAGATTAAAAAAACTCCCCCAATCCCTCCCACCCCCCACATAAAACAAGCTAAAGAATGTTAAAACATACAGTTAACACATACTAAAGAACAACAGGGAGGCAGCCATTGCTGGCGCCACCCAGTGGTGAAAAGATTGTTCATTGGTGATTGTGCAATGTTATAATCATTGGTGATCGTGCAAACCTACCTGATGAACTGAATACTTTCTATGCCCGCTTTGAGCAGGACAACTGGGCGTTGACACTTGGCCTTACAGACTCCAGGGTGCCTCTCCCCAGGGTGACTGTAGCAGGGGTTACATCTGTCTTCCTGAGGGTAAACCCACGAAAAGCAACTGTCCCAGACGAAGTTCCTGGCTGTGGCCTTAACAGCTACGCGGACCAGCTAATGGGAGTATTCACGGACATCTTTAACTTCTCCCTACTCTGTTCTGAGGTACCTAAATGCTTCATGAAGACCACCATCATTCCAGTGCCGAAGAAAAGCAAGACCTCAAGTTTACACAATTACCGTCCAGTGGCCTTGACATTCACATGCCACATAAACTCTTAGCTCGTCAACTGAAAAAACAAGAAAAGGAAAATACTATTACTAAAATTAAATCAGAGAAAGGTGAACTACTAACATTACCCAAGGATATTAATAAAAGGTTTGCTCAATTTTATCAAAATCTATATACATCTAAAACTAAAATAGAAGATAGGAAAATTATAAATTTTCTAGATAACTAATCTTCCAAAACTTGACCTCTCAGAACAAGAGGAATTAGGAGCTCAGATCACAAGTGAAGAAATAAGAGAAACAATAAAATCATTGAAAAATGGTAAGACGCCTGGACCAGATGGCTTTAGTAATGAATTTTATAAAACATTTCATGAGATAACGGTCCCACGCTTATTTAAATTAAATACTAACGCTTTTAACGAAAATAAACTACCAGAAACATTAGCTGAATCAACTATTACGCTTATACCAAAATAAGATAAAGATTTAGAAGAACCGGGCTCATACAGAGCCATATCACTTTTAAATACAGATCAGAAAATCTTAGCAAGAAGATTGAGTAAATATATTAATAAATTGATAAATCCAGACCAAACGGGGTTTATACCTAAAAGACAATCATTTAATAATTTGAGACGCCTGTTTAATATAATGTACTCACATAAAACGGAAAAAGAAGATATATCGATTGTCTCTCTGGACGCAGAGAAAGCATTTGATCAGGTAGAGTGGCAGTATTTATACAAAGTACTCCAAAAATTTAATATCGGAGAGAATTTTATTGTATGGGTAAAATTATTATATGATAAACCGACGGCAAGAATATTAACTAATAATATGTTATCTCCAAAATTCAATTTATCGAGGGACAATAGGTAACGATGTGCATTATCACCCCTGCTATTTGCCCTTATGATAGAGCCTTTGGCCGAAAGGATAAGAATCCATCCGAATATTCAGGGGTATAATACTAAGGGCTCAAATAATAAAATCTCATTGTATGCAGATGATATACTTTTATATATTACAATTTCACAAACGAGTATTCCAACATTAAATTTAATAGAGGAATTCGGT
This sequence comes from Leucoraja erinaceus, assembly GCF_028641065.1. NCBI lineage: Eukaryota > Metazoa > Chordata > Chondrichthyes > Rajiformes > Rajidae > Leucoraja > Leucoraja erinaceus. The sequence goes on along the minus strand of NC_073377.1, from coordinate 135,760,105 downwards.
TCTTTTTCAGGATACAGAATAAATTGGAATAAAAGTGAAATTATGTCATTAATGCCTCAAGAAGCGACTCATTTATTAAAATTCCCCTTTAAGATTGCAACAGAAAAATGTAAGTATTTGGGTATTCAAATTACTAGAAGATATAAATCATTATTTAACGCTAATTTTATGCCGTTATTAAATAAATTAACGCGTTGATTAAATTCTGGAGAACGCTCCCGTTGTCATTAATAGGCAGAATAAATGCTATAAAAATGAATTTTTTACCACAAATATTATACCAATTTCAATCTATACCGATATATATACCAAAACATTAAAAAAAACTAGATTCTAATATTACCAACTTTATTTGGGACTATAGATCACATAGAATTCAAAGAAAACACCTGTGTAAATCCAAAGATGCTGGGGGACTTTCACTTCCGAACTTTTTGTATTATTATTGGGCAGTGCATATTAAGAATATAATTTATTGGCTGGACAGCCCTTCCCAACCGACAGAATGGATAAGAATGAAGAAAGAGGATTGTTCTCCCTGTGATATAGGAGCGGTCCTCTTCTCCCCGATAAAACTGAATAACACAATATACAAGAATAACCCAATTATCCATAATACAATAAGAATTTGGAAACAAATAAAATTAACTTTAAAATTAAGAAACCTATCAGTGTTAATGCCAATAGTGAATAATCCTTCATTTAAACCATCTCTTATTGATAAAACATACAACCAATGGGAATTAAAAGGATAGGCGACATGTATGAAATGGGAAATCTGTTATCATTCCAACAATTAAAATTAAAATTTAAGTTGAATGACAACCAATACTTTAAGTATCTCCAGATCTGCGACTTTATGAAGAAATATATACAAGACATCAAACTATAATTTTAGACCCACTGGAAGAAGCAATGAGTATTAAGGCTGACAGAAATTAATAGCATCTTAAACAGAGAACTACCATCAACAGAGGCACTTAGAGAATATTGGGAACGAGAACTAATGATAAAAATCACGAAAGCAACATGGGAAAAGTATTTGATATCATCATATAATATATAAAAGTCAAATCAGTCCGCCTGCAGTACGGATCCCTTCCTGCCTTTCGATTCGTTCCCGCCGTGCGATGTCACAATGCCCGATGCTCGCGGACGTCCAATCGGAATGGATCCATTTGCATGTACGGCTTTCCGGCCGCGTTTCTTCCTTTGATGCTCCGCAACTCCGAAACCGGACGCAGAATCGCCGACGTCTTTTCCATTTTGGTAGAGATTTCGCTTTTCTTTCTAAGTATCCGTTCCTCATTACATTTCGTCGTGTTTGTGTACACTTTTTTGATCAAATCCTTCACCCCCCCCCCACCTCAATATTTCAAAAAGAAACTGGATTCTCAACCAAACAAGCAGCACCAGCCCATGGTGAATGTTCCATCGTGTGATGTCACAATGCCCAATGCTCACAGATGGCCAATCGGATTGGATTCATTTACATATGCCTTTGCAGGAGCCACAGCCCCGGTGAACGTTCCATCGTGTGATGTCACAATGCCCAATGTTCAAATACATTGTTGCCATATTGGGAGTACAGAGAATAGGCTGTGGGCCGAGGAGCTTTATTCAGCAGTTTCGTGACCCAAGTCACCAAACTACATGAAATTGTCACATATTGTGTAAAAATATTTATATAAATCACACCTGAAACTCTGGAACTCTCTGCCACAGAAGGTAGTTGAGGCCAGTTCATTGGCTATATTTAAGAGGGAGTTAGATGTGGCCCTTGTGGCTAAAGGGATCAGGGGGTATGGAGAGAAGGCAGGTACGGGATACTGAGCTGGATGATCAGCCGTGATCATATTGAATGGAGAATGGTGCAGGCTCGAAGGGCCGAATGGCCTACTACTGCACTTAATTTCTATGTTTCTATGTGTCCCTCTCCTCACCCCTCTCCCTCTGCCACCCATCTCTCTCTCCCCCACCCCCCTTCCCTCTCTACCACCACCCCCTTCCCTCTCTACCACCACCCCCTTCCCCCTACCCCTCTGTCCCTCTTCTACCACTCCCGCTACCCCTCTACCCCTCCCTCCCTCCCCACTCTTCCACTTCTCTCCCACTCTCTCCTCCCCCTCTCCTCACCCCTCTCCCATCCCTCTCTCCCCCACCCACCTTCCCTCTCTACCCCACCCCCTACCTTCCCCCCCCCCACACTTCCCCTATCCCTCTGTCTCTCTTCCATCATTCCCGCTAACCCTCTCCTCCTCCCTCCCCACTCTTTCCCCTCTTTCCCCCCACCCCTCCCCCTCCCCATCCCACCCTGCTCCCCTCCCTCCCCATCCCCCCTCCCCCCAAAGCTCTCTCCCCATCCCTCACCCCCTACCCTGCTCTCCTTTCACTCCCAAATCTATCCCGTTTCCTCCTCCTCCCTCCCCTCTTCTCACCCCCCCCCCGCAAACGCCGTTGGGGAAACAGACCATAGAGGGAGTACAGAGAAGGTTCACCAGACTGATTCCTGGGATGTCAGGACTTTCAAATGAAGAAAGACTGGATAGACTTGGCTTGTACTCGCTAGATTTTAGAAGATTGAGGGGGGATCTTATAGAAACTTACAAAATTCTTAAGGGGTTGGACAGGCTAGATGCAGGAAGATTGTTCCAGATGTTGGGTAAGTCCAGAACAGGGGGTCACAGTTTAAGGATAAGGGGGAAATCCTTTATGACCGAGATGAGAAAAACATTTTTCACACAGAGAGAGGTGAATCTCTGGAATTCTCTGCCACAGAAGGTAGTTGAGGCCAGTTCATTGGCTATATTTAAGAGGGAGTTAGATGTGGCCCTTGTGGCTAAAGGGATCAGGGGATATGGAGAGAAGGCAGGTACCGGATAGTGAGTTGGATGATCATCCCTGATCATATTGAATGGTGGTGCAGGCTCGAAGGGCCGAATGGCCTACTCCTGCACTTAATTTCTATGTTTCCCTCTCCTCATCCCTCTCCCTCTCCTCATCCCTCTCCCTCTCCTCACCCCTCTCCCTCTCCTCACCCCTCTCCCTCTCTCCCTCACCCCCTTCCCTCTCTACCCCACCCCCTTCCCTCTTTTCCACCCGCCCCCTTCTCCCTACCCCTCTCCTCCTCCCTCTCCCTCCCACTCTTTCCCGTCTCTCCCTCCACCCCCTCTCCCCCTCCTCCCCTCCCTCCCCATCCCCCCCTCCCCCACATCTCTCTCCCCATCCCCCTCTCTCACCCCCTTCCCCGCTCTCTTTTCCCTCCAAAATCTGTCATGTTTCCTCCTCCTCCTCTCCCCTCCCTCCCCTCTTCTCACCCACCTGTGAGTTTGGGGGGTGGTTAATTTGAGTGTGATGCCGCAGCCCCTACTCCCCCTCCCCTCACCCACCCCCCCGCAAACGCTGTTGGGGAAACAGACCCAACGGGTCTGCACTTGGTCCAGTATAATATATAAAACTCAAATCAGTCCGCCTGCAGTACGGATCCCTTCCTGCCTTTTGATTCGTTCCCGTCGTGTGATGTCACAATGATCCATTTACATATGCCTTTGCACCAGCCCCAGCCCCTGGTGACCGTGTCATCGTGTGATGTCACAATGCCCAAAGACATTATTGCCATAGAGGGATGGTGACCGTGTCATCGTGTGATGTCACAATGCCCAAAGACATTATTGCCATAGAGGGAGTACAGAGACGGTTCACCAGACTGACTCCTGGGATGGCAGGACTTTCATATGAAGAAAGACTGGATAAACTCGGCTTGTACTAGCTAGAATTTAGAAGATTGAGGGGTGATCTTATAGAATCTTATGTTTCTATGTTTCCCTCTCCTCACCCCTCTCCCTCTCCCACCCATCCCTCTCTCCCCCCACCCCCTTCACTCTCTACCCCACCCCCTTCCCTCTCCCCCCCGCCCCCCTTCCCCTATCCCTCTGTCCCTCTTCCATCACTCCCGCTACCCCTCTCCACCTCCCTCCCCACTCTTCCACTTCTCTCCCCCTTCCCCTCCACTCTCCCTCCCGACTCTTTCCCCTCTTTCTAATCTGAATGGAGCTGTGTATTGCATGCTCATCAATTGAAATTATCAACAATAGGATTTAAAGTTTTGGAGTTATGCTGCAAGCAAACAGGGCCTTCGGCTGAACTTGCTTATGGCAACCAAGTTGCCCCGTTTACCCATATCCTACCTACCTGCATTTGGTTCGTTCATTCATCTATCTATCTATCTATCTATCTATCTATCTATCTATCTATCTATCTATCTATCTATCTATCTATCTATCTATCTATCAATCAATCAAACTCAAATCCGTCCGCCTGCAGTACGGATCCCTTCCTGCCTTTTGATTCGTTGACGGCTTCCAACACACTTCAAAACAAAGTTGCAAGACACGAACACAACATTTCACTGCTGCAGCAGGCAGGGGAGGTGCAATTGAGGGAGGCAGGGGAGTGCTGGAAACTTACATTTGGCAACGGCTTCAATTCCATTGGAAGAGACGGGTGCATGGTGGAATATTGGGTTGGGGGAATCACACCATTGGGGGAGCAGACCCAACGGGTCTGCACTTGGTCTAGTATATACATAAATGTTCGATTAATGTAAGACACAACTTAATTCAATTCAAAATTCTGCATAGATTATATTATTCAAAAACTAGACTGAATAAATTTTATCCAAATATTTCTCCCATTTGTGACAAATGTCTATCTCAAAATGCCAATATACAGGTGCACAACCTTTTATCAGAAAGCCTTGGGACCAGACACTTTTCGTAATTCGGAATTTTTCGGCTTTCAGATTGGAAGATTTTTAGCGTAGATTTTAACGGCTGGCTCAGTGGTAGAGTGCTCGGCTCATATCTGCAAGGTCGTGAATTTGCGCCTCGATCCCGGCAGTTACTCGATCGCGAGTTTGAGTCTTCAATGTAGTTTTTTCTTGCAGAATAGGAGAGAATAACCCTCCATACCTTTCCCGTCCATATAACTATCCAATTTATTTTTAATGATAAAAACGAACATGCCTCCACCACCTTCACTGGAAGCTCATTCCACACCGCCACCACTTTCTGAGTAAAGAAGTTCCCCCTCATGTTAGCCCTAAATTTCTGTCCCTTAATTCTCAAGTCATGTCCTCTTGTTTGAATCTTCCCTACTCTCAGTGGGAAAAGCTTATCCACGTCAACTCTGTCTATCCCTCTCATCATTTTAAAGACCTCTATCAAGTCCCCCCCTTAACCTTCTGCGCTCCAAAGAATAAAGACCTAACTTGTTCAACCTTTCTCTGTAACTTAGTTGCTGAAACCTAGGCAACATTTTAGTAAATCTCTGTACTCTCTCTATTTTGTTGACATCCTTCCTATAATTAGGCGACCAAAATTGTACACCATACTCCAGAATTGGCCTCACCAATGCCTTGTACAATTTTAACATTACATCCCAACTTCTATACTCAATGCTCTGATTTATAAAGGCCAGCACACCAAAAGCTTTCTTTACCACCCTATCTACATGAGATTCCACCTTCAGGGAACTGTGCACAGTTATTCCCAGATCCCTCTGTTCAACTGCATTCTTCAATTCCCTACTATTTACCATGTGCGTCCTATTTTGATTTGTTCTGCCAAGATGTAGCACCTCACACTTATCAGCATTAAGCATGCATTATCAGCATTGTGTTTGGATTCCCGACGAGATCGATAAGAATGGTAGTCTGGTGAGCACTGAGGGCGAGGGTTTGAGACCCTAGAGGATTGAAGTCCCCGCCTGGGAGGTTCGAGGCCCATGGATGGTGGGAGTTGGGCTCACAAGGCTTAGTTGGTTTGAGGCCGCCCACCTTTGTTAGACAACAGCTATTACATTAATTTGGCCTGAGATTTGAGGGTTGGCAAACCCTGGGGTTTGAGGCTCCACTCAGACTGCTAGGCAGCGAGGACCCTGGGATCATGGCTGCCTCCTCATTACATCAAAACAATAACAAGGTTTCCAAGGAATAAAGGTAATGTTCACCTTGCTGTTCATTTTGTTTCTCAATTGATTTATCTTTATAAAGTTATAAAGAACTATTAAATAAAAGTGATAAATAACAAATGTACAGCTAGGATTAGGGTCAGTCGGGCTTGTCGGTAGGCCGATGGATGCTGTGGAGGATCGGTTGGGCCGCCGGTGGGTGGTGAGAGTTGGGCCGGGCCTTCACCGTGTTGGTGAGTGTCGGGCCGCTGGGTTGGTGAGCGTCTGGCTGGGCCTCTGGTGGGTGCGGCGAGGGGTCCTTCGGGCTGTCAGGTTGCCAGTGTTGCAGCAAGCTTTCTTTTTCTTTTCTTGTGCCTGTTATTTTTCTATTGTTAAATTCAAAACTAGAAGTTGTACACAAAATGTATTATGTTATATGTCACGGTGTATACGACTGTGTAATGCTTCTAATAAAAATATTTTTAAAAAAAGGTTTTTAAACATTGTGATAATTTTCTTTAGAGATACAGCATAGAAACCACTGGCCCATTGAGTCCACGCCAACCATCCTTCACACTGGTTCTATGTGATCCCACTTTCTCACCCACACCATACACACATGGGGCCATTTTTACAGAGACCCATTAAACTACGTGTAGATGGGATATGAAGGAAACCAGAGCACCCAGAGGAAACGCATGTGGTCACGGGGTGAACATGCAAACTCCACACTTACAACACCCGTGGTCAGCATGGAACCCGGGTCTCAGGCAGTGGCTCTGCTTGCTGAGCCTCTGTGCCGTGCTAAGGGGATACAGCACGGAAACAGGCCTTTCGGCCCACCGAGTCCACGCTGACCATCGATCACCTGTCCACACTAGTTCTAAGTTATCCGACTTACTCATCCACTCCCTACTCACTGGGGGCAATTTACAGAGACCAATTAAACAATTATTGACATTATAATATTATTGAGTGCAAATCAAAGTGATGTAAACCCGTTTGTAGTGTGCTGCAAGATTTGAGACGGTATTGCAACTAAGCCCCACTCTGAATCATTTAGAATTCTATAACTTCTACAGTACATACCTTTAGAAAGGAGATGAGAGGAATTTATTTAGCCATAGGGTGGTGAATCTCTGGAATTCATTGCCACAGACAGCTGAAGAGACCAAGTCAATTATATTTTAAAACAGAGATTGCCAGATTCTTGATTGGTGCAGGTGTCAGGGCTTATGAGGAGAAGGCAGGAGAATGGGGTTGAGATGGAAAGATAGATCAACCACAATTGAAGGGTGGAGTAAACCCGATGGGCCGAATGGCCTAATTCTGCTCCTATGACATACAAAGTAGTGATTTGTAAGCCCCAGAAGTTAACAATTAGTAGTTTGTGGATAGATAGAGAGAAAGAGCCCATAAAGATGTAGAAAAAAAGAGAAGACCAGAAAGGAAAAACAAAAAGAAAGAATAGAAAAAAAGGGGGGGGAAAAAAACAGAACAGAAAAGAAAAGGAATATATCTACATATCTTTCCACACCGCTCACCAGTTCTGAAACGGTTAATTTCCAGAGTTATGTTGCACCATATTATACTTGTAATAAATCGATTAAAGGAGACCATATCTTTAAGAATTGTTCTGATTTTCCTGCTAAAACGAATCTCATATCTTTGAGATGTAACATTTCAGATATGCTTGTGATCCACATTTTAAGCGTTGGGGTGGGTGCATTTTTCCAAAATTTAAGTATAAGTTTTTTTGCCGTTATCAAGCCTTAGTTAAGGAAACAATTTTGAAATGAAGTTAGCTCAGAGCAGGCTTCCATTGTTCCGAAAGTAATCAATTCTGCGTTCAGGTCCAATTTTATTTTAAATAGTTTTGTGAAGATTTCAAAGATTCCTTTCCAAAATTTATGAAGTTTTATGCAGGAGACAAAGGAGTGTGCTATAGTTGCTTCTTGAGATAGACATTTATCACAGATGGGGGAAACATTTGGAAAAAGTTTATTCGGTTTGGTTTTCGAGTAATCTAGTCTATGTAAAATTTTAAATTGGATTAGGATATGTCTTACATTAATCGAGCATTTATGCACATATAGCAAATATTTATCTCATCTGTCTTTAGAAATTTTTATAGATAGTTCTTGTTCCCACTCTCTTCTTATTACATCTGATGAAGGTATCTCTATATTTAGAATAATATTATACAAGTATGATATTAAATGATTTAATTCTGCTTTTTTGTTCATGCCTTCATCTAATAGATCTGACGTCAGAGTTTGGTATTCTTGTGTATGTTTTTTCAAGTAATCTCGAATTTGAAGGTATCTAAAATATTGATTACTTTTCAAATTGTATTTAAGTTGTAATTCTTGGAATGATAAAAGGTTTCCCATTTCATAAATAGCTCTAAACTTTTTAATTCCTATTCTTTCCCAGTGAGTTTTGTTGATAGTAGATGGTTTAAACAACAGATTATTAGCTATAGGAGAGAGAAGCGATTGGTTTCTTAATTTAAGAATTCTCCAAATTCGTATTGTGCTATGGATAATCTGATTTCTCTTGTATATTGTATTATTCAATTTTATTGGGGAGAGAAGGATCGCTCCTATGTTAATACAATACAATACAATACAATACAATTTATTTGTCGTTTGGACCCCGTTGAGGTCCAAACGAAATGTCGTTTCTGCAGTCATACATACAAAACGAAAAAGACCCAAGACACAACACAATTTACATAAACATCCTTCACAGCGCATCTTCTCCTCGCTGTGAAGGAAGGCAAAAAAAACATATCTCTCCCCTGCACTCCCCCTCCCCCCCCCCCCCCCCCATGTCAGAGTCAAAGACAGAGTCAAAGCCCCCAGCGGGCGATGTTAAATGTCCCGCAGCCATTAAAGCCACGCCGGGTGATGATAAAAGGAGAACAATCCTCTCTCTCCATTACTATCCATTCTGCCTGTTGTGTTGAATTGTCCAACCAGTGAATTACATTTTTGATATTCACTGCCCAATAGTAGTGCAAAAAATTGGGGAGTGTAAGTCCACCGAATTCTTTGGGGTTACATAAATGTCGTCTTTGGATTCTATGGGATTTATAGTCCCAAATAAAAAATTTTTGATGTGGGAGTCGAGTTTTTTGAAAAAAAATGTAGGTAGGTATATTAGTATTGATTGAAATAAGTACAACATTTGTGGGAGGAAAATGGCATTTATTCTGCCTATTAAAGACATTGGAAGTGTTTTCCAAAATTGGGTCAAAGCTTGTAAATTGGTAAGCAAGGGCAAATAATTTGCATTAAATAAACAGTTGTATTTTCTGGTAATTTAGATACCCAGATATTTAAATTTTCTGCGGCAATTCTAAAGGGGAATTTTAAAGCTGTCTGTTGATGTTTTGGATGTATATACGTTTTGATAAAATTGAGCAAATCTTTTATTAATATCTTTAGGTAACATTATCAATCCCCTTTATCTGATTTAATTTTTGGAATCATATGATCCTTTTCCAGTTTTTTCAGCTGTCGTGCCAAAAGTTTATGTGGTTTATCACCGTATTCGAAGTTTTCCTGTTTTGTGATTTGAAATAGTCTGATAACTCTTGCAGATAAAATTCTGTTCAGTTTAAATTTCAGTATTGTTATCTTATTGTGTTTATCTATAGTTGGCTCTTTCGCATTGTCTAAATCCAATTGTCTAATTTGTTCTTCTAGTTGCAATTGTTCAGTCTTATTTTTATTTTGAAAAGCTTGATCTGAAATTATCGATCCTCTAATAAATGCCTTAAACGATTCCCATAATAAAGAGGGTGATATGCCTGGGGTGTCATTAGTCTCAAAAAAAAATTCCATCAGTTGTTTTAGATATGTACAACATATGTTTAGATATGTTTTAAATTTGAGGATTGAACCTCCAAAACAATTTTTTATTGGGCATTCCTTCTAGTTTTAGAAAAAAAGTTAACGTGGAGTGATCAGAGATAATTCTATTATGGTATTTAGGATTAGTTGTAAATGGAATTAAATTCATGTCCACTATGAAGTAATCAATGCGTGAGTAGGTTTTATGTATCATTGAGTAAAAGGAATACTCTCTTCCAGCTGGGTTTGCAATGTATGGAGATACATCTATTATATTTGTGTTTTTTATGTATGTATTTAAGAGTTCACTGGATTTTGATTTTATATTTGGCCTCTTTTGTTGTGCTGATTTATCCAGATATTGATCCAGGACGCAATTGAAGTCTCCCCCAATTATCACATTTTGATAATTAAACGCAGAGATTATATTCAGGATTTTGTTAAAAAATTGAGGGTTATCAAAATTAGACGCATAAATATTTACCATAGTAAGTGAAGTAGAGTGTATCTCTCCCATAACTATAACATATCTCCCCCTCTTTGTCTACTATTGTATTCTTTGGTTTAAATTGTATGCCTTTACGAATTATAATTGCCGTGCCTCTAGATTTAGAGATATAGGAGGAGTGATATGTTTGACCGATCCAATTTGCCTTCAGCCTGGTCTGAGCTTGGGGTTTCAATGTGTTTCCTGTAAGAAAATTATATCGGCATTAAGTGATTTTAATTGGGCAAGAATCTTACACCTTTTGATTGGCTCAATAACACCCCTTATGTTCCAGCTGCAAAGTGATTCCTCCAATTTTATTTTGTGTATCATCTTACATTATAAATTACTTTGGTACCTTTATGTCATATGGTGCAACACAATACCTCAGGCTTCTAGGTGTTGGGTGAGTACTTGCAGCTACTAAGTTCTGTTGGTATATCCCTTTTAGAAGTAACCTTGGAGAATAAACCAGAAAAGTGTAAGGTGACATAAAAATTAAAATAGTGATATTACAGTATCTTAAAAAAAAGGATACTGCAACCCTGAAACCACCGATTGGTGGTAGATACATTCTTGTGGACGTCCGTCGATGTTGATTTGCATTAAGCTCCGCTCCCTTGAACGAATATTATAGGAAGGAAGAAGGGCCAGTTCGAGACCAGATGGTATATAGAAACATTAAACATGTGTATCTGCTTAAGTCTTCAAATAAACCTGTATTTACTATATACTGACAGTTATTGTATTTAACTTCGCGATCAGAACCCAGTGTCTTAAAATAAGAACCTGCTGGTTGGAAGGAAGTTACAATCTTGGCTGTTTGCCAGTTGTTTAAATCGCTTCCCTTCCAGCTGTTTTCATTCTTAGGTTATATTAAACATAGCGAGAATTTACATTCCCAAATCGGTCACACATGTTTTAGTTTATTAGTATGATATTACCATATATCAATATATTTAACACGCCGTCGATAATCTACAAATTCATTGGTAATTTAAGATAAGCCCCCTCCCCCGGAGGAATGAATTATTGTTCAGTTATACTAATTCATTTTAGATTGGTATAGCTAGGTTAGTTCAGTCATTTATGTGTTAGTATACGATTATGAAAATCTTTTTATTAGTAAGTTGTTACTTTCAACTCTCTTTAATTTAATTTTTCCATGTTCCACGACTCCCTTATGTTTTTGACTCTTTCATTCGAAGAAAAATTCGACCTTGGGTTAACATTCCAGAGTTGATAAAGTGTCTAGACTTCGCCACGTGTAGTATTCCGCCATCTTAACGAGATCATTTATAGTTTCATTTATTTAGGAAGTCATATATTCTCAGCTTCCCCTCTCCCAATATTTATGACAGAACCATCTCCTGATAGCGTGTTGTTTTACTTATCCGTTAATCTCTGCTAGTTCTTGTGCGTATTTGTATGCTTCTTCTGGATCAGTAAAGACACGTTCCGAATTCTTATAAGTAACCCTCATTTTTGCAGGGTACATTATGCCATATCTTAGGTTTGAGATTCCTTTCAGGATCTGTCTTGTCTTTGTAAACGGGTAAGGTCCCGTTTCTTACCCACTTCTGATGGGTAATCCCTGAAGAATCTAACAATTTCATCTTCAAACATCATATTTGTTGTGTGTGGAATTTTTTTCATAATGTCTTCCAGAACAGAAATGTCATGAAATTCAAGATTCAAGATTCAAGATAGATTTAATTGTCACATGTGCCTGATGGCACAGTGAAATGAATTACCATACAGCCATACAATAAAAATCAACAGGACACAACACACTATAGGGTTTAACATAAAACATCCCCACACAGCAGAATCAATGTTTCCCACTGTGTGGGAAGGCACCAAAGTTAGTCTCTTCCTCCACTGTTCCCCGTGGTCAGGGCCTCCCCGTGCCCTCCGCAGTTGCCGCTACGGGCGGCCCGATGTTCAGGACCGCACGCCGGGGTGTTAAAAGTCCGATGTCGGGGCTGCGGGACGTCCTCAGCGGCGTGGACACAGAGTCGGCCCCCTCCTACCGGAGTCGGCGGCTTCCAAAGTCCGCAGGCCGCGCCGGGTGGAGACTGCTGCTGTAGGCCCTCTACAAGGCGCCCCAGGACTCCACGATGGCGGTCAGCGCCGCCCGCGTTGGAACCTCTCCGCACCAGAGCTCCACGGCCCAACGCTCCGGAGCTCCAACGGCGACCCAGGTAGGCATCGCCCGCTCCGCGGTGACTCCAGCGCTGCGCCGCCGCTGTAGCAGGTCCGGTTCCCGGTCCCCGGCAGGAAAGGCCGCACCGATCCAGCTGGTAGGCCGCGAAGTGGGGGGCGAGGACGCGACTCGGAGAAATAGTCGCGTCCCCGCCAGGAAGAGACTGGGAAATGGTTTCCCCCTTACCCTGCCCCCCTGCCCCACATAGAGAAGTTAAAGTTTCCCCCAACACAACACTTTGGACTAACTAAAAATAATAAAAAAGACAGAAATAACAGACAGGCTGTAGGCAGAGGCTGCTGCCAGTGCAGCGCCCCTAGTGGCCATAGGAAATTTCACTATGATCTGTCTTGGAGGGGCTCCTGGCCTCGATTGCACTCTTTGAACCCAGTGTGCAACATCTATTTTCGGTTTATCAGGCAGCTTAAATACTTGTTTAAGTAAGTTGGCAGTGAACTCCCGGGAATCCACTCCGGTCTCCTTTCCCTCTCTCACTCCAACTATCCTTAAGTTCTGCCTTCTTGATCGGGCTTCCAAATCCAGGCATTTATCAGTCATTTTACTTCGGAGTCACGTGAGTCATTACGTCAGACGCATTGGTGCAGGCGGCCGGTTGGAGCAGCAGGAGCTCCCCAGCCCGGTAAGTTTAAACTCAAGGTTAGCTTGTTTTCTTACCTGTTTTATTCCCTGCAGGAACCTCTTGTTCCAGATGCTTCCTGCCGGAGGATTCGCGAGGCCCGACGAGGGAACCAGCTATGGACTGTGGGGAAACCTCGGTTCCTGCCGCGGGAGCAGATAGCTGGGATGTCGGGTGTCGCGAAGTCGGGTGCTGATGGGTGGTCAGTGGCTTCCAGGTGCTCAGGGTGCCGGGAGGGTTTCCCTCCGATACGCAGGTACACGCTCGGGTTCCCGGGAAGGGGACCTCCAGTAGGCCGGGTGCCGGGAGGGCTTTCCCTCCGATAATAAAGATTAATGCTGGGGTTCCCGGGGAAGGGGACCTCCAGTAGGCCGGGTGCCGGGAGGGCTTTTTCTCCAACATAAATATTAATTCTGGGGTTCCCGGGGATGGGACCTCCAGTAGACTGGGTGTCGGGAGGGTTTTTCCCTGATATAAATATTAATGCTGGGGTTCCTGTGGAGGGGACCTCCAGTAGACCGGGTGTCGGGAGGGTTTTTCCCCCGATATAATATAGATACTGGGGTTCCCGGGTAGGGGAATCCAGTAGTTATGCGGTTTTCAGACCGCAGCGGTCCCCAGGAAAGGGGTTAAATGGACCAGAACGGTCAGCCCTGGTGCCAGTAGGGGTTTTCCCTCTGGTAATATATATGGGTGCTGGGATTCCTGGGGGAGGGGAAATCCACCAGCTATGCGGTGCCCAGACCGCAGAGGTCCCCAAGATATTGGGTAAATCGACCCTAGTGGTCAGTCCTGGTGCCGGGAGGGTTCCCTTCCGGTAAAATGAATAATGTGGAGGTTGACCAGGATGGAGCCTTATTGAGAGGAGGCTCAAGATAGATACACCCTAACACCAGGAGTTGTGTCAGTGCGGGACTATGGGAAAGTCCGCGCCAACAGCAGGGTTGCTTAAAGGGGATGCTGAGTCTATGGCAGTGTTGGGCAGAAGGGAGAGCCCGTGCCAGCAGCGAATTGTAACAGGGCTGCATAATGGAGATGCCGAGTCTATGGCAGTGCCGGCCTATTGTTCTAGGCCGCGCCAGCAGCGCCAGCAGCGCCTTGTAATAGGGCTGCTTAAATGTATGGCAGCAGCACCTGTAGAAGGGCTGCATGATGTCTCCCTCATGGAGGAGGTGAGCTTACCGGGGCATTTTCTGACCCTGAAGGGTAGGCCTGTTGGAGAGGCCGCGCCTGCAGCGCCTTGTAGTAGGGCTGCTTAATGTCTCCCTTATGGAAGAGGAGAACATGCCGGGTCAGTGTAAATCTGATGCCGAGGGTATATTCAATTCAATTCTATTCAATTCAACTTTGTTGTCATTGCACAGATACAAGTATGGGTACAACGAAATGCAGTTTAGCGTCAGTCCGTAGTAATAGTGCAATATAGAAATAAAAATACAGAATAAGCAAACAATGTGGACGGAGAGACTGGAGAAATCTATCGGCGGGACTCCGAGTTCAGCAATGTGATAGTGTTGTTGTAGAAGCTGTTCCTCAACCTACTAGTACGAGACCTGAGGCTCCTGTACCGCCTCCCTGATGGGAGGAGGGCAAACAGTCCATGGTTAGGGTTGGAGGGGTCTTTGATGATCTTCCCGGCCCGTCTCAGACACCGTTTTCGGTGGAGGGCATCCATTGGCAGGGAGCGGGGCACCGATGATGTACTGAGCGGTTTTCACCGCCCGTTGTAGTGCCTTCCTGTCTGCTACGGTGCAACTGCTGTACCATACCTTGAAGCAGATGGTCAGGATGCTTTCAATGGTACAGCGGTAAAAGTTGGTCAGGATCTGGGGGGACAGGTGAGCTTTCTTGAGCCTCCTCAGGAAGTAAAGGTGCTGCTGCACCTTTTTGATCAGCTTGGAGGTGTTGAGGGACCAGGACAGATCCTCCGAGATGTGTACCCCGAGGAATTTGTAGTTGGAGACGCGCTCCACCTCAGTCCCGTTTATATGGATGGGGGTATGTCTGCCCCCTCTGTTCTTCCTGAAGTCAACAATAATTTCCTTTGTCTTCTTGGAGTTGAGGACGAGGTTATTGTTGGCACACCAGGTCGTCAGGTGCTGGACCTCCTCCCTGTACGCGGACCCGTCGTTGTCACTGATGAGTCATACCACCGTGGTGTCGTCGGCAAATTTAATGATGGCGTTGGAGCCATTCTTAGGGATGCAGTCATGGGTGAAGAGGGAGTAGAGGAGAGGGCTGAGCACACTGAGCTGAGTTCAGTGTTATAGTGGAGGAGGTGAGGTTGTTGACCCTAACAGACCCTATAGCGTGGAGCATACTTCAAGGGATGAAGGGCACATGTCAGAGGTACGATTCTTGGCAGCAAGGTTGCCATCCCAAAACAATGCAGTGAACACCGCTATCAGGGAACGTTAGAGCCACCCGCCGAATCTTCTATTCAGGCAAGACATATTCCACAGGCAAAACCTGAAGGATGAAGCATAAACTGTTTGGCCAACGACGAGTAAGGATTCATAGTTTAGGGAAAAACGCAGCCATGGCTTCATCGGCAGGAAGCGGTTCACTGAAGCTGGTAGCAGCATTAAAGCTGACCAGAGTTACTCTACAACTAAGTGACCACGAACAAGTTAGTAAGATTTCCAATTGGTTGTGCAATACACAAATGATTGAGACATTGCCATCTACTCAGAGGCATTTTAACCAGGTAGATTGGACATTACTAGTATTCCAAGAAGGTTGGAATTTGGCCAGAAGAGTGTTGAGCCAGGTCCAGTATTTTAGCCAGGTTTGCCTTCGAGACAGGCTCAGAGATATGGGGAATTGTCTTTCAAGGCAAGGTCAGAATTATGGCAAGAGTTGTCTTGGGACATGTGAGAATTATCGGAACCGGGCCAGAGTTGCCTTTCAGGGCAGACACGAAATGATGGCAGGCGGGGCCTGTTCATTATGAAAGAAGGGTGATCAAACTGATTTTATAGGGTTTTCCATGTACAATGATCATCAGAGATATTTGAAAGCATTGCTATGATGAGGCAATTTAAAAGTATGATAACAATAAATCATTCAAAGGACTACTCAGAGTTCAAAAACACTTGTGATGTATTGTCTGGATTACATTTTGATGCTGTATTTGGCTAAAATCCACAGTTTCAGTCTCAAGCTACTTGAGAAATTGTTCTCTCCTATCCAGTTAAATTAGGTTGTTATCAAATGGACAGTTGGCCTGTGACTCTGCCCTGGGCAACAGATTGGAGTCAATAGAAACCTGGAACAGCCTTGTTATAAAGCAGTTTCTATTCATTAGACTAACTGGCAATAGATGTGATGCAGCTGTGCAAGTGGGAGAACTGACAGCATGTTTAATGGCAAACTACAAGGGCCATGAAGGTCATTGATAATACAACTTTGCTATTACCAGCTGAAGCCACTAAAGTCACTATGATGGACAAACAGTATTTAGCATTGCTCCAGTAGTTGATCAATAAATATGTCATTATATTGCAAAATGATGCAATGGCTTAAGGTGGGAAAATGCGAATGTCAACTCTAGTTGGAGGTGCAGGAGAAGTGCATGAGTTATTAACTTCAGTATTGGTATCAACTATCTATAGACCCTAAGTGCATTTTATGGGTTAAAGAGTGATTGAGTGAATATGCATAGGTGCATGCTCAAATTCATGTTGATACACTATGATGTGACATATGATAAGCATGAGGGTGCAATCAGGTAAAAGATCCTGTACAAGGTACATAATCCCATTTGCCACTGGAGTATCATTAAGTACAGACCAATGACAACACAGAATGGGTGTTGGACCACACAGTATTTATGAAATTCTGATTCAATGCAACACCGAATATAGATATGTTGTTTTCATGCTAATTCAAAGGTTACAAATATGTGTGGCATAACAGTGGCGAAAGATATATTCTCGCTACAAGCATGAGGAATGGTCTTTTATGTCTTCCTCCATTTTGCTTTATGAGTCGGGTCTTGAAATAAAGTCATCGAGCCGCTTTAGGTTCCAGCTGTGGAATTGGCCTATGCAGTTTGATTCCCGATTTGTCGGGAATAATAATAATGCAACCTTATATGGTTATTTTAAACGTAACTTGCTGGTTCAGCCTGTGGCTTGGGATATCAGCCGTTGCATGATAAAATCAATATATGTGCTACAGATTCTCAATAGACTGCTTACTGATTGGGTTGTCACGCCTATTTTTGTATGTATTCACAGAGCTGGAATGGTACCAAAAAGCAGTACTTTGCTGCTTCAGGAGATGGGAAGCGTTTGTTTAATGCTCATGTTACATTAGAAATGGTACAGATTCTGAGCTGTTGCAGTTCATTTAAATGGTCTTTGACAATATTGAGTTATAGGGTCATTAACTGTGCCAAGGTGCTTTCCATCAGACTTACTGCAGCTAACGAGGTCCAAGTTGTTGGGTTCACCTCGGATATCGAGTTAGTAAAGGATATCTGTTATCTTTCCCAGGGCAAGTGCAATGCAGTATGGGAGATTGACATTGTGTAACACAATTTCACCAGGGGGTTCCAGCTACATTCTTAGCTTTGATCGGACCTCATTAGGTAGTTATCCTCCTGGTGCTGGTTAGCACAACAGGTTACTCCCTACAATATTGTGACAGGAGAGGATGATTATATCTGCAAATATATGCATAGTGTTTTATGCTATAATTAATTTAAGCATAGCAGTAGGGGTGTCAGGTCTTAAAATAGTTCAAGACATATCCAGGGACCTTTCGTTATGTGGGGACACACATATACAACAATACGTCAAGGCCACCAAGAGCCTTTGAGACTCTGAGCTAACTATGATTGTCAGGTACAAAAAACGTTATAAGAACGTATCTGCTCAGATCTTGCCAGGTGTTAAAACGGAGTTGAGTTATGCAGGAGTAGATACTGACCGGATCTCACTCCACCAGGGCTGCTATAACAGCAGCAGCAGCAAGGGTTGATTACGTTCCGATGGACCACATCCTAACGGCTGTAGCGTGGTCAAATGAACAAAATTTCAAACATGTTATAATAACCCGTTGCCAGACCAGGGGTATGTCTCAACTTTATTTTATGTTCTGTTATAGGTTCCATCCGGATGAGAGATGTGACTATTGTTATTACTTATTTAACAGCATCAGCATGTTTAAATCTATGTCATGACTGGATGCATTATGAATGTTTTCCCTCATTTGTCAATGGGGCAGTTGTGGTTGTGTAGACTTGTTTCTCATGGCATGAAATCACAGAGCTTTGAAATCTTCACGTAGTCACTCACGTGACTCCGAAGTAAAATAGTAAGATTAAACGAGAATTTACCAGTTTGAAGTTTGATCCGATTTCTGCACTTAAATCAGTCTCAACATCGTCAATCCGTTTCCTTAGAGTACCGATTTCCTCAATGATTTCTCAATTCCCGAGCTTCATATTTTTGCTCAGATTGGTATCCAGTGCAGAAATCTCCTCATGTAGCATCTCAGCAAAGTCTTTCATGACCGAAGTTCTTATAGATGTTCCTTCGTAGCCATTTCAGTAGCTAATCTTTGAGCTTCAGTTTCTTCTTCAGAACTTTCTTAAGTTGTTTGTAAAGTTTTACCCAGCTCTTTAACACATTGGCTTGTAAGAGGTCTTGTAGTAGGTCTTTGGGGAAGATTCCTCTTTTGCATTTAAAAGTACCGTTATTCCCCATTATTTAGCAGCTATTTCTGATGGCGTCACTTACGCGACGACAGGCATCTCCGGTAAGTATTTTGAGATCGGTCCCATCTTCCTACACGTCTTTTTTTTAGCGATTTAGTGCATTCGTCAGGGGAGCGCAGCTGAATGCTGCGCCTCTCACAGCTCCATGGTGCCACTGGCAGGCAGAGCCCTCCCTCACAGTACCAGAGACCCGGGTTCCATGCTAACCACGGGTGTGGTAAGTGTGGAGTTTGCATGTTCACCCCGTGACCGCATGCGTTTCCTCCGGGTGCTCCGGTTTCCTTCATATCCCATCTACAATTGTAGTTTAATGGGCCTCTGTAAAAATGGCCCCATGTGTGTATGATGTGGGTGAGAAAGTAGGATCACATAGAACTAGTGTGAAGAATGGTTGGCATGGACTCAATGGGCCTGTGGTTTCTATGCTATATCTCTAAAGAAAACTATCACAATGTTTAAAAACCTTTTGGACAGCTATATGGATAGCATTGGTTTAGAGGGCCATGGGTCAAACGCAGGCAGGTGGGACTAGTGTAGATGGGGCATGTTGGTCGGCATGAACGTGTAGGGCCAAAGTGCCTGCTTCCACACATTGGAAGGCATGGACAGGCAACATTTTGTGTTGAGGCCCTTCTTCAGACTCAATCCTAACTGAATGTGGGTTCCATATCCAGTATGAAAGGTTCCAACCTGAAATGTCGCCTGCCCATTCGCTTCACAGATAATTTAGTTTTGTTTTGTTCGGTATTTTAGTGTACACAGATTGGAAACAGGCTCTTCGGTCCACCTAGTCAACGCGGACCTGTGATCACCTGTACACTAGCACTATCCTACACACCATAGACAAATATTTTATGGAAACCAATTAACCTACAAACCTGCATGTCTTTGTAGGGTGGGAGAAAACCGGAGCACCTGGAGAAAACTCATGCGGTCATGGGAGAATGTACAAACTATGTACAGACAGCACCTGAAGTTAGGATGGAACTGGGGTCTCTAATGCTGTAAGTAAGCAACTCTACCACTGTGCCACCTTGATCTGCTGAGCTCCTCCAACACATTGAGTTTAGGCGTAAGACTGTACATCTTCCAGCATCAAGGAACCTATGTTATATTCCTCACCTCTGTCTTCTGCGAGGATCAGGACAAGCCGATAGTCCAGCCAATCCCCTTCCGGGTTGTTCATGGACATGGCTCTCTTGATTACGAC
Source organism: Leucoraja erinaceus (assembly GCF_028641065.1). Lineage (NCBI taxonomy): Eukaryota > Metazoa > Chordata > Chondrichthyes > Rajiformes > Rajidae > Leucoraja > Leucoraja erinaceus. Next base: position 135,740,031 of record NC_073377.1, on the reverse strand, counting down.
CGGGGCCCTGTCTTTGTTGGTCACCTGGAGTGGAAGGGAAAAAGTATTTACTTCAGACGCTAGGTGTATTGAGAGGGAGGGGGGCACTGAGGATCTTCTTAAAGGGATTTAATAAGAGTTACCTGTTACCAGAAACCAAACAAGTGTTAGAAAATGTTCCGCTTCGACCTGCATCATCCGCTCTGATATGTCATTTTCACACTTTAACCTTGAATACTCTTTCACACCAGTTCAATGTTATCCCATTTTCTGTTATCAGGCAACTGAACCATTTCACCTATAACTAGAGAGTGGCCTTGAGCATGTACAGAGCATCTTTCAAACCATTAGATCCTTAGCACCATACACTACGGAAATCGGCCTTTCAACCCAACTTGCCCAAACTGGCCATGATGCCCCTTTTCTACGCCAGTCCTATCTGCCCATGTTTGACCCATATCCCTCAAAACCTTTTCTATCCATGTACCTGTTCAGTTGACTTCTAAATATTGTATAGTTCCTGCCACAACTACCTCCTCTGGCAGCTCGCTCCCAAAACCCAACACCCCTCAGATTCCTATTAAATCTTGCCCCTCTCACCTTAAACCCATGTCCTCTGGTTTTTGATGTCCCTCCCCTGCGGCGTCCGGGCGGTGAGTAGAAAAACAGAGCACGGGGTTTTGCATTACAGAGGCCCAGGAACCGTTGCAGGGGGAGGAGCGGCGTCCGGGCGGTGAGTAGATAAACAGAGCACGGGGCTTTGCGTTACAGAGGCCCAGGAGCGGTTGCAGGGGGAGGAACCCAACTCTGCAACGTTCCATTCACATTTCACATAAGTGAGGAAGCCGCTGATTGGTGGAAGCGGACTAGAGGCAGCAGCTGATTGGGAGTCAGATCCATGCTGATTTCCTCCAGCACTTTATATTGTATCCAGGGTAAGGGGGGAGAATGAGGGCCAGGGCAGTTTATTGTTCAGGATGTCAGATGTGGGAGGTCATGGAGTCTGATAGTTTTCCAGTCGTCCACATCTGCGCCAGATGCATCGAGATGAGGCTCCTAAGGGACCGTGTTAGGAACCTGGAACAGCAGCTCGATGACCTCTGTCTGGTCAGGGAGAGTGAGGAGGTCATAGAGAGGAGTTATAGGGAGTTGGTCACTCCAAGACCACGGGAGGCAGACAAGTGGGTCACTGTTAGGAAGGGCAAGGGGCAGAGGCAGGGACTAGTGAGTACCCCAGTGGCTGTACACCTTGAAAATAAGTACTCATGTTTGAGTACGGTTGGGGGGGGGGACAGCCTACCTGGGGATAGCAACAGCGGCCGGGCCTCCGGCACAGAGACCGGCCCTGTTGCTCAGTAGGGTAGGGAAAAGAAGAGGAGGGCAATAGTAATAGGGGACTCTATAGTTAGAGGGTCAGAGAGGCGATTCTGTGGACGCAGTCAGGAAACCCAGATGGTAGTTTGCCTCCCTGGTGCCAGGATCTGGGATGTGTCTGAACGCGTCCAAGATATCGTGAAATCGGAGGGAGAGGAGCCTGAGGTCATGGTATATATAGGTACTAATGACATAGGTAGAAAAAGAGAAGAGGTCCTGAAAGGAGAATTTAGGGAGTTGGGAGGAGAGTTAAGGAGAAGGAACAAAAAAGTAACAATCTCACGATTACTGCCTGTGCCACGCGACAGTGAGAGTAGGAATGGAATGAGGTGGAGGATAAATGAATGGCTGAGGGACTGGTGCAGTGGGCAGGGATTCAAGTTTCTGGATCATTGGGATCTCTTTTGGGGAAGGTGTGACCTGTACAGAAAGGACGGGTTGCACTTGAACCCGAGGGGGACCAATATCCTGGCGGGGAGATTTGCAAACGCTACTGGGGAGACTTTAAACTAGAATGGTTGGGGCGAGGGACTCAAATAGAGAAAGTTAGTAGACAGTGTGTGAGGCAGGAGGCAGAGAAGGGAAGCACTCGGACCCAAAATGTAGGGAAGAAAGAAGAAAAATATAATAAACAGAATAAGAGGTGGTGGGTTTCTTAAATGTGTATATTTTAATGTTAGGAGCATTGTAAGAAAGGTGGATGAGCTTAGGGCCTGGATTGACACCTGGAAGTATGATGTGGCGATCAGTCAAACATGGTTGCAGGAGGGCTGTGATTGGAAACTAAATATTCCAGGATTTCGTTGCTTCAGGTATGATAGAATTGGAGGAGCAAGAGGTGGAGGTGTTGCAATGCTTGTCAGGGAAGAAATTACAGCAGTGCTTTGGCAGGATAGATTAGAGGGCTCGTCTTGGGAGGCCATTTGGGTGGAACTGAGAAGTGGGAAAGGTGTAGCAACACTTATAGGGGTGTATTATAGACCGCCTAATGGGGAGCGAGAATTGGAAGAGCAAATATGTAAGGAGATAGCAGATATTAGTAGTAAGCACAAGGTAGTGTGTGGGAGATTTCAATTTTCCACACATTGATTGGGAAACACATTCTGTAAATGGGCTGGATGGTTTGGAGTTTGTAAAATGTGTGCAGGATAGTTTTCTGCAGCAATACGTAGAGGTACCTACTAGAGAAGGGGCAGTGCTGGACCACCTGTTAGGAAATGAGACAGGTCAGGTGATGGAGGTATGCATTGGGGAGCACTTTGGGTCCATTGATCACAATACCATTAGTTTCAATATAATTATGGAGAGGGTCAGAACTGGACCTAGGGTTGAGATTTTTGATTGAAGAAAGGCTAACTTTGAGGAGATGCGAAAGGATTTAAAAGGAGTGAATTGGGACATTTTGTTATATGGGAAGGATGGAGAAGAGAAATGGAGGACATTTAAAGGTGACATTTTAAGAGTATAGAATCTTTATGTCCCTGTTTGGCTGAAAGGAAATAGTAAAAATTGGAAAGAGCCATGGTTTTCAAGGGAAATTGGACACTTGGTTCGGAAGAAGATAGAGACCTACAATAATTATAGGCAGCATGGAGTAAATGAGGTGCTTGAGGAGTATAAAGAATGTAAAAAGAATCTTAAGAAAGATATTAGAAAAGCTAAAAGAAGATATGAGGTTGCTTTGGCAAGTAAGGTGAAAGTGAATCCAAAGGGTTTGTACAGCTATATAAATAGCAAAAGGATAACGAGGGACAAAATTGGTCCATTAGAGAGTCAGAGTGGACAGCTATCTGCAGAGCCTAAAGAGATGGGGGAGATATTGAACAATTTCTTTCCTTCGGTATTCACCAAGGATTATGTGAGGTAAGGGAAACAAGTAGAGTAGCTATGGAAACTATGAGATTCAAAGAAGAGGAAATACTGACACTTTTGAAAAATATAAAAGTGGATAAGTCTCCAGGTCCTGACACGATATTCCCTGGGACATTGAGGGAAGTTAGTGTAGAAACAGCAGGGGGCTATGACAGAAATATTTCAAATGTCATTAGAAACGGGAATATTGCTGGAGGATTGGCATACTGCGTATGTTGTTCCATTGTTTAAAAAGGGTTCTAAGAGTAAACCTAGCAATTATAGACCTGTTAGTTTGATGTCAGTGGTGGGCAAATTAATGGAAAGGATACTTAGAGATAATAAATATATAAGCATCTGGATAAAGAGGGTCTGATTAGGAACAGTCAACATGGATTTGTGCCTGGAAGGTCATGTTTGACTAATAACCATATAACCATATAACAATTACAGCACGGAAACAGGCCATCTCGGCCCTACAAGTCCGTGCCGAACACATTTTTTTTACCCTTAGTCCCACCTGCCTGCACTCATACCATAACCCTCCATTCCCTTCTCATCCATGTGCCAATCCAATTTATTTTTAAATGATACCAATGAACCTGCCTCCACCACTTCCACTGGAAGCTCATTCCACACCGCTACCACTCTCTGAGTAAAGAAGTTCCCCCCTCATATTACCCCTAAACTTCTGTCCCTTAATTCTGAAGTCATGTCCTCTTGTTTGAATCTTCCCTATTCTCAAAGGGAAAAGCTTGTCCACATCAACTCTGTCTATCCCTCTCATCATTTTAAAGACCCCTATCAAGTCCCCCCTTAACCTTCTGCGCTCCAGAGAATAAAGACCTAGCTTATTCAACCTATCTCTGTAACTTAGTTGTTGAAACCCAGGCAACATTCTAGTAAATCTCCTCTGTACTCTCTCTATTTTGTTGACATCCTTCCTATAATTGGGCGACCAAAATTGTACACCATACTCCAGATTTGGTCTCACCAATGCCTTGTACAATTTTAACATTACATCCCAGCTTCTATACTCAAGTAGAGTAGCAATCTTGAATTTTTTGAAGAGGTTACTAGGGAAATTGATGAGGGTAAAGCAGTGGATCTTGTCTATATGGACTTCAGTAAGGCCTTTGACAAGGTTCCTCATGGAAGGTTGGTTAAGAAGGTTCAATGGTTGGTTATTAATGGTGGAGTAGCAAGATGGATTCAACAGTGGCTGAATGGGAGATGCCAGAGAGTAATGGTGGATGGCTGTTTGTCAGGTTGGAGGCCAGTGACTAGTGGGGTGCCACAGGGATCTGTGTTGGGTCCACTGTTGTTTGTCATGTACATCAATGACCTGGATGATGGTGTGGTAAATTGGATTAGTAAGTATGCAGATGATACTAAGATAGGTGGGGTTGTGGATAATGAAGTAGATTTTCAAAGTCTAGAGAGAGATTTATGCCAGTTGGAAGAGGTATAAATGGTGGAGTAGCAAGATGGATTCAACAGTGGCTGAATGGGAGATGCCAGAGAGTAATAGAGTAATCTCATGTAGATGGTTGTTTGTCAGGTTGGGATGTAATGTTAAAATTGTACAAGGCATTTGTGAGGCCAATTCTGGAGTATGGGTACAATTTTGGTCGCCTAATTATAGGAAGGATGTCAACAAAATAGAGAGTACAGAGGAGATTTACTAGAATGTTGCCTGGGTTTCAGCAACCAAGTTACAGAGAAAGGTTGAATAAGTTAGGTCTTTATTCTTTGGAGTGCAGATGTTTAAGGGGGGACTTGATAGAGGTCTTTAAAATGAATACTTGTTTAAGTAAGTTGGCAGTGAACTCCCGGGAATCCATTCCGGTCTCCTTTCCCTCTCTCACTCCAACTATCTTAAAGTTCTGCCTTCTTGATCGGGCTTCCAAATCCAGGCATTTATCAGTCATTTTACTTCGGAGTCACGTGAGTGACTACGTGAAGAAGCCCCGTTCAGCCGCACATGCATCATTACGCCAGACGCATTGGTGCAGGCGGCCGGTTGGAGCAGCAGGAGCTCCCTAGCCCGGTAAGCAGGAACCTCTTGTTCCAGAGGCTTCCTGCCGGAGGATTCGCGAGGCCCGACGAGGGAACCAGCTATGGACTGTGGGGAAACCCCGGTTCCTGCCGCGGGAGCAGATAGCTGGGATGTCGGGTGTCTTGAAGTCGGTTGCTGACGGGTGGTCAGTGGCTTCAAAGTGCTCCGGGTGCTGGGAGGGTTTCCCTCCGATACGCGGATACACGCTCAGGTTCCGGGGCGGGGACATAGTAGGCCGGGTGCCGGGAGGACTTTCTCTCCAACATAAATATTAGTTCTGGGGTTCCCGAGGATGGGACCTCCAGTAGACTGGATGTTGGGAGGGTTTTTTCCCCGATATAATATAGATACTGGGGTTCCCGGGTAGGGGAATCCAGTAGTTATGCGGTTTTCAGACCGCAGGGGTCCCCAGGAAAGGGGTTAATCAGACCAGAACGATCAGCCCTGGTGCCGGTAGGGGTTTTCCCTCTGGAAATATATATGGGTGCTGGGATTCCCGGGGGAGGGGAAATCCACCAGCCCAGACCACAGAGGTCCCCAAAACATGGGGTAAATCGACCCAAGTGGTGAGTCCTGGTGCCGGGAGGGTTCCCTTCCGGTAAAATGAATAATGTGGAGGTTGACCAGGATGGAGCCTTATTGAGAGGAGGCTCAAGATAGATACACCCTAACACCAGGAGTTGTGTCAGTGCGGGACTATGGGAAAGTCTGCGCCAGCAGCAGGGCTGCTTAAAGGGGATGCTGAGTCTATGGCAGTGTTGGGCAGAAGGGAGAGCCCGTGCCAGCAGCGAATTAAGGGACAGAAGTTTAGGGGTAACATGAGGGGGAACTTCTTTACTCACAGAGTGGTAGCGGTGTGGAATGAGCTTCCAGTGGAAGTGGTGGAGGCAGGTTCGATTTTACCATTTAAAAATAAATTGGATAGGTAGATGGACGGGAAAGGAATGGGCGGTTATGGTCTGAGTGCAGGTAGATGGGACTAGGGGAAAATAAGTGTTCAGCACGGACTTGAAGGGCTGAGATGGTCTGTTTTCCGTGCTGTAATTGTTATATGGTTATATGGTAAAAGACCCTCTGCATTCACTCTTTCTATTCCCCTCATGATTTTATACACCTCTATATGATCACCTCTCAGCCTTCTCTACCACTACACCCACCTACACTTGTGTGAAAAAGCTGCCCCTCAGGTCCCTATTAAATCTTTCCCCTCTCACATTGAGGTGGGTGTATTGAACGAGCTGCCAGAGGAGGAAGTTAAGGCAGGGACTATCACAAAATTTAAGAAACAATTGGACAGGCACACGGATAGGACACGTTTGGAGGGATGTGGGCCAAATGCAGGCAGGTGGGACATGTTGGCCAGTGTGGGCAAGATGGGCTAAAGGGCCACACTGCATCACTCTAGGTCCTCTGGCTCTTGCCCCTTATGAGAGAAACAGAATCTCGTTAAAGATTGGGTCTGTTGTAGACTTTGAGCTAAACAGCACGGAAACAAGTTACTTGGTTTTCAACTTTTCAGATTTCCAACTTTTATATTCAGAAGTCACAAATATATTGCAGCAATGGTAGAGTTACTGCCATACAGCGCCCGAGACCCGGGTTCCATCCTGACTGTGGAGAGTTTGTACATTCTCCCAATGATGGCGCGGGAATTTCTTCGGGTGCTCATACGCTCATAGAAGCAGAGTTAGGCCATTCGGCCCATCGAGCTTAATCCGCCATTGAATCATGGCCGATCTTTCTCTCCCTCCTAACCCCATTTTCCTGCCTTCTCCCCATAACCCCTGACTAATCACCAGTGCTCCAGTTTCCTCCTACACTTCAAAGATATACGGGATTGTAGGTTAATTGGCTTCAGTAAATTGTCCCTAGAGTGCAGGAACTAGTGCATTCTATCCAATCATTGGTTGGCGTGGAATCTGTGGGCCGAAGGGCCTATTTCCATGCTGTGTCTCTGCTATAAAGTAGCATCTGAGCCGTGGAAGAATGCCATGCACCTACCACAATGCTTTTGTAGCAATTCCTATTGCCGTTCTCGAGGCTGACGTGTATGATGCAATTTTCCTCATTCCACTTGTTGTACTTAGGGCGTGGCGCCCTGGAGCTGCGGGAAGTCCCCAAGATGGTGCGCTTATGGTCCTTGTGGTGGAAGAAAGGCAAGCAGGAAACGTTGCGGATCCACGACGAGAATCCCAAAGTTGCCGTGTCCATTGCATGGGGGGATAAGGAAGATGCTAATGATTCATTCGGCTGGAAAACAAAACAGTAAGGATGGGAATTTAGATATTTCCAATCCAACTTTCCAGTTCTATCATCAAGCCAGGCTGCTCCCAACCTCTAGATAGGATGAGTGGTGATCTTATAGACGTGTATAAAATCATGAGATTAGTTGCTACCTCACAGATCCAGTGACCCGGGTTCGATCCTGACCTCAGGAGGTGTCCTTGCGGAGTTTGTACATTTGCCCTGTGAACACATGGGTTTCCTCCAGTTTCAAGAGACAAGAATGTTTTATTGCCATGTCCCATTTCCTCTCACATTCCAAAGATGTGCCAGGTTATTGGTTATTTGCTGCTGTAAATTGTCCTTAGTGTGTAGCATAGAACTAATGAATGGGGTGATCGCTGGTCGACACAGATTCAGTGGGCCGAAGGGACTGTTTCTATAAGGTAAACTAAACTAAATATTGGTGTGATGCACTTGCAACATGCAAAGCTTCACTTGTACTGTATTGCTTCTGCATAACACAACGACTGCTTAAAAAGCAGCCAAGTCTTATTTGAGCGACTTTACAGATACAGTGCGGAAACAGGCTCTTCGGCCCACCGAGTCCACACCGACCAGCGATCCCCACACAATACCCTACACACCAGGGACAATTTATGAATTGCAGAAGCCAATTAACCTACAAACGTGCACATCTTTGGAGCGTGGGTGAAGCCGGAGCACCCGGGGAAAACCCACATAGTCACAGGGAGAATGTAAACTCCATACAGGCAGCACCCGTGGTCAGGATCGAACATGGGTCTCTGGCGCTGTAAGGCAGCAACTCTCCCGCTGCACCACAAAGTGCTGGAATAGGTCAGCATAGATCTCAGCTTCACTTTATACTTCCTCAGGATCCACACGCTCAATCAAAGCTCTTCCACTTACCTGACCTCCACACAAGATCACAAACCTGCCTTTCTCCAGACCAGGCCCCCAGCGACTGCAGAGTTACTCCAGCACTTTGTCTTTTTAGGGAAACGAGCATCTGCAGTTCCTTGCGTCCACCCCTCATTGGAACGAGTTAGACGGACGTGCGCAGCACAAAACGTTTTGCAAGGAAAAGGTTCTAACTTTTTGAAAACTAAACGTTTTACTAGAACTCTGCCTGGATTCGAGGGCTTTAGCTACAGGGGGAGGTTGGATAGACCTGCATTGTTTTCTCTGCAATGTTGGAGGTTGAGAGGAGACCAGTTAGAAGTATATAAAATTATGAGAGGCACAGTTAGGGGAGACACTCAGGATCTTTTTACCCCAGGCTGGAAATGTCCAAGACTAGAGGGCATCGCTATAAGGTGAGTGGGGGAAAGTTTAATGGGGATGCGTGGGGCAGTGGTGGGGGCCTGGAATGCTTGACCTGTGGTGGTGGTGGAGGCAGACACTTTAAGAAGCTTTTAGGTGGGCACGTGGAAGTAGAGGGGAGAGAGGGATATGGATCATGTACAGGCAGATGAGAGTTTAACCTGGCGTCATGTTCGGCACAAACATTGTGGGCCAAAGGGCCCGTTCATGTGCTGTACTGTTCTATGTTCTAACCATCCTATCACCAACCAGAGAGCAGTCCCGACGTACCATCTACTGCATTGCCAGATATTTGCTGCCGCTCTCACCTCTGGCAACAAACTCTTTGAATCACTTCCCTCTGGGAGGCAACTCCGGACTATCAAAGCTGCCACAGCCAGACAAAAAACAGCTTCTTCCCATGAGCAGTAGCTCTATTCAACAACCAAAAGACTGTAGCCTCTTTTTACTCTGGTACTTTATTTTCGCATGTTTCAATTATAATGTTTTATTTTTAATTGTCTACTGAATATCTTGTTGTTACCTGCGAGCAAAGCACCAAGGTAAATTCCTTGTATGTGGACATACTTGGCTAATAAAATTTTTATTCATTCATTATTATTCATTGAAGACAATAGACAATAGGTGCAGAAGTAGGCCATTCGGCCCCTCGAGTCAGCAGCTCTATTCACTGTGATCATGGCGATCATTCACAATCAATACCCCGTTCCTGCCTTCTCCCCATATCCTCTTATCTTTAAGAGCTCTGTTCAGCTCTCTCTTGTAAACATCCAGAGAAATGGCTTCGACCACCATCTGGGGCAGAGAATTTCACAGACTCTCAACTCTCTGTGTGAAAAAAGCTTTTCCTCATCTGCGTTCTAAATTAATTACCCCTTATTCTTAAACTATCCCTCAGACTATCTTAAATCAGATTTTACCTTGCACTAAACGTTATTCCCTTAATCCTATATCGGTACACTGTGGATGGGTTGATTGTAATCCTGTATTGTCCTTCCGCTAACTTGTTAGCACACAACAAAAAAGCTTTACACTGTACCTTGGTACACGTGACAATAATAAACTGAACTATACTCTCAGCTGGTCAGGCAGCATCTCTGGAGGATGTGGATAGGTGTTGGCTTGGACATTTGCAGTCTGGAGGAGAAAGATTCTGACTGTCTGCCCTATCTGGACCACTCATAATTTTATATACATCTGCCAAGTCTCTCATCTTCTGTCATGGCACAGAAAACAATCCAAGTCTATCCGACCCTCTCCCTGTAGCTGAAGCCCTCTAATCCAGGCAGTATTCTGGGAAAACATTTTGTTTTCACAAAGTTAGAACAGTCTCATCATAAAACATTTTGTGCTTGAAACGTCAGGCTGGGACACTTGTACCCCGCTGAGTTACTCCAGCACTTTGCGTCTTTTTTAAAAAGTACGCAGGCAGCTACAGCTCCTCACGGCTGTGTTTTTGTTTTTTTAGTTTTAGAGACACAGCAGGGAAGCATGCCCTTCAGCCCACAGAGTCCGCACTGACCAGCAATCCCCACACCTTAACACTACCCCACATACACTAGAGACAATTTACATTTATACCAAGCCAATTAACCCACAAACCTGTATAAGCCCTGTCTCACGGTACGAGTTCATTCCAAGAGCTCTTCCGAGTTTGCCCTGATTCGAACTTGAACATTTACGGTAATGGCCACTCGTCAGTACTCGGAGATCTCGTGGACATTTTTCAACATGTTGAAAAATCTTCACGAGTCTTCCCGTGCTTACATGCAGTTAGTGAGTCTTCCCGAGTACCTGCAGTTAGCGTTACAAGCCGCTAAGAGACGTCCCCGAGCTCCAACGTACCCGCAGGGGACATGACTTGAGAATTAAGGGACTGAAGTTTAGGGGTAACATGAGGGGGAACTTCTTTACTCAGAGAGTGGTAGCTGTGTGGAATGAGCTTCCAGTGAAGGTGGTGGAGGCAGGTTCGTTTTTATCATTTAAAAATAAATGGGATAGTTATATGGATGGGAAGGGAATGGAGGGTTATGGTCTGAGCGCAGGTATATGGGAGTTTTTTTTTAAACTCGGGAAAGCTCTTGGAATAAACTCGTACCGTGGGACAGGGCTTTTAGTCTTTGGAGTGTGGGAGGAAACCAGCGAGCCCATAGAAAACCCACACAAGTCACGGGGAGAACGTACAAACTCCGTACAGACAGTACCCATTGTCGGGATCAAACCCAGGTCTCCGGCGCTGCAAGTGCAGTAAGGCACCAATGCTACCACTGCGCCACCATGCCATACATGAGACAGAGGGCCTCCATTTCCTTTCTTTGCAGCTCCTCAGGTGTGTCGTAGGTTGTGTCGTCGGTCGTGTCGTCGGCCATGGTGTCGGCAGTGTCATCGGCGGTGTCGGTGGCGGTGCAGTTGGCCGTGTCTAGGGGAGATTATGTGTTCGGCACGGACTGGAAGGGTCGAGATGGCCTGTTTCCGTGCTGTAATTGTTATATGGTTATATGGTTACATTCATTCTCTGTGCTTACCATGAGTTTTTTTTTAAACTCGGGAAAGCTCTTGGAATAAACTCGTACCGTGGGACAGGGCTTTTAGTCTTTGGAGTGTGGGAGGAAACCAGCGAACCCATAGAAAACCCACACAAGTCACTGGGAGAAAATACAAACTTCCTACAGACAGCACCCATTGTCGGGATCAAACCCAGGTCTCCGGCGCTGCAAGTGCAGTAAGGCACCAATGCTACCACTGCACCACCATGCCATACATGAGGCAGAGGGTCTCCATTACCTTTCTTTGCAGCTCCTCAGGCGTGTCGTAGGTTGTGTCGTCGGTCGTGTCGTCGGCCATGGTGTCGGCGGTGTCATTGGCGGTGTCGGTGGCGGTGCAGTTGGCCGTGTCGGTGTCCGTGTTGGCAGTAGTGATGTCTGCAGCAGTGCCTGCGGCAGTGTCGTCGGCGGTGTCTGCGGCAGTGTCTGTGGCAATGTCTGCGGCGGTGTCTGCAGCAATGTCGTCGTCCGTGTCTGCGGAGGTTTCGGTGGCCCTGTCGGCGGCACTGTCGGTGGCCCTCTCTGCGGTGGTGTCGGTGGCCGTGTCTAAAAAGAGCCTGCAAGTTGGGAGCACAATCCATCAGCACACACATCCGGAGAAGCCATGCTAAAACTAAACTAAGGAAGATTCAGCATATGTGGGGGATAGGAGCTAATTGAGATGGATAAGGATGCTAGAATCAAATTATGGCAGAGTGAATAATGAACATGTTAAAAACGGGAGTTCAAGGAATGGTCTAAAACAGAGTTTGAGAGAAAGATGAATGGGGGAAAAAAGGCATAGACTAATTTCTAAATGGGATGAGAATCCAGAAATTGGAGGTGCAAAGGGACATGGGACTTCTGGTGCAGGATTCCCAAAAAGGTAATCAGCAAGACATACGGTGATAAAGAAGGCAAACGCAATAGTAACATTTATTTCAAGAGGGCTAGAATACAAAAACAGGGATGTAATGCTGAGGTTCTGTAAGGTGCTATTTTGAGCAATTGTGAGCAATTTTGTGCACCATATCTGAGGAAGGATGTGCTGGCTATGGAGAGGGTCCAGAGGAGGTTTACAAGAATGATCATTGAAATGAGTGTTCATTGAAATGCGCCAAATAGTGAAAGGTTTGGACAGTATGGATGTGGATAGGATGTTTCCACTCATGGGAGAGTCTCGTACAAGGGTTCTCATTCCAGCCTGGGGTAAATTTACCCCCAGAGGGTAAATTTCGCCTACCCAGGGGCAAATTTATTGATTCTGGATTTGTACATAGTTTTTTTCTTTGACTGCCTGTGTTTGGTTCTGGTATACCGGCATCTGTTCATCATTAGTTGTTCATAAATAAGTGAAATAATATTGTGATGTGAGATTAATGTTGCCAGCGGTAAATGGGATGAAAAAGGTTGGCAACCCCTGGTCTAGGATCAAAGCCTCAGAATTAAAGGACATTCCTTTAAGAAGGAGATGAGGAGGAATGTCTTTAGTTAGAGGGTGGTGAATCTGCAGAATTTATTGCCACAGGCGGCTGTGGAGGCCAAGTCATTGGATATTTTTAAGGATAGATTCTTGATTAGAACGAGTGTCAGGGGTTATGGGGGAGAAGGCAGGAGAATGGGGTTGAGAGGGTAAGATAGATCAGCCATAATTGAATGGTGGAGTAGACTTGATGGGCCGAATGGCCAAATTCTCCTCCTGTAACATATGAGCGAGGGGTCAATGTTACCTGAGGTGTTAACATATGATGGACAAGTAAATGGGATTGTGGTGATGTCCATGGTACAGAGAGTATTGCTCAACGTGGTGAAATTATGCACTGTCATTCCATCTCAGCTTACTTTAGAGATACAGCATAGAAACAGGCTGTTCGGCCTGAGTACGCGCCGACCAGCGATAACCCGTACACTAAGTCTACCCTACTCACTGGGGGCAATTTTCAGAATTAATCTACACACCTGCACATCTTTGGAATGTGGGAGGAAATCGGAGCACCCAGAGAAAACACACACAGTCACAGAGAGAACGTACAAACTCTAGTCCCACCTGCCTGCATTTGGCCCATATCCCTCTCAACCTTTCCTATTTCCAGACCTGTCAAAATGTATTTTAAATCGAAGATAAGACACAAAATGCTGGAGTAACTCAACGGGACGGGCAGTATCTCTGGAGAGAAGGAATGGTTGACGTTTTGTGTCAAGACCCTTATTCAGACTGATGACAAGGGAGTGGGCAGCACATCGATAAAATGTAGTCAGAGACAGTGAGACTAGTGAGAGAACTGGGAAGGGGGAGGGATGGAGAGAGAGGGAAAGCAAGGCCTACTTGAAGTTAGAGAAGTCAATGTTCATACCACTGATTAAGCTGCCCAGGCAAAATTTGAGGTGCTGTTCATAAGTTCATAAGTGATAGGAGCAGAATTAGGCCATTCGGCCCATCAAGTCTACTCAACCATTCAATCATGGCTGATCTACCTCTCCCACCTATCCCCGTTCTCCTGCCTTCTCCACATAAACCCTGACACCCATACTAATCAAAAATCTATCTCTGTCAGTCTGAAGAAGGGTCTTGACCCGAAACGTTGCCTATTCCTTCTCTCCATAAATGCTGCCTCACACTCACAGTTCCTCCAGCATTTTTGTCTACCTTCGATTTTTCCAGCATCTGCAGTTTCTTTCTTAAACAAAAATCTATCTATCTATCTGCCTTTGAAATATCCATTTAAGGCCTCCACAGCCTGCTGTGGCAAAGAAGTAGCCTGACTAGCAGCAATTGTGAAACCAGTCTCAGACTACAGGATACCTCCAACCACCCTAATGTCAGGCCTCTGGAATTATACATGTTTACATGTATCCAACATTGCTAATTATGACCAATGCAGTGAGCTGCAGCGAATGATCATGCTATACCCACTAAATTATTTAATCTTCTTTAAACAGATCGGTTTAGGGGCAGGTAACGTTTTGGGTCTGAAAGTAAATCTTTCTCATCTAACCTTCAACCTCTGGTTCTTGGTTCCCAAACCCTGCCTAACATACTGCATTCACTTTATCTATTCCCCTCACGGTCTTGTACGCCTCTCTAAGGTCAGCCCTGACCCTCCTGCACACCAAACCTGCTCAATCTCTCCTATGGCTCAGGCCCTCAAGTCCTGGCAACATCCGTCGTAAATAGATACAAAAAGCTGGAGTAACTCAGCGGGTCAGGCAGCATCTCTGGAGAGAAGAAATGGGTGACGTTTCGGGTGACCCTTCTTCAGACTACCAAAGTAAATCTCGACACAAATCAAAAGCACATAAATCGACAAGGCCGTAAAGTTTAATTCGGCATTTGGATGGTGAAGTGGCAGGATATGATTAATGCTGCTGCACAAAACCCTTTGTCGAGAATGTGGCGCAGTCGTTACTTACGAAAGATTGCAGCCAAAAATGTCTTGCGCATTCTAAATAACCACATAATGAAACAGAGCGTCTATTAATAGTAAGATTAAGCGAGAACTTACCAGTTTTAAGTTTGATCTTTATTTTATGAGGAGTTACGTCGAGGGATTACGTGAAGACCCCGCCAGCACGCATGCACGACATTCTTCAAAGCAGCGGTGTGAAATCACAGACAACAGTAGATGAAATAAAAATAGTAAGATTAGAGAAACTAGAATACCAGTTGACCTTTATAATAGAGGGTGGGCGTGGAGGGCACGTAATCCCTCAACGTAACTCCTCATAAAATAAAGATCAGACTTCAAACTGGTAAGTTCTCGTTTAATCTTACTATTTTACTTTGGAGTCACGTGAGTGACTACGTGAAGATTTTAAAGATCTGTGATTTCATGCCGTGGAACGAGTCCATGCTTCACTCACTGCCGTAGTTGACCAAAGGAGGAAGTATGTTATCGTATTCAAACATGATTCAGAAATTCAAAACAATAGTGAATTTATTTTAACAAAGAATAAAATGATCCCTTTCATTCGGGATAAATCATAATACAGAACTTAAAATTGATTCTGCAAATACCGCAGGTTTGGTAATCGGCTTATTATAAAATAGCTGGAAGGTCTTCTCCCTAGACAATCCTGCTGTACCCAGGATGTGGTCCATTGGCACTTCCATTTCCCTTGCTGCCGATGTTGCTGCAGCCCTGGTGGAATGAGATTTGAAAGTGTCAGTCAGTATCCACCCCTACAGCTCCCAATACCTGTCAGAGTCACCTAGATATGGTTTGCGCTGATACCCTATTATGAGGCTGTTTATGGCTGGTCAATAGCCCCATTTCATTGCCTCTAAGATTTTTAGTGGCCTCTCTATATTGTAACAGGTGTGTCACAACACATAGGCGGGTATCAGTTGGGTATGCTCGGAATTCTCGTTTAAGGCCTGATGACCCTGGCCTGTTTTGTTTTACCAATTCCAAGATGTGAAAATGTATCTTGTTGGTTGAAATAACCATAATATCCAGTCTTAATTTATGTAGGGTCCGGACTCGTTGAGCCGAGACCAGTGCCATCAGCATGACTGTTTTTAGAGTCAGTTTCTCCAAGGACAGGGATGTTGCTGGTGACCAACCCCTGAGCAACGTAAGGACAACACTAACATCCCATATCTGAGAATACCTTGCTCTAGGAGGATTCGTGTTTTAGATACCCCTCATAAGCTTGGAAACTAGAGGGTGAGATCCCACAGTGTGCTGTCCTAATCCCTTCCCTAAGTATGCTGATAGGGCACTCCTGGCACAGATAATAGCACTGTAACTGAGACCTTCGTCAAAATGAAGGCTGGCCAGAAATTCCAGAACATTGGTTACAGAAGCTGTATTGTACAAAATATCAGTCCTTGTACGATATATCTCCCATTTCCTGATGTATGAGAGATATTGCTTCTTGGTAGATTCTTGGTATGCCGCCGTGATCATATTCATGGTTCTGTCCGTCAGCCCCAGGTCCAGAAGTGGTCTTTTAAATTCTGCAAATTAACAGATTGATCCTGTCATGGCATGGGTGACTCTCGCGTGTCACAGGATGGACCAACAAATCTGGCCGTTTGGGGATGGACATCCATGGTACTGAGATCATGTCGAGAACCACAGGGAACCAGGGCTGTGTAGGCCAGTCGGGTACCACCAAAATACCTGACGCAGAGTCTTGTTGTATTTTGCGTAAGACACGACTGATGAGGCAGAAGGGGGGGGGGGGGGGGGGGAACATAGAAAAACAATTTTTCCCCAGTCCAGCGAGAAAGCGTCCATCACTGCTGCCCAAGGGTCTGGTTCCCAAGTGACATATGTTGGTAACTGGTTATTCAGTCGAGATGCAAATAGATCGATATCTGGTGTTCCATATTGCGTTACACTATAAGCAAATATTTTGTGGTCCAACATCCATTCGGTGTTGTCATTACGTTTTCGTGACCTGGTGTCTGCCACTGTATTGAGTTTACCTGGTAGGTAAGTAGCTGATATCCAAATATGTCTATTGATACACCATTGCTAAATTGTATTAGCCAGATTGTCACATGATATCGATTTGATTCCACCCATATGATTAATGTATGCCACCACTGTGGTATTATCAATTTGTAGGCGGACATGCAGATGGTGCATTTTTGAGCAATATGCTTTTAGCCCATAGAACGCACCCAACATCTCTAAATAATTTATATCCAGTGTTTGTAGTAAAAATGCTTCATGTGCTTCCCATCTACCCCCACAACTGGATATAGTATTAGTAGCACCCAACCGTGAGCGCTGGTATCAGTTTGTATTATAATTGATGGGTTACTGATAATGATGGGGCTGGAGCTATGCCGTATGTTTTGCCTCCACCATTGTAACTCCAAAATTCCTTTAATTGATAATTGCATTGGTTGGTCGAAATGACCAGCATGCTGTTTTAGTGCTTGCACCTTTGCTCTTTGTAGATTTTGGTAATGCAAAGGTCCAAACTATGTGGCTGGAAATGCAGCTACAAGTTTTCCAATTACCCTTGCTACCTGTCGAATAGATGGTTGACTGGTGACAACCAGGTTGTTGCAGGCCTCCATTAAGTGTGCTGCCTTGATCTTTGGCAAAGTTACAGACATGTGGATAGAATCAATTGTGAACCCCAGATAATCCTTAGTTGAAGAAGGCGTGAACTTAGATTTATCTGGATGGATGATAAACCCCAGTTTTTCAAACAATAGTTTGGTAGCTGATACAACTGATTTGGCTAAATCGGGGGTTTTCCCCATAATTAATATATCATCAAGATATGCCATGACAATATGTTTTTGTTTTCGGAGGAATGCCAAGGCTGGTTTTAATATCTTAGTAAATAGTCTGGGGGCTGATGTTAAGCCATTAGGCAATGCTTTATACTGCCATGGCTGCCCCATCCAGTTAAACGTCAGATATCGGCGATGATCCTTCTGTATAGGTACCGAATAGTATGCATCTTTTAGATCGATGCAAGCCATGAAGTAACCTTCGGAAATCAATTGTTTGGCAGTAACAAAGGAGTGAATATACTTTACAAAAGTATTCAGTTCAGTCAAATCAATGAGGATGTGGCATCCGCCATCTTTTTTAGTTTTTGTGAAAATGTTGGATACAAATTCTAGAGAGTCGTGTTGGGATCTCTCAATTACTCCTTTGGCATATAACCTCCCCAGCTCTGCATGACCTTCCAGTTTTTCCTGTTGTGAAAGAACAAACCCTCGGCTAGACACATGTTGAACTGGGGGAATGTCTTTATGAATGAACTCAATTTCGTATCCCTGAATACAATGTAGTATATAAGGGTCAGTAGTTATAGACCTCCATGCCTCCCAAAACAGGTGTAACCTACCCCCAGTTAGTAATGAACTTATGTTCTGGAAGGAACCAGACCCACCTACCTCCATGGTTACCGGTGGAGTGTTCATTTCTTCTGCTTGTGCCTCTTCTGAGGATGAGGCGCCGGAGTGCGGGGTTGGCGCAACTTCCACGAAGCTCGCTCTGGGCTGTGGCCTAAAAAAGACCTCGGTCTTGGTTGTGCAGCATCCGTGCTTTCACCAGCGGCCTGGTGTCGTTGCCTCCTGGTGGATGCGTAGGGGTGCTAGTGCATCCTGTTGTATCTCTGACATCTCTGTTCCATCCACCAATGGAGCAAACGCCGTTATTCCCGAAGTCAATAGTTTTAGTATTTTCTGCATCTTCACCTCTTGGGTTTGGATGCCTACACTGATGTACCCCCAGATAGAATTGTTTACTGCAGGAACATTCAGTGAGACACAGTTCTCTGGTGCCATATATTTAGCTGTTGTTTCATTCAACACTTGTTCCTGCAGCTGATTGAATGAAAGGTAATCTATGCTTGCTGCCAACTTTGACTGTAACGGCTGTCCTGTTTGCGCTGGCATCGCAAACTTTGAGACCACCCCGAGCAGCTTTTGTGGATCCTGCACGTCTAGCACACTCCTGGTGTCTTTGGGGCCAGCCCAGCTCTGGCCCGTAATGCTCCCCTCTGTCGAGGGAGATGCATTATGCAGCCCTTGGTAAGGTACTGCCATGGGTGTCCCAGGACCCCCATGGTGACAATACTCCATATGTCACGTTGGAGCATCTGCTCCATCAACCGCTCCATGCGGGATATGCGGTCACCTCCGCTGCTCCCCGGCAGCGAGTCTTCCTGGCCCGACTCGTCCGAGTCAACCGGCCTGGCCGACTTTTGCTTGGCTTTTCCCCCAGTCTGCGGCGCTGATTCCGACTGTGCAGGTGCCATGTCAGTGACTGTTGATTGCATAGATTGCAATCCAGGTGCCGCAGGTCGCTGCTGACTGCCCGTGCTTTCGCGGTCCCCTGCAGCCAGCCTAGACGCGACCCGTTTGGATTTCTTTCCCTTGTCCATAGCTCTCCTTCTGCAATACAGAAAACAGAGCACAAAACACGACCTCTGATTAGCAAACTTACCTGCAGGTCCCGTTTTTAAATCTTGCCGTTGCGGGGGAACGCTTCGCCCCGCCAGTCGCTGCGCAATGCGTTAGACAATATGTCGCGCATGCGTGCTGGTGGGGTCTTCACGTAGTCACTCACGTGACTCCGAAGTAAAATTAATTATTACACGGGGTGTGCTGCGAAGTAGGAATAATTGATTACTTAATCGGTTGCCTGAGCTCTGCATTATTACCCCTCTGTGTGATGTACGGAAATCGCTCAAAATAGTAAGCCAGTGGTTTCACATGGATAGTTCGATAGTGGTGGTGAATTTATAACTTGTAGGACATGCTCAAAGAGAGACACAGTGTGGAAACTCAACTCAACTTGCCCACACCGCCCAACATGTCCCTCTGTTACACTAGTCCCACCTGCCTGTATTTGGTGCATATCCCTCTAAACCTGCCCTATCCATCCAAATGTGTTTTAAGTATTGTTATAGTCCACTACCTCCTCTGGCAGCTCGTTCCATACAACTTCTATCCTCAGTGTAAAAAAGTGGCCCCTCAGGTTCCTATTTAATCTTTACCTCCAAACCATAAGCCTATGTCCTCTGGTTCTCGATTTCCTCAACTGCATTTACTCAATCTATTCCTTTCATGATCTTATATACTCAGGGCTGGATTTACGTATAAACTTGACAAGCTTAAGCATAGGGCCTCGAGATCTAGGGGGGCCTCGCAGAGCCGGATTTACCACTAGGCTTCATAGGCTGAAGCCTAGGGCCTCGAAATCTAGGCGGCCTCCGGCCAAGGCAGGACACCTGCCGTTCAACTCTGGGCGGGCTCCCCTCTCTATCTCTCTCTCTCTGTCTGCCAATCTCTGTCTACGCACGCCATCTGTATACATGCCCAGGTCTCCGCTCTTCGCTCGCTCCTCATCTGCTGGCATGGCCGGCCGCCTTGCACATGCGCACTGCTACGGCCAGCATATCCTCCCCCCTTCACATGCGCACAACGATGGCCAGCGTCATTGGCCGCCCTGCGCATGCGCACTACCACAGCAACTGGTCGGCGCTGGGCTTTTTCTCCCTCGCTTTGAATTGTGGGCGATCTGGCCGCCATTGCTGTCCGTTTGCCGCCTCGCTGCGACCTCTGAAAACCAACGCAGAATCATTCCCTGACGCTGGATCTGGAGTAACTCTTGCTTCTGGTTTCCTGGTCCTCCATAAATATTCTAAATTGAATTTAAACTGGAGGTGGTGGAGGGCTGAACAATAACAGCCTATTGCATTTTATCTGTTTATTTATTGTGTGTGTATATGGTCTATGGTATATAAACACACTGAAATGTTATCTCCTGTTCTGTATTATGTTTACATGTTCTGTTGTGCTGCAGCAAGCAAGAATTTCATTGTCTTATCTGGGACACGTGACAATAAAACTCTCTTGACTCTTGACTTGGACTTAAGCAAAAAATGGTTCTTGGGGAAAAAAGAGGTACCTTAAATTTAGTTGCATCTGGTTGGGTAACTATGGTAGTGTGAAGACTATTCCATGCTTTAATTGTGCGGGGGAACTCCATGGAGCAGCCAGCAATTTTGGATAGAAGAAATTGGGTGACGTTTCGGGTAGAGACCCTTCTTTAGACTCCCTTTGGTTTTATTGTTTTAGTTTAATTTAAAGATACAGCGTGGAAACAGCCCTTCGGCCCACTGAGTCCACGCCGACCATCGATCACCCGTACACTACTGATCTGAACTGAACTGAACTTTATTTATAGAGCACTTTAAAAACAACCACTGTTGCAACAAAGTGCTGTAAATGACTAATCAAAAACATAAAACAAAACAATAAAAACATTAAAAGTTGTGTGAAGCGATCGCCAAGTCTGCACTTGGTCTCACCAAGGTTGATCATACGCTGAATAATCCAAGCACATTTTAGTTTGGAAGTGGAAATAAATAATAGAAATTGCATTCATTGCAATGTGTAAAAAGAGTTGAGATACTGTATTATAATTTTGCTGCATGTCATTGTGGTATATATCATGTCTTGATTGGTGAATATATTTAGTTTGTGACTTAATTGTAGCAGAAATAACATGTGAAAGCTTCATTGAGCATAATTCTAACTGGTAACTATGCACTTCGTCCGAGCACATTATCGCACGCGTAATGCAAGCCGTCTTAAATGACCACCTAAACTGTCATTTGGCAACTTAAAAAGCTGCCAAGGTTGTCCGGCTGACAGCAGAGAAAAAAAATTAATTTGGAGCCCTGCGAAGTGTATAATATTTTTGACAGTCATAGGCCTTTCTTACATATGCTGTCACAACGCACTGTAGTCTCTAAACCATATAACCATATAACAATTACAGCAAGGAAACAGGCCATCTCGACCCTTCTAGTCCATGCCGAACACGTATTCTCCCCTAGTCCCATATACCTGCGCTCAGACCATAACCCTCCATTCCTTTCTCGTCCATATAACTATCCAATTTATTTTTCAATGATAAAAACGAACCTGCCTCCACCACCTACACTGGAAGCTCATTCTACACAGCCACCACTCTCTGAGTAAAGAAGTTCCCCCTCATGTTACCCCTAAACTTCTGTCCCTTAATTCTCAAGTCATGTCCCCTTGTTTGCATCTTCCCTCCTCTCAGTGGGAAAAGCTTATCCACGTCAACTCTGTCTATCCCTCTCATCATTTTAAAGACCTCTATCAAGTCCCCCCTTAACCTTCTGCGCTCCAAAGAATAAAGCCCTAACTTGTTCAACCTTTCTCTGTAACTTAGTAACCCAGGCAACATTCTAGTAAATCTCCTCTGTACTCTCTCTATTTTGTTGACATCCTTCCTATAATTAGGCGACCAAAATTGTACCCCATACTCCAGAATTGGCCTCACCAATGCCTTGTACAATTTTAACATTACATCCCAACTTCTATACTCAATACTCTGATTTATAAAGGCCAGCACACCAAAAGCTTTCTTTACCACCCTATCTACATGAGATTCCACTTTCAGGGAACTGTGCAGTTATTCCCAGATCCCTCTGTTCACCTGCATTCTTCAATTCCCTACCATTTACCATGTACATTCTATTTTGATTTGTCCTGCCAAGATGTAGCACCTCACACTTATCAGCATTAAACTCCATCTGCCATCTTTCAGTCCACTCTTCCAACTGGCATAAATCTCTCTGTAGACTTTGAAAATCTACTTCATTATCCACAACCCCACCTATCTTAGTATCATCTGCATACTTACTAATCCAATTTACCACACCATCATCCAGATCATTGATGTACATGACAAACAACAGTGGACCCAACCCATTCCCTGTGGTACCCCACTAGTCACTGGCCTCCAACCTGACAAACAGCCACCTCACCATTACTCTCTGTCATCTCCCATTCAGCCACTGTTGAATCCATCTTGCTACTCCACCATTAATACCCAACCATTGAACCTTCTTAACCAACCTTCCATGCGGAACCTTGTCAAAGGCCTTACTGAAGTCCATATATACAACATCAACTGCTTTACCCTCATCAATTTCCTGAGTAACCTCTTCAAAAAATTCAAGAAGATTAGTCAAACATGACCTTCCAGGTACAAATCCATGTTGACTGTTCTTAATCAGACCCTGTTTATCCAGATGCTTATATATATTATCTCTAAGTATCCTTTCCATTAATTTTCCCACCACTGACGTCAAACTAACAGGTCTATAATTGCTAGGTTTACTCTTGGACCCCTTTTTAAACAATGGAACAACATGCGCAGTACGCCAATCCTCCGGCACTATTCCCATTTCTAATGACATTTGAAATATTTCTGTCATAGCCCCTGCTATTTCTACACTAACCTCCCTCAATGTCCTAGGGAATATCCTGTCCGGACCTGGAGACTTATCCACTTTTATATTTCTCAAAAGTGTCAGTACTTCCTCTTCTTTGAATCTCATAGTTTCCATAGCTACTCTACTTGTTTCCCTTACCTCATATAATTCAATATCCTTCTCCTTGGTGAATACCGAAGAAAAGAAATTGTTCAATATCTCCCCCATCTCTTTAGGCTCTGCAGATAGCTGTCCACTCTGACTCTCTAATGGACCAATTTTATCCCTCGTTATCCTTTTGCTATTAATATAGCTGTAGAAACCCTTTGGATTTACTTTCACCTTACTTGCCAAAGCAACTTCATATCTTCTTTTAGCTTTTCTAATTTATTTCTTGAGATTCTTTTTACATTCTTTATACTCCTCAAGCACCTCATTTACTCCATGCTGCCTATAATTATTGTAGATCTCCCTTTTTTTCCCGAACCGTGTCCAATTTCCCTTGAAAACCATGGCTCTTTCCTAAACAACCCTTCAGTAATTTTCCTTGCCCTCAATTTCAGAATAATAGTGTTTTAAGACAATTACTCATCACTAGCACTGGCAATAAATAAATAAATAAGCACAGCTTAGGGCCTTTCTTCATCTAAATCTGGCCCTGTATACACTTCTATAAGATCAGCCTCCTGCACTCCATGGAATAAAGTCCTAGCCTGCCCAACCTCTCCTTATAGCTCAGGCCCTCGAGTCCTGGCAACATCTCGTAAATCTTCTCTGCACCCTCTCCTCGAGATTGACAACATCTTTCCTCTAACAGGGTTCATATGTGAAGCATAACGGACGGGTACATGGATAGGAACGGTTTAGGAAGGTTATGGGCCAAACACAGGCAGGTGGGATTAGTGTAGATGGGACATGTTGGTCGGTTTGAGTAAGTTGGGCCAAATGACCTGCTTGCATGTTGTGTGACTCTAGTCAGGAAAGATTGTTATCCAGTGCCGAGTGGCTATTCATCTCAACTCCGGGAAAAGTACCTCAAACACTATCAGCAAGCTATGCACATATGCAAAAAACACAATGTATAGGTCCCACCACCGATTTTGCGGCAACTGGTGGTCCAGACAAAATTATGTGAGTGCTCTTGAAATGCCCCCGGAATTCTCCCTGAAAATGTGGTACCCAGGCCGGGTGAGGTGGCTGATCTTAACCTCATTGGGACCTCTGTGCCGATCAGCGGGATGAATTTGCCCCCTGCGGCCAGAGCCGGCAGATCCGTTCCAATGCCGACTTCCACGGCCAACTTTGCGGCCGATATCTCGGCCCACTGGCAGCCTAGGTGGACTGTTCCAGTATCATTGAACTCCCCTCGGAGACCATGACCTCTTTTTGTCCGGCAAAAAGGATAATCCAGAAAGGCTCTGGAACCAAGGGTGCCGGAAAATCGGTGGTGGACCTGTACATGGCAGGATCTTTGACTGGTTGCATCATGGCCAGGATCGGCAACTCGAAAGCCCAGGTAAGAAGGAGATTATAAAAGGTGGTGGACACTGCCCGGTCCATCAGGGGTACTGACCTCCACACCATCATACAGTCCTGAGAAAACAAGTCCTGCATACCAAAAGGCTCTACTTACCATGGAGGGCAATGTCAAAGATCAATGAAAAACCGAAGATAGACACAAAAGGCTGGAGGAACTCAGTGGGACTGACAGCATCTCTGGAGAAAAGGGACAGGTGATGTTTTGGGTTTGATTACACTGTCCAGATTAATTTTACTGATTGTATGCCTTGTTGTCATCTTCTCCCCTGCCAACAATGAACCATTCTAGTCTGCAGAAGGGTCCCGACCCAAAATGTCACCCATTCCTTCTCTCCAGAGATACTGTCTGTCCCGCTGAGTTACTCCAGCATTTTGTGTCTATCTTCGAATGAACCAATCTACTATTCCTTGATTCAAGATTCAAGAGATTCAAGATTCAAGAGAGCTTATTGTCATGTGTCCCTGATCGGACAATGAAATTCTTGCTTTGCTTCAGCACAACAGAACATAGTAGGCAGACATCATCGGCTGCTTTCAAATGTCTTCCATAACTCTCATTTCCCTCACCCCTGACTCACAGTCTGAAGAAGGGTCTTGACCCTAAATGTCACCCATTCCTTTTCTCCACAGATGCTGCCTGACCCACTGAGATATTACAGATTTTGTGTCTATCTTCGGTTCAAACCAGCATCTGCCGTTCTGCTCCTTCCCACACATCAATGAGGGACCGTGTTTCTAGGTTAACCAGATATAACCATATAACTATATAACTATATAACAATTACAGCATGGAAACAGGGCATCTCGGCCCTTCTAGTCCATGCCGAACACTTATTCTCCCATAGTCCCATCTACCTGCACTCAGACCATAACCCTCCATTCCTTTCCCGTCCATATAACTATCCAATTTATTTTTAAATGATAAAATCAAACCTGCCTCCACCACTCCCACTGGAAGCTCATTCCACACAGCTACCACTCTCTGAGTAAAGAAGTTCCCCCTCATGTTACCCCCAAACTTCTGTCCCTTAATTCTCAAGTCATGTCCTCTTGTTTAAATCTTCCCTACTCTCAGTGGGAAAAGTTTATCCACGTCAACTCTGTCTATCCCTCTCATCATTTTAAAGACCTCTATCAAGTCCCCTCTTAGCCTTCTTCACTCCAAAGAATAAAGACCTAACTTGTTCAACCTTTCTCTGTAACTTAGTTGCTGAAACCCAGGCGACATTCTGGAAAATCTCCTCTGTACTCTCTCTATTTTGTTGACATCCTTCCTATAATTAGGCGACTAAAATTGTACACCAAACTCCAGAATTGGCCTCACCAATGCCTTGTACAATTTTAACATTACATCCCAACTTCTATACTCAATACTGATTTATAAAGGCCAGCACACCAAATGCTTTCTTTACCACCCTATCTACATGAGATTCCACCTTCAGGGAACTGTGCACAGTTATTCCTAGATCCCTCTGTTCAACTGCATTCCTCAATTCACTACCATTTACCATGTACGTCCTATTTTGATTTGTCCTGCCAAGATGTAGCACCTCACACTTATCAGCATTAAACTCCATCTGCCATCTTTCAGCCCACTCTTCCAAATGGCCTAAATCTCTCTGTAGACTTTGAAAATCTACTTCATTATCCACAACCCCACCCATCTTAGTATCATCTGCATACTTACTAATCCAATTTACCACACCATCATCCATTTCATTGATGTACATGACAAACAAGGAGCCATCTTGGGGAACGGCTGCTAGCCAGCAGCCATCCGTTTTAATTCGCTTTTTTTTAAGTTTTTAGTGAGTCCTGTTTAGTGATGTTTGGAGATATGGACTTTTTAATGTGGGGAGTAGGGGTAGGGGGTCAATTTTACTTCTAGGTACCTACCTGGTCGGTGAGGCAGCTTTTTTCTCCGGGCTACCCGTCGACCCGTCCTCGTGGCCTACCAGTGGGCTTGTAGCGCTGTTTCCTGGCGGGGACCGCCCAGCACCTCGGCCTCAGTGGCGGCACAGCGCTGGAGCTCCGGTGAGCTGTGACCGCCGTGTTCAACACCTCCGGGCTGCGGGTCTGCGGAGCAGAGCGGGCGGCGCCGTATTTAACATCGGGAGCCTGGGAGCTCGGAAGCCGCGGTTTACAGCTAGAAAGCAGCCGTTCCAGGTGGCCCAGCCGCTGAGAGGACTCTCCCGACGCCGGGGCAACACCACCCGGTGAGAACGGCCAGGAACACTGGGCCTCCGTAGAGGCAACTGCGGTGGCAGGCCTGACTTTGGGGTGAATTTAGGGTTGGGGACTGGACATTGTGCCTTCCCCCACAGTGGTATCCATTGTTGGGGGGATGATTTTTTGTCTGTATGGTAATCCTGTTAGTCTTTGTCCAAGGTGGCTGCCGTGAAGGGAAAGTGGACGCTGGCATGCTTTAGCTGCCGCTGCTCTCTCTTCACATTGTGTTTTTGATTTTTTGTTTTTGGACTGAATTCTGTTTTTAATTTATGTTTCTGTGATGTCTTTATTATTTATTTTACTCTGATTATATGTTTATATTCCTGTTAATCTATGTAAGGTGTCCTTGAGATGTCTGAAAGGTGCCCTATAAATAAAATTTATTATTATTATTATCAAACAACAGTGGACCCAACACAGATCCCTGTGGCACCCCACTAGTCAGCAGCCTCCAACCTGGCAAACAGCCATCCACCATTACTCTCTGCCATCTCCCATTCAGCCACTGTTGAATCCATCTTGCTACTCCACCATTAATACCCAACAATTGAACCTTCTTAATCAACCTTCCATGAGGAACCTTGTCAAAGGCCTTACTGAAGTCCATATACAACATCCACTGCTTTACCCTCATCAATTTCCCGAGTAACCTCTTCAAAAAATTCAAGAAGATTAGTCAAACATGACCTTCCAGGCACAAATCCATGTTGCCTGTTCCTAATCAGACCCTGTTTATCTAGTTGATTATATATATTATCTCTAAGTATCCTTTCCATTAATTTGCCCACCACTGACTTCAAACTATAATTGCTAGGTTTACTCTTAGAACCCTTTTTAAACAATGGAACAACATGCGCAGTACGCCAATCCTCCCGCACTATTCCCGTTTCTAATGACAATTGAAATATTTCTGTCATAGCACCTGCTATTTCTACATGAACTTCCCTCAATGTCCTAGGGAATATCCTGTCAGTACCCGGAGACTTATCCACTTTTATATTTCTCAAAAGTGTCAGTACTTCCTCTTCTTTGAATCTCACAGTTTCCATATCTACTCTACTTGTTTCCCTTACCTCACATAATTCAATCATCTCCTTGATGAATACCGAAGAAAAGAAATTGTTCAATATCTCCCCCATCTCTTCTGGCTCTGCAGATAACTGTCCACTCTGACTCTCTTGATGCAGTGTTATTTTATGCTACTCACAGCCTGAGACGCTTCACCATACTTCGACCGCAGGCTGCGGGCACTTGGAGCGCCCCGACGCAGGAGATTGGATTGCCCCGATGCGGGAGTTTGGATCGCCCCAATGCGGGAGCTCCGATTGCCCCGACAGATGGTTCAACTGCCCCAACTGCAGGAGAAAAATGAGGGAAGAAGGTCAGACTTTATTGCCTTCCATCACAGTGAGTAATTCACTGTGGTGGATGTTTATGTTAACTTTTATGTAGTTGTTTGTCTTGTTACTTTTTTTGTACGGCGGATTTGTAATTCTAATATCACTGTACCTTAATTGGTACAGGTGACAATAAAAGACCTTTGATATCTTTTAAAACAAAGCTTTTCACTTTATCTCAGTACACGTGACAATAATAAGCCTACACATAAAGTTCTCTAATACAGACTGGGCACAAACTAAACACCACCAAAATGAGATGAACTGATCCTCTGTAGATGGGAATTTGACATTGCATCTTGTTCTGGTCTCTCTTCCAGGCCATTTGCCTGCATCTTGCTAAACATTTAAGATAGTCACAAAATGCTGGTAGGTGACGTTATTGGTCAAGGCCCTTCTTCAGACTGAGAGTCAGAGGTGAGGCAAACGAGATAGAGAGGGTGATATAAGAACAGCAGATGCTGGTTTACACTGAAGATAGGCCCAAAACGTCACACATTCCTTCTATCCAGAGATGCCGCCTGTCCCGCTAAATTACTCCACCATTTTGAGCCTATCATTGGTGTAAATCAGCATCTGCTGTTTTTTCCTATACATTTTGTCTGGTCTACATTTAGATGCAGAACCTCCCCATTGCACGGTCACCCTCTTTATGTATGGCCCATCCATCCAATAGAGAGTTTGGGAGTCCAGCAGATGGATTTGGCGGTTGCTATGGGACTGGAGGCATCTTTTACCAAGTGGGAAATCGGTCCTTACCTCGGCATTTCCCATTTGCAAGCCGTTGGGATTACAAAGAGCTCCTGGGAAGAGTACCCAGTCGCAATCCGAGGAGCATTCGTAATAAGGTGGATGAGTTGAATGTGCAGATAGTTATTAATTAATATGATAAAGTTGGGATCATGGAGACATGGCTGGGAGCTGAAGATCCAGGGATATTCAATATTCAGGAGGAATGGAATGGAATGGAAAAGGAGGTGGGGTAGCGTTGCTGGTTAGAGAGGAGATTAACGCAATGGAAAGGAAGGACATTAGTTTGGAGGATGTGGAATCGGTATGGGTAGAGCTGCGAAACACTAAGGGGCAGAAAACGCTGGTGGGTGTTGTGTACAGGCCACCTAACAGTAGTAGTGAAGTTGGAGATGGTATCAAAACAGGAAATTAGAAATGTGTGCGACAAAGGCAAAACAGTTATAAAGGGTGACTTCAATCTACATATAGATTGGGTGAATCAAATTGGCAGGGGTGCTGAGGAAGGATTTCTTGGAATGTATGCGGGATAGTTTTCTAAACCAATATGTAGAGGAACTAACGAGAGAGCAAGCTATTCTAGACTGGGTATTGAGTAATGAGGAAGGGTTAGTTAGCAAGTCTTGGCAAGAGTGACCATAATATGGTTGAGTTCTTCATTAGGATGGAGAGTGACATTGTTAATTCAAAAACAAGGGTTCTGAACTTAAAGAAAGGTAACTTTGAGGGTATGAGATGTGAATTGGCCAAGATAGACTGGCAATTGATTCTTAAAGGGTTGACGGTGGATATGCAATGAAAGGCATTTAAAGACTGCATGGATGAACTACAACAATCGTTCATCCCAGTTTGGCAAAAGAATAAATCAAGGAAGGTAATATATCCGTGGATAACAAGGGAAATCAGGGATAGTATCAAAACAAAAAATTAAGCATACAAATTAACCAGAAAAAGCAGCCTACCAGAGGACTGGGAGAAATTCAGTCCAGACAAAGGGCTTAATTAGGAAAGGGAAAATAGATTATGAAAGAAAACTGGCAGGGAACATAAAAACTGACTGCAAAGGTTTTTATAGATATAGGAAGAGAAAAAGATTAGTTAACACAAATGTAGGTCCCTTGCAGTCAGAAACAGGTGAATTGATCATGGGGAACAAGGACATGGCAGACCAATTGAATAACTACTTTGGTTTTGTCTTCACTAAGGAAGACATAAATAATCTGCCAGAAATAGCAGGGGACTGGGGGTCTAATGAGATGGTTGAACTGAGTGAAAGCCAGGTTAGTCGGGAAGTGGTGTTAGGTAAATTGAATGGATTAAAGGCCGATTAAATCCCCAGGGCCAGGTAGGCTGCATCCCAGAGTACTTAAGGAAGTAGCCCCAGAAATAGTGGATCCATTAGTGATCATTTTTCAAAACTCTTTAGATTCTGGAGTAGTTCCTGAGGATTGGAGGGTAGCAAATGTAATCCCACTTTTTAAAAAGGGAGGGAGAGAGAAAACGGGGAATTACAGACCAGTTAGTCTAGCATCAAGAAGCACATTTGGAAAGTGGTGAAATCATTGGACAAAGTCAACATGGATTTATGAAAGAGAAATCATGTCTGACGAATCTTACAGAATTTTTCGAGGGTGTAACTAGTTGAGTGGATAAGGGAGAAACAGTGGATGTGTCATATCTGGACTTTCAGAAGGCTTTCCCACAGAAGAGATTAGTATGCAAACTTAAAGCACACGGTATTGGGGGTTCAGTATTGATGTGGATAGAGAACTGGCTGGCAGACAAGAAGCAAAGTGTAGGAGTAAACGGGTCCTTTTCAGAATGGCAGGCAGTGACTAGCGGGTTACCACAAGGCTCAGTGCTGGGACCCCAGCTATTTACAATATATATTAATGATTTGGATGAGGGAATTGAATGCAACATCTCCAAGTTTGCAGATGACACGAAGCTGGGGGGCAGTGTTAGCTGTGAGGAGGATGCTAGGAGGCTGCAAAGTGACTTGGATAGGTTGGGTGAGTGGGCAAAGCATGGCAGATGCAGTATAATGTGGATAATTGTGAGGTTATCCACTGGTGGCAAGAACAGGAAAGTAGACTGTTATCTGAGTGGTGGCCGACTAGGACAAGGGGAGATGCTACGAGACCTGGGTGTCATGGTACACCAGTCATTGAAAGTAGGCATGCAGGTGCAGCAGGCAGTGAAGAAAGCGAATGGTATGTTGGCATTCATGGCAAAAGGATTTGAGTATAGGAGCAGGGAGGTTCTACTGCAGTTGTACAGGGCCTTGGTGAGACCACACCTGGAGTGTCGTGTACAGTTTTGATCTCCCAATCTGCGGAAAGACATTCTTGCCATAGAGGGAGTAAAGAGAAGGTTCACCAGACTGATTCCTGGGTTGTCAGGACTTTCATATGAAGAAAGACTGGATAGACTCGGCTTGTACTCTCTAGAATTTAGAAGATTGAGGGGGGATCTTATAGAAACTTACAAAATTCCTAAGTGGTTGGACAGGCTAGATGCAGGAAGATTGTTCCCAATGTTGGGGAAGTCCAGAACAAGGGGTCACAGTTTAAGGATAAGGGGGAAATCTTTTAGGACCGAGATGAGATAAACATTTTTCACACAGAGAGTGGTGAATCTCTGGAATTCTCTGCCACTGAAGTTAGTTGAGGCCAGTTCATTGGCTATATTTAAGAGGGAGTTAGATGTGGCTCTTGTGGCTAAAGGGATCAGGCGGTATGGAGAGAAGGAGCCCCGGTGAGCTGGACCGCCGTGTTCAACACCTCCGGGCTGCGGGTCTGCGCAGCGGAGCGTGCGGCGCCGATTTCAACATCGGGAGCCTGGGATCTCCAAACCGGCGCGGCCTTGTCGACTCCGAAAGCCGCGGTCTACAGCTTGGAAGCGGCCGTTCCAGGTGGCCCAGCCACTGAGAGGACTCTCCTGACGCCGGGGCAAGACCACCTGGTGAGAACGGCCAGGAACACTGGGCCTCCGTAGAGGCAACTGCGGTGGCAGGCCTGACTTTGGGTGAACTTGGGGTTGGGGACTTGACATTGTGCCTTCCCCCACAGTGGTAACCATTGTGGGGGGGATGATTTTCTGTCTCTACGTAATCCTGTTAGTCTTTGTCCAAGATGGCTGCCGTGAAGGGAGAGTGGACGGTGGCGCGCTTTGGCTGCCGCTGCTCTCTCTTCACATTGCGTTTTTGATTTTCTGTTTTTGGACTGAATTCTGTTTTTAGTTTGTGTCTCTGTGATGTCTTTCTTATTTATTTTACTCTGATTATATGTTTATATTCCTGTTAATCTATGTAAGGTGTCCTTGAGATGTCTGAAAGGCGCCCAACAAATAAAATTTATTATTATTATTATTATTAAGGCAGGTACAGGATACTGAATTGGACGATCAGCCATGATAATATTGAATGGCGGTGCAGGCTCGAAGGACCGAATGGCTACTCCTGCACCCATTTTCTATGTTTCTATGTTTCTACGGATGAGCCAATTGACAATAGACAATAGACTATAGACAATAGGTGTAGGAGTAGGCCATTTGGTCCTTCGAGCCAGCACCGCCATTCAATGTGATCATGGCTGATCATCCACAATCAGTACCCCTTTCCTGCTTTCTCCCCATATCCCCTGGCTCCTCTTTAAGAGCCCTATCTAGCTCTCTCTTGGATATATCTAGAGCACCGGCCTCCACAGCGCCACAGAGGCAGAGAATTCCACAGAATTCATAACTCTCTGTGTGAAGAAATGTTTCCTCGTCTCCGTTCTACATGGCTTACTCCTTATTCTCAAATTGCGGCCCCTGGTTCTGGACTCCCCCAACATTGGGAACATGTTTCCAGCCTCTAGCGTGTCTAAACCTGAAATAATCTTATATGTTTCAATAAGATCTCCTCTCATCCTTCTGAACTCCAGAGTATACAAGCCCACCCACTCCATTCTCTCTGCATATGACAGTCCTGCCATCCTGGGAATTAACCTTGTAAACCTACGCAGCACTCCCTCAATAGCAAGAATATCCTTCCTCAAATTAGGGGACCAAAACCAAAACGTTATTTTTATGATACTGACTGTAAAGGGAAATTCATTTTGTTGTCTCTAATTGAGCCAATGACAATAAATTTGAATACAATTGAATACAATTGGAGCAAATGCAGGCAGGAGGAACTAGTGTAGATGGAGGATCTTGGTCAATGTAGACGACAAAATGTGCAGGAACAGCAGATGCTGGTTTACACTGAAGATAGGCACAAAATGCAGGATAAACTCAGCGGGACACGCAGATTACAACTCAGCGATATGAATATTGATTTCTCCAATTTCAAGATTTACTAGAATGTTTACTAGAAGTTGGGATGTAATGTTAAAATTGTACAAGGCATTGGTGAGGCCAATTCTGGAGTTTGGTGTACAATTTTAGTCGCCTAATTATAGGAAGGATGTCAACAAAATAAAGAGAGTACAGAGGAGATTTACCAGAATGTCGCCTGGGTTTCAGCAACTAAGTTACAGAGAAAGGTTGAACAAGTTAGGGTTTATTCTTTGGAGCGCAGAAGGTTAAGGGGGGACTTGATAGAGGTTTTTAAAATGATGAGAGGGATAGACAGAGTTGACGTGGAAAAGCTTTTCCCACTGAGAGTATGGAAGATTCAAACAAGGGGACATGACATGAGAATTAAGGGACTGAAGTTTAGGGGTAACATGAGGGGGAACTTCTTTACTCAGAGAGTGGTAGCTGTGTGGAATGAGCTTCCAGTGAAGGTGGTGGAGGCAGGTTCGTTTTTATCATTTAAAAATAAATTGGATAGTTATATGGATGGGAAGGGAATGGAGGGTTATGGTCTGAGCGCAGGTATATGGGACTAGAGGAGATTATGTGTTCGGCACGGACTAGAAGGGTCGAGATGGCCTGTTTCCGTGCTGTAATTGTTATATGGTTATATGGTTATAAGTAACCCTTGCATTCCCTCTCTCTCCATCCCTCCTCCACCCTAGTTCTCCAACTAGCTTAATTGTCCTGTGAAACGTCACCTATCCATGTTCGCCAGAGATGCTGCCTGACCCGCTGAGTTACTTCACCACTCTGTGAAACATCACCTATCCATGTTCTCCAGAGATGCTGCCTGGCCCGCTGAGTTACTCCAGCACTCTGTGAAACATCACCTATCCATTCTCTCCCGAGATGCTGCCTGACCCGCTGAGTTACTCCAGCACTCTGTGAAACGTCATCTATTCATGTTCGCCATAGAAGCTGCCTGACCCGCTGAGTTACACCAGCACTCTGTGAAACGTCACCTATCCATGTTCTCCAGAGATGCTCCCTAACATTTGTGGTTTCAGGTCGGGACCCTTCCGGTTTGAATGGGCCAGTGGAGTAGAGAAGCCAAGACAGTTGTTGCACCAACAGTGGATATAAAAAAGTCCAGAGAGGGTAGAAGGCTAGGTAGGGGTGGGGGAAGGGGAGAGGGGAAGGTGGGGGATTGTTGGAGACTGGAGACAGGATTGTCATTGGATAGGATTCTCTCCCATAAAGAAAAGCTCAGAGGTGACAGAGGAGCCCTACACCCCTACGTCCAGAACCAGGGGTCAAAGTTTCAGAATAAGACCCGCTGAGTCACTCCATCTTTTATCTTGGTCTACTAACAGATTCAGATCTACCTTAGATCTCCTCTTGTAAGTCTGCTTGGTGCTGTCCTTTTTCTCCGGCATTCTCGAAACTCCTTGCTTGGGTTATTGATCCACCCCGTGAAGGTTAGAGTTTGGACCTCTAGTAGCTACCAGCTGTTTTAATGCCTGGCAGAATGGGTATGGTGTACCCACTTGAAGTTGACAGATGAAATGGAGCCAGTTTGCCAAGTTGACAGATGAAATGGAGCCTGTCTCTCATGGTTACGGATGCAGTTCACTGTGAGGTCGTCGGCCAGGCACATTATGAGGTCACCTCTGATTATGATGGTTTACAAACTTGCGATCTTTCGAATGGAAGGCAGACCCAGTAGGGAATAAACCACTTCACCATATGACCATCACAGTGGTTATAACCAACTGGACTCAAATGTTAGATACAAGGAACTTAGTTCAGTTGAGTTTATTGTCATGTGTACAGAGAAATGCTTTTTGTCGCGTGCTCAAAATAGTCAGCAGAAAGACAATGCATGATTACAATTGAGCTATTTACAATGTATAGATACATAGAATAACGTTTAGTGCAAGATAACGCCAGCAAGGATAGTCCAAGGGTCATCAATGAGGTAGATAGTAGTTCAGAACTGCTCTCTGGTTGTGGTAGGATGAATCAATTGCCTGATAACAGCTGGGAAGAAATTGTCCCTGAATCTGGAGATGTGCTTTTTCACACTTCTGTACCTTTCCCACTTTGAGGAAGGACATTCTTGCTATTGAGGGAGTGCAGCGTAAGTTCACCAGGTTAATACCCGGAATGGCGGGACTTACGTATGATGAAAGTATGGGTCGACTGGGCTTGAATTAGCTGGAAATTATTATTATTATTTATTATTCATTCTTTATTTCAAACAGAATAAAAGAATAAAAAGCAAGTGTGAAACAGATTACAAAAAAACAAAACAAGAATATTTATAATGTGTCATAAACAATATCTATAAATAAATGAAATCGTATGTGTCCGAAAAGGAGCAGGAAGAAGCCAAAGCTTATTAATTCTCACCCCTTATTCAAATGCTTATAATCTATCTATATTACTAAATATCTGATCTTGACCGCTTTTGGCCCACTGTGCTGCGATTTTGGACAGAATGCCGCCACCTACGGCCGTCATTTTTGGCCAACTCGCTCAGAGCCCCCCTCCGCCTTACGGGTCCGGAGGATTTTTCCCATCGATGACAAATCAGAGAGATATTAATGTTTTTAAAAAATTCACCATTCTCTCTGCTTTCCCTGCTGGAGGGAGGGGCAGGGACTATAAAACCAGGAAGTGGTGTGCCTCACCCAGTCTCTGGAAGGTGGATGAAGCCAAGGGTCACGTCTCTCTGAGCTCTGAATAACACTGAACAAATGTCTACACAACTGTGAGTACCCTTAATGTGGTTTGGAAATGAAAATATGGTTTGTTTGAAGTTGAAAGGCACTACTGCCTGCAAATGGTGGCTTGGGTGCTTTGGCTTGAAGTTGAAAGGCACTACTTACTGCAAATGGTGGCTTGGGAGCTTTGGCTTGAAGTTGAAAGGCACTACTTACTGCAAATGGTGGCTTGGGTGTTTTGCTTGAAGGTGAAAGGCACTACTTACTGCAAATGGTGGCTTGGGAGCTTTGGATGGAAGTTGAAAGGCATTACTTACTGCACATGGTGGCTTGGGTGCTTTGGCTTGAAGTTGAAAGGCACTTCTTACTGCAAATGGTGGCTTGGGTGCTTTGGCTTGAAGTTGAAAGGCACTACTTACTGCAAATGGTGGCGTGGGTGCATTGGCTTGAAGTTGAAAGGCACTACTTACTGCAAATGGTGGCACGAAGTTGAAAGGCACTACTTACTGCAAATGGTGGCTTGGGTGCTTTGGCTTGAAGTTGAAAGGCACTACTTACTGCAAATGGTGGCTTGGGTGTTTTGCTTGAAGTTGAAAGGCACTACTTACTGCAAATGGTGGCATGAAGTTGAAAGGCACTACTTACTGCACATGGTGGCTTGGGTGCTTTGGCTTGAAGTTGAAAGGCACTACTTACTGCAAATGGTGGCGGGTGCTTTGGCTTGAAGTTGAAAGGCACTACTTACAGCAAATGGTGGCATGGGTGCATTGGCTTGAAGTTGAAAGGCACTACTTACTGGAAATGGTGGCATGAAGTTGAAAGGCACTACTTACTGCAAATGGCGGCTTGGGTGCTTTGGCTTGAAGTTAAAAGGCACTACTGCAAATGCACTTACTTCCTGTTTGCACTGTATATTGATTTTAGTTAAAACGCTATCACTTACGGCTTTGATTTTTGGCCATCTTACTCAGTCCCCCCTCTGCTGAGCCTGTGCAGAGAATTCTTCCCATCAATGAAAAATAAAAGTGTTATTAGTGTTTAAAAAATGTTGAGAATCTCTCTCCTGTCAATCACGCCCTGAAAGCCACACCATGGGAGGGGGAGGGGTTATAAAACCCGGAAGTGTGAGTGTGGCTCAGTCTCTGCATGATGGGGGAGGGAGACATCATGACTCTGTCTGAGCTGTGAATCAACTGAACACACTGAATGTCTACTGAACTGTGAGTTTGGTGTTTGTGTGGTTTTATGTTGGTTTCACCCTGCATGAAATGGTATGAAGCTGCATTTGAATTTGGTGGCCTTGGACCCTGCTTGAAGTGGAATGATACTGCACTTGAATTTGGCGGCCTTGCATCCTGCTTCAAGTGGTATGAAACTGCTCTGAATTTGGTGGCCTTGGATCCAGCTTAAAGTGCTATGAAACTGCACTTGAATTCGGTGGCCTTGCACTCTACTCATAGTGGTAAGAAACTGCACTTGAATTTGGTGGCCTTGCACCCTACTTGAAATGGAATTTCAAGGAATAGTCATGAGTCAACTGCCAGCCCACCAGCCGTGAGCAAGCTGCCAGCAGATCAGGCTTGAGGGACTGAGCTGCCACCCAAGAACCCATACCAGCACTCCAGAAAGCCCCCCCCCCCCCCCCCCCCCCACTACAAATTTAGCAGCTATATGTACACCATATGTACACCCACAGCTATATGTACACCAAATTATTTACATTTATACACTAATCAAATATTTACAAAGCCATACATAAAAGTGAGAAAAAAAGAAAAAAGAAAAGAAAAAACCCTCATATACTATACAGTATCTTAGTCATATATACAATCCATCACCCTTCCCAATACAATCAGTATAACAAATATCCCACTCACAATCACCTATCCTCATCCCAATATCCTTTTAAAAAAGTGTTTTTGTACATCTTTTTAAACTGAATTATGTTTGTACTAAGTTCTCCTGTTCCAGACCATTCCACAAATTCACACCACAGATTGCTATGCACATACTTTTAAGAGTTGTTCTGACATTGAGTTTTTTTTAATTATGTTCCCCACTCAAATTATACCCACCCTGTCTTTCCATGAGAAGGATGAGAGGATATCATAGAGAAACATATACAATTCTTAAAGGATTGAACAGGCTAGATGCAGGAACAATGTTCCAGATGTTGGGGGAGTCCAGAACCAGGGGTCACAGTTTAAGAATAAGTGTTAGGCCATTTAGGACTGAGATGAGGGAACATTTTTTCATACAGAATATCTGTGGAATTCTCTGCCACAAAGCAGTGGAGACCAATTCACTGGATGTTTTCAAGAGAGATGGACGTGGCTCTTAGGGCTAACAGAATCAAGGGATATGGGGAGATAGCAGGAACGGGGTATGGATTTTGGATGATCAGCCAGGGCCAACTACTACATCTATTTTCTATGTTTCTACGTCATCATGAGTCCAGCACTCATTAATGTCTGGTCCGTAAGAAGGATCCTGAAACAAAACGTCACCCACCCATGTTCTCCATAGATGCTGCTTGACCCGCTGAGTTACTTCAGCACTCTGTTCCTTCATGGTCTGGCTTGTGTCTTGCTAATATGAAAGAGCTACATTGCCAATGCACACAAGCTCCAACTTTGCTGTCAACATGAAACTGTGGAAAGTTCTACAAGTTGGCAATAATTACACTTGTTGGTGCTAATGATAATGACAACATGTGTTTGGGTCATGTGTTATACAAAAATAGCATTTTCCCTTGATAAAGATGATCCTAGTGGCCTTACAACACACAAATGGATGAGACCTAACCATGTAAAGCTGCACAATGCTAAGGGTCCAAGCACAAAAATTGTCCAGAGTTGTCTTTCAGGGCAGGATCAGTATTATAACCATATAACCATATAAC
Source organism: Leucoraja erinaceus (assembly GCF_028641065.1). Lineage (NCBI taxonomy): Eukaryota > Metazoa > Chordata > Chondrichthyes > Rajiformes > Rajidae > Leucoraja > Leucoraja erinaceus. The sequence continues at coordinate 135,701,116 of NC_073377.1, read as the reverse complement.
CATATAACAATACAGCACGGAAACAGGCCATCTCGGCCCTACAAGTCCATGCCGAACAAATTTTTTTCCCCTTAGTCCCACCTGCCTGCACTCGTACCATAACCCTCCATTCCCTTCTCATCCATATGCCTATCCAATTTATTTTTAAATGATACCAATGAACCTGCCTCCACCACTTCCACTGGGAGCTCATTCCACACCGCCACCACTGTCTGCGTAAAGAAGTTCCCCCTCATATTACCCCTAAACTTCTGTCCCTTAATTCTGAAGTCATGTCCTCTTGTTTGAATCTTCCCTATTCTCAAAGGGAAAAGCTTGTCCACATCAACTCTGTCTATCCCTCTCATCATTTTAAAGACCTCTATCAGGTCCCCCCTTAACCTTCTGCGCTCCAAAGAATAAAGCCCTAACTTGTTCAACCTTTCTCTGTAACTTAGTTGCTGAAACCCAGGCAACATTCTAGTAAATCTCCTCTGTACTCTCTCTATTTTGTTGACATCCTTCCTATAATTTGGCGACCAAAATTGTACACCATACTCCAGATTTGGCCTCACCAATGCCTTGTACAATTTTAACATTACATCCCAGCTTCTATACTCAATGCTCTGATTTATAAAGGCTAGCATACCAAAAGCTTTCTTTACCACCCTATCTATATGAGATTCCACCTTCAAGGAACTATGCACGGTTATACCCAGATCCCTCTGTTCAACTGTATTCTTCAATTCCCTACCATTTACCATGTACGTCCTATTTTGATTTGTCCTGCCAAGGTGTAGCACCTCACATTTATCAGCATTAAACTCCATCTGCCATCTTTCAGCCCATTTTTCCAAATGGCCTAAATCACTCTGTAGACTTTGGAAATCCTCTTCATTATCCACAACACCCCCTATCTTGGTATCATCTGCATACTTACTAATCCAATTTACCACACCTTCATCCAGATCATTGATGTACATGACAAACAACAAAGGACCCAACACAGATCCCTGAGGCACCCCACTAGTCACCTGCCTCCAACCCGATAAACAGCCATCCACCATTACCCTCTGGCTTCTCCCATTCAGCCACTGTTGAATCCATCTTGCTATTCCTGCATTTATACCCAACAGTTGAACCTTCTTAACCAACCTTCCATGAGGAACTTTGTCAAAGGCCTTACTAAAGTCCATATAGACAACATCCACTGCTTTACCCTCGTCAATTTCCCTAGTAACCTCTTCAAAAAATTCAAGAAGATTAGTCAAACATGACCTTCCAGGCACAAATCCATGTTGACTGTTCCTAATCAGACCCTGTTTATCTAGATGCTTATATATATTGTCTCTAAGTATCTTTTCCATTAATTTGCCCCCCACTGAAGTCAAACTAACAGGTCTATAATTGCTAGGTTTACTCTTAGAACCCTTTTTAAACAATGGAACAACATGCGCAGTACGCCAATCCTCGGGGACTATTCCCGTTTCTATTCCCGTTCCTCTGGCAAGAAATGGCTTTTGGGACATAAAGACATCTGGGGGTGTCTAGACAAGGAGCAGCTTATGGAAAGGATGCTCCATCATGACGTTTTCCAACGTGAGCACTATACTCATGGGCCACCCCATCAGCCATGGGCCCTCATAATCGCAAAGATCATCTAGTAGTTCTAGTCTTCTTTAAGTCTTACTATGTTACTTCGACTGCTGTTATCTGTGATTTCACATAGTTGCTTTGAAGGTTGATATGCATGCGGACTGGCGCGGCTTCTTCACGTAAACGCTCACCGTAACTCCTCATTAAATATAGATCAAACTTCAAACTGGTAAGTTCTCGTTTAATCTTCCTATTAAACCCCACTTGTAGAAACTACACTAAAGGAAGATGTTTCCAAAAGTTATGAGGTTGATTCTATTACTCCAGAAGTGAAGGGCAGGTGAGGGAGAGTCTAAGGCAATTACACCCCTTCATTTGATCAACACAGGGGACAAGGGGTTGTCTTAATCATACGTAGATCTGTCAAGAAATAAAAGGCAAACAATATTAAACAATGTTACCTCGTTGGTTTCAGTTTAACATTGCTTGTGAAAGTCAGCAAAGTACAAGATTCTTTCTACAGCCCTCAGACCAGTGAGCCCATGTGCTCAAACAACGATCTGGGTAAGGCATCCCCCACTCCACCATGTATCCAGCCCTGAGCCGCTGCTGAAGCTCTGGTCCAGTCTCCGGCAGGAAAGGCTGCGCAAATCCAGCTGATCGGCCCCAAAGGGGGGGGGGGGGGGCGGGGGAGGGGGGGGGGGGGAGGGAGGGGGGGGGGGGGGGGGTGGGGGTGGGGGGGGGGGGTGGGCGGGGGGGGGGGGGGGGGGGCGTGGGGGGGCGAAGAGGCGACTCAGAGAAAAAGTCGCATCCTCGCCAGAAGTGTCTGGAAAACAGTTTACCCCTTCCTCGACCCACCTCCCTCCACATAAAACCAGATGGTCAGAACCATTTTTAGTTTAGTTTAGGGATACAGCACAGAATCAGGCCCTTCAGCCCACCGAGTCTATGTCAACCAGCGACCACTGCGCTATAAACTGCCCTACACACTAGAGACAATTTACATTTACACCAAGCCAATATACCTACAAACCTGCACGTCTTTGGAGTGTGGGAGGAAACTGAAGATCTCGGAAAAAAAACCCACACGGGTCACGGGGAAAATGTACACACTCTGTACTGACAGCGCCTGTAGTCAGGATCGAACCCGGGTCTCTGGCACTGCAACCGGTGTAAGCCAGTAACTCTACCGCTGCGCCACCATGCCACCTCTTTTTCCCAAGACAGAGATGAAATACTAGAGGGCATAGCTTTAATGAGAGAGGGGAAAAGTTTAAAGATGTGCGGAGCAAATTATTAAAGGTTGGAGTGTGCCTTGAGTGTGTTGCCAGGGGTGGTGGGGACAGATACAACAGTGGCATTTAACATGTTACAACACACAAGATACATTTATTTGTCACATGTACAAGTTGGTACAGTGAAATGTGCGGTCACCATACAGCCATACAATAAAATAATGAACACAACACACGATAGAGTCCAACATAAAACATCCCCACACCGCAGAATCAAAAGTTTCCCACTGTGAGGGAAGGCACCAAAGTCAATCATCTTCCTCCGATGTTCCTGATGTCCACCTGTGGTCAGTCCGGAGTCACCGCTACGGGCAGCCCGTCGCTCAGGCCCGCTCGCCGAGATGTTGGAACTCCGACTTTGGAAAGGGAGGACAAGTTCAGCGGCTTGGACCACCAAATTGAACGTCTCCCACCGGAGTCCGCGTCTCCTGAAGTCCCCAGGCCGCACAGGGTGGAGATTCATGTTGGTGGCCCTCGGCAAAGGGCCCTAGGGACTCCGCGATGTTGAAGTCAGCGCTGCCCGCGCTGGGAGCTCCGCGAAACAGAGCTCCGCGACGTCGATGCTGCAGGCCCAACACTCCGGAGCTTCTAACAGCGATCCAGGTAGGCATTCCCCCATTCCGCGGTGAATCCAGTGCCGCGCCGCCGCTTCCGAGGAACTGGTCCGGACCCCGGTCTCTGGTAGCAAAGGCCGCTCCTTGACTTCTGGTGGTGATAATGGTGCAGTAGAGGTGTGCGCCAGCTAGCTCCACGTAAATCCGAGAAAAAACGGGATAAAAATAAAGGACTGACCTGCAGAGATCGCACCGGCAGCTTGCGTGAAGTTATCAGACCTGCGATGTCTGATATAATGTAGGTAAAACACTCCCCCACATAGGGAGCGACTAAAAAAACCAGAAAGGCCAAACCTCTTGTGGAAGAAGCAGGCCCGACTGAAGCCTCAGGCTCAATTTTAACGTTGTCCCAGGAAGATGTTTCAAAGGCTCAGAAGCCAAAGACAAATAAAAGCGAAATGGAGGAACTTCGAATCCTTATCACCAATGAAACTGCAAGTATAAGAGATGAATTGAAAATTTTAAAGAAGAAATGAACATTAAAGAAATACTGAAAGGTTTTAAAAATGATTTTGAAGATAAAATCATTAAGTTTGTCCATGTAGAATTGACTACCATGAAGGAGGAAATGTCTGTAAACCTCGATTTACAAATCAATGAAGTAAATCAGAGAATTATCTCGATTGAATCCAAACTTAATGCTATGTTGGATCCTGTCTTCATCTCAATAAATCAACAAACTGAAGCCATAACTCATTTGGAGTCAATTGCCGAAACGAGCTCTCAAACTATAGAAACACTTCTCGCCGAGAACAAACGTTTATCAGAATTACTGCATAAAGTAACTGAAAAATGTATTGACTTGGAGGGATGCCAGAGACGTCAGAACTTAAGAATTGTTGGCGTTCGAGAGGGTAAACCATAAAACAACCATATAACCATATACCAATTACAGCACGGAAACAGGCCATCTCAGAGAGTGGTAGCTGTGCGGAATGAGCTTCCAGTGAAGGTGGTGGACGTAGGTTCGTTTTTATCATTTAAAAATAAATTGGATAGTTATATGGATGGGAAGGGAATGGAGGGTTATGGTCTGAGCGCAGGTATATGGGACTAGGGGAGATTATGTGTTCGGCACGGACTAGAAGGGTCGAGATGGCCAGTTTTCCGTGCTGTAATTGTTATATGGTTATATGGCCCTACAAGTCCGTGCCGAACAACTTTTTTTTCCCCCTTAGTCCCACCTGCCTGCACTCATACCATAACCCTCCATTCCCTTCTCATCCATATGCCTATCCAATTTATTTTTAAATGATACCAATGAACCTGCCTCCACCACTTCCACTGGAAGCTCATTCCACACCGCTACCACTCTCTGAGTAAAGAAGTTCCCCCTCATATTACCCATAAACTTCTGTCCCTTCATTCTGAAGTCATGTCCTCTTGTTTGAATCTTCCCTATTCTCAAAGGGAAAAGCTTGTCCACATCAACTCTCATCATTTTAAAGACCTCTATCAAGTCCCCCCTTAACCTTCTGCGCTCCAGAGAATAAAGACCTAACTTATTCAACCTATCTCTGTAACTTAGTTGTTGAAACCGAGGAGCAACAAGCTGGAGTAGTCGCACTTTTTCCAAGCTCCCAATCTGTTAACCTTCAACTGTTATTACAGCTCAGCCTAAGTTTTAAAACTACCATAAATATTTAACACCATCGACAGCACTCCTCCACATCGCAAAGATGGCAGGCAGAAGAAAGAAAGAGGAGCAAATTATTGAAGACTCGACGACCAGCACCATCATGGCTACACTAGCAGCCTTGTTAACAGAGCACAAGGCATCGCTACTGGCAGAATTCAACGCAGCGTTCACCAAACTGGAAACGAAGCTGGACAATATCCAGACCACTATTCTAGATCAACAACAGCGTCTTTCATCATTAGAGACATTTGCCGATACCACCAGCCAAGACATGCGAGCTATGGAGACAATGCTAACTACGGTCATCGAAGAGAACGCCAAGCTAAAGTCTAAGCTTATCGACCTGGAAGGCAGGAGTCGCCGAAATAACGTAAGGATAGTCGGCCTCCCCGAGAACATCGAAGGCCCCCAAACAACAACTTTTTTCTCTCAACTCCTGCTCGAGACACTTGGCGAACGCACACTGGAATCAGCCCCGGAGCTAGACCGAGCCCACCGCACGCTAGCAGCCAAGCCAAGCCCTGGTGGGAAACCCAGAGCAGTTGTGATTTGCTTCCATAGATTCCAGACCCGCGAGTTGGTGGTGCGTGAGGCTCGGAGGCAGAGGGGTAAGCTGAAGTACAAAGATATCCCGATCCACATTTTTGAAGACTACTGTCCCGAGATAGTTGAACAACGTTCTGCATATCGAGACGTCATGAAGGAGCTGTACAACCTGGGTCTCAAACCCTCCCTTCATTATCCGGCCAAGCTGTTCATCATGGCCGGGGAAGGAAAGAGGCGACGGTTAACATCTCCCAAGGACGCTCAGGATTTCATTTCATCTTACCGTCGATGCAGACCGGGACCCACAGATGACTGACTCTGCTCGGTACGTTTACATCCGAATGGCACAGGGATCCAGTTAATCTACGGTTACATTATGGGCTAACTTTAGCTTGACTGCCCTTAGCAATTAGCCACTGCTAGCGCTCGGCCTTGCTGTTATACTAGACCCCTGTCTTGAAACGTATGAGGCCGGTAAGAAATCACCACGTTCATGACTATGTCTTACCAACTTTTCCTTTTAATGTTTATGTGTAATCATACTTGAAAGGCTCTTCCCCTGCACATGCTATAAAATAGGGCTCAAGGGACCCACATTGTGGTTCGTGATTTGATCTCTGCCTTCTTGCTTTTAGCAGCTGGCCAGCATTTGAATGGTTTGTTTACACTAGTCTTCATAGCGGACTGTCTGGGGCTGATAAGAACTCATTATAGTCAAGGCTGCGTTACACCAATTAGCTCTTACAGCGTTTTTGTTTAACAATACTTAATTGATGTTCTGCCCTGCGCCTTAATCCAAGAATCCAGTTTGCAACTTGCTAATCTCTCTAATGCTAACTCTTTCTTTATACCTTACCAACTTTAAGTTATACTATGTTATACCAAAGGAAGCTATTCCTGTTTCACTTATACGTTGGCTTACTCATTTAGTATCAGCAGTTTGTTAATTTGTCTTGTTGTATTATTACTATCATCACTACTATTATTACCATTAGTGTTAGCAATGTCATTAGTAGTACAACTACCAAGGCTATTATTTTAACTTTGTATCTATTCATTTAGGTTTACTTCACTTTATTTCTATTTTCTATTTCTCAAATTATTATTATCATTGTTATCATTACTATATTTATTTCATTTTATGTTACTTTACTGATATTGAGCGACTTTGCTGCTTTGGGATGTGGAAATATTGGGAGTTAAGATCGGACTACTCCATGCGGATGCGAGGACAACGTACCTTGGTGCAATGGGCACTCAAGGTTCGGTTGGGACATTGGGGATCTCAGGTCCGGGGACTCAGGTTTGAAAGATGGTTAAGTGATATGTGTCACGACTGTTTGTTGTGTGGATACGTATGTATGTATCTTTTTTTTCTTCTTTTTTTCTCATTTTATTTTTATTTTTTTTAATCTCTTTATTTATTTATTTTTCCCTTTTGCCACCCACACCCCCACTCTCGGCAGCTGGCTTCGATGCGCTCTTCCATCTCAATTTGCAGTATTACAGCGCTCTGCCCACTCGTTTGGATATAGCTAAATATGGCCAACACAAACGACACTCTTAGATTTGTCTCGTGGAACGTGAGGGGAGTGGGGGGTCCTACTAAGACTGATAAGATCTTGGCCCACTTGCAATACCTTAAGGGCGATATATTTTTTATTCAAGAGACACACCTTCGCAACAGAGAGGTAACACGGCTTAAGAGAGGCTGGATTAGCCACTTATTTCATTCAAAATTTAATTATAGGGCTAGGGGTACTGCTATCCTGATTCGTAAAAACGTTATGTTCGAACCACAGAAAACGGTGGAAGACCCTGCTGGCCGCTTTGTCATGGTTTCTGGCAAACTGCAAGACACACCTGTCATATTGGCCAGTATTTACGGTCCCAACTGGGATGACAGCTCATTTGTAACCAAATTTTTTACATCTCTCCCAAACATTGAAAATTACCACATCATTGTGGGTGGAGATTTTAATCTGGTCCAAGACCCTATACTGGACAGATCTTCGAACAAAGCCTCCACTTTAACTAAATCAGGTAGGACTTTGCATGCTTTTACCAAACAACTTGGGCTCACTGACCCATGGAGACATACATTTCCCACGACTAAATTATTTTCATTTTTTTTCCCACGTGCACCGTACCTATACCCGTATAGACTTCTTCCTCTTAGATAACAGACTGCTCTCCAAAATCAAATCCAACGAGTATCATAGTATCGTGATATCAGATCACGCTGCGACTTCCCTCGATCTTCACTTTCGTAAACGAACTAACCCCTTTAAACAGTGGAGGTTCAACTCCTCATTACTAGCAGAGGCTCACTACAAGCAATTCCTGCACTCTCAAATCATTTTATATTTTGAGCTGAATGACTCGCCGGACATAGCAAGAGGTATACTCTGGGAAGCTTCAAAAGCTTATATTAGGGGCCAACTTATCTCTTTTGTCTCCAACCTGAAAAGAGCCGAGACGTCCCAAACGGCAGACCTGTTGTGAAAAATAAAGGACATTGATGATAAATACGCATCTGACCCAGACCCTAATTTTTATAAAGAACGCCTTAGGTTACAAACAGACTTTGACCTCATGTCTACTAATAAAGCCAAGCTACGACTGCTTAAATCTAGGCAACACCTTTTTGAATCTGGGGATAAAGCTGGGAAGCTTTTGGCCCATCAGGCCAGAACCGAGGCGACTTCACGGCTAATTCCAGCCATTAGATCCAGCTTAGGGGAGATTCATAACGATCCTCTTAGAATTAATGAAGCATTTGCTAAATTTTACGCTGAGCTATACGCTTCCGATTGTCCTCCCACTGCAGATGACATGTTCCGTAGTATGACGTTTCCCCGAATTGACGATGAAGCCACGAGAGTCTTGGGTGGTCCCATAACTGTCACTGAGGTCCAAGCAGCCATCACATCGCTGCAAAGCGGAAAGTCGCCCGGCCCTGACGGCTTCACTGTAGAATATTACAAAGCTTTCTCTGCTCTCCTCGCACCAGTCCTGAGAGATATGTACAATGAGGCGTTTTTACATCGTCGCCTACCGCCCACCTTGTCGTGGGCTACTATCTCCCTAATTCTTAAAAAGGAGAAAGATCCCCTGCTTTGTAGTAGCTATAGACCAATTTCACTCTTGAATGTGGACCTCAAAATCCTCTCTAAAGTTCTTGCGCTCCGTCTTCAACAAGTGATGCCCTTTATTATCTCGTTAGATCAAACAGGGTTTATGCCAGGCCGACAGTCCTCCCACAATACTAGGCGTCTCCTTAACATCATCCATTCACCAAGTAGTGAGACCCCGGAGATAGTGGTCTCCCTCGACGCCGAAAAAGCTTTCGACAGGGTCAAGTGGAAGTACCTATACGAGGCGATGGACAGGTTTGGCCTCGGCAATAGTGTAATTCATTGGGTCAGTCTATTATACTCGTTCCTGGTGGCCTCAGTACAAACAAACAACACACTGTCGCCCCACTTCCCCCTTCGGAGAGGTACCAGGCAGGGTTGTCCGTTATCACCACTTCTGTTTGCTGTCGCGATAGAGCCCTTGGCGGTTTGGTTACGCTCAGAGAAGGGCTTTAAAGGTATCACACGGTTTGACACAATTCATAAAGTCTCATTGTATGCGGATGACCTGCTCCTGTACATCTCGAATCCAGTCAGCTCTCTCCCTGTGATTACGAATATTTTAGAACGGTTTGGTGCGTACTCTGGTTATAAACTTAACTACCAAAAAAGTGAACTATTACCGATTAACTCATCGGCTAAGCAGCTCCCTCGCTCTTTAACCTCATTTAAATGGGCGGAGGACGGATTTCGCTACCTCGGCGTTTTTATCACAATACCTATATTTGATATGTTCCGCACAAACTTCCTGCCTCTGGTTGAGAAAGCTGAAAGAGACTTTGACCGCTGGTCAGTTTTACCGTTATCCCTCGCGGCCCGGATAAATCTGGTCAAGATGGTCGTCCTACCCAAATTCCTGTACCTTTTCCAGCATGTTCCTATATTTATCACTAAATCTTTTTTTGATAAATTAGAAAGGAGAATATCTAAATTTTTATGGGGTAGCAAACCGGCCAGAATTCGAAAGACGGTACTACAGTCTCCTAAGAGTGACGGCGGTTTGGCACTTCCTGACTTTAGGCGATACTACTGGGCTGCTAACTTGCAAAAAATCCTGTACTGGATGAATGATGATTGCGACCACCTACCGACCTGGGTACACATGGAAAAGGCGAGTTCACATCTCCCGTTGCGGTCTGTCCTATGCTCTCAACTCCCCCTTTCTATAACATCTGCGGGTGCAGGCCCAATTGCGTCCCTCTCGCTCAAGATATGGAGTCAACTTAGGAAAAACTTTGGTTTACAAGGCCCTTCCATCTTGACCCCACTGCTTAAAAATCACATCTTTAAACCTTCAAGTACAGACTCCGCATTCAAAACCTGGCATAGTAATGGCATCAGTAGTATCAAAAACCTATACAAGGATGGCATTTTTTTGTCTTTTTTGCGGAGCTTTCGTCCAACTATAGCCTCCCAAACTCCCACCTTTTTCGTTTTTTCCAGATTAGGGATTTTGTGAAGAAGATATTCCCCCATTTCCCAAATCGTCCCCCTGAAACCCTGACCGATTCCATCCTAGCTCTAGATCCCAACCGGAAGAAATGCATCTCTTTTTTGTACAACTTGTTAGGGTCGGTTATATTGAAACCTCATACCTCATTAAAAGCTGTATGGGAGGGCGAGCTGAATACGAAACTAACAGACCAGCAATGGGACTCTGCCTTGGATTTGATCCATTCTTCCTCCATATGTGCCCGTCATGGCCTAATCCAATGCAAAGTCCTTCACAAAGTCCACTACACAAACACAAGATTATCTAGAATATACCCCGCTGTTAAAGACACCTGCAACAGATGCAATCAATCCCCTGCCAACCATAGTCATATGTTTTGGTCTTGCCCTAAGCTAGCAACCTTTTGGAGGCGTGCTTTCGACGTGCTAAGCAGAGCCTATGGCCAGACTATTCCTCCAAACCCAGTGTCAGCTATTTTTGGTATTCCTCCCAACACCAACCTCTCTGTTGCGTTGAAGCGGGTCCTGGCTTTTACAACCTTGTTAGCCCGGAGACTGATTTTGCTTAACTGGAGGCTTACCTGTCCCCCGACACACGCCCGCTGGATCAAGGAGGTGCTCTACAACTTAAAGCTTGAAAAACTTAGGTTCTCTCTCAAAGGCTCTACCAAGACATTCCTAGATACATGGAACCCTTTCCTGGAACTTGTTAACTCTCTTAACTTGTTTCCGGACTCGGAAGAGGACTGAGTGCCCTCTATCACTGCTCTGTCTTATTGCAGCTGCTATCCCCTCAACCCCTCCCCCCCCCCCGCCCCACACTTTTTTTTTTTTTTTTTCCCATTTTGTTTATCTTATCGTATTTGTGTGGATCTACAAGGAAGCAGAAGATCGTCCAGGAGACCGCGGGCTCGAGTGATGATTGAATAACATTCATATGATATTTTCATCTGGCGGAGAACAAGTGGAACTTTAAACCGTTTTACTCAAGGACTAATGAAAGCTGATAACGACAGCTGAACAAACCTTCTTGCTATGGACATATTATTTTAATACTAACAAATACTAATTATTAAGATTACTTATTGGTATTATTAGAATAATTAGTTAAAACTAAGAATTGAAAACAAGGTATAACCTAGGTATTTTATTAATTAAAATTTGCTATGTTTATTTTTTTTTACATCAGACTAACATTTGACTAATACTTAGCCAAGAGAGTAATAGTCTCTCAATACATGATTACTAATCTTTTGGACCAAAATAATTTTAACATTGATCCCGTAAATTACCTTTATTGAATTTATTTTTTATGTTTTATTATAGTGTGGAGCTAGTAGTAATTTTTTCTAAAGCTACGGAAGTCCTTAGATGGCCAGCCACGCTCGTGTGGCTAACACTGACTACACTATTTATAGATATAGTTTCTTCATTTTTCTTGCACTATATTAACTCTTTATTTCTTATTTAATTTCTATATTAAACCTGATTTGAATTATACGCATTATTTGGGGAGAGAGGAAGATTTATTAAATTTAGAATTCATCTGTCCTGTGGAATGTCTGGCTTACTGTGCTGAGCTCTTTTATAGACCACCCTAACCATACGTTAATAGAACGCAAGACGTTAATAGAAAAATTGAGGGTCAAGGAATTACTTTCTGTAGCTGGAACGTTAAGGGAATTGATGAACCAATCAAGAGAGGTAAAGTATTAGCACACTTAAAGTCACTCAATGCAGATATAACGTTCCTTCAAGAAACTCATCTTAAAAACGAAGCACAACATAGATTGAAAGCAAAATGGATTGCTGAAACATATCATTCTTCATTCTCCCATAAGGCCAGACGGGTCGCAATTTTAATCCGTAAAGGTATACCTTTTAAACACATATCAACTATTGCGGACAATAATGGTAGATATATTATTTTAGTGGGTGAATTATATCTAAAAAAAGTGATTTTCCTCAATGTCTATGGACCAAATTTTGATAACCCTTTGTTTTTTAAGAACATACTATCCAAGAACTCACACAACATAACTTGATAATTGGTGGAGATTTAAATTGTATAGACTCTTATCTAGATAGATCATCAAGCCAAAGAAAAGCAAAATCAAAGACAAGCGAATTATTAAATTCATACATTAATACTACAAATATCAAAGATGTTTGGAGAATTGAAAACCCATCCGGAAGGGAATACTCATTCTACTCACCGATACATAAAACTGATTCAAGGATAGATTACTTTTTAGTAGACTCTAAGCTTATCCCATTTACTTATAACTCGAAATATCATAATGTTATAATTTCTGACCATGCTCCTTTAACATTTATGATCAAACTAAGTGGAATGACTGAGAAGCAGACACAATGGAGACTTAATCCTCATATTTTAAATGATAAAGCATGTTATGAATACCTTATCACACAGATAAATATGTTTTTCGAGACTAATGACTGCCCTGAAATATCTGCCTCCCTTCTTGGGAAACATTTAAAGCATTTATACGAGGTGCGTTAATCAACGCGCAAGCATTTCGTAATAAAGAGAATCGCGCCAAACAACAGGGGTATAAGGCAAATAGATATGGAAAGTGCAATCGCGCCCTCCACGATAATACATAATAAAATTGCTGCACTCAAATATGTTAATTCAAATATATTCAGATCAAATCATAAAACTTTATCAAAATACTAAACAGCTACACTTTGAGTTTGGTGATAAACCACAAAAATTACTAGCACGCCAACTTCGGAAGCAGGAAGGGGAAAAAACTATTTATAAAATTAAATCAGATACGGGAGAAATACTAACATTATCCAAGGATATTAATGATAGATTTTCTCAATACTATCAAACACTTTACTCAACCAAAACGATAGGGGGGTCTGCAGGAATGGAATCATTTTTACAGAAATGGAATCTTACAGGTTTAGATCTGAAAGAGGGAATTATTAGGGGCCGAAATATCAATAAAAGATATTGAAGGATCTATTAGTTCTTTAAAAAATGGAAAGGCCGCTGGCCCTGATGGTTTAAATAGCAAATTTTATTAAAAATTCCATGATCTGATCTCCCCACGCCAAAGACACTATATACTCATGCCTTCACGCAACAGAAACTACCAGAAACTTTAAATGAATCAACAATAATACATACCCAAAACGGATAAGGACCCTGAAGACCCAGGTTCATATAGAGCAATTGCTCTCTTAAACACCGACCAGAAAATATTAACCAAAATTTTAGCCCATAGACTAAGTTTAGTGATTCATAAATTAATACACCCCGAAACGCTACTCATATTATAATCTGAGATGATTATTAATATTATATACTCAAACAGAATAACTAATGTAGATCTAGCAGCCATCTCATTAGACGCTGAGAAAGCATTCGATCAAGTGGAATGGCCCTATTTATTTTCAGTGATGGAAACATTTCAACTGGGTGAGATGTTTTGCACATGGATTAAGCTATTATATACCAACCCAACAGCTAGAATAATGACAAATCAAATGTTATCATCAAAATTTGATTTATCTGAAGGTTGCAGACAAGGATGCCCGTTATCTCCCTTATTATTCGCCCTTGCTATTGAACCATTAGCAGATAGTGTTTGAGCACATCCAGAAATATATGGGTATAATATTATAATACTATAATACTAAAAATACAGTTAATAAAATCTCTCTATATGCAGACTATGTATTACTATATATTACAAACCCAGAAATCAGCATTCCAAACTTGTTAAATCTTATCTCAGTTTGGTTTATTTTCGGGATATAGAATTAATTAGAATAAAAGAGAGATTATGCCAATAACGGAACCTAATTTATACATATTGCAACAATCACCTTTCAGAATAGTAAATGAAAAATTTAAATACCTAGGAATTTATGTGACCAAGAAATATACTTCTTTATTTCAATCAAATTTTATGCCCTTACTTAATAAATTGCATAAGAATATTCAATAATGGAAAACACTTCTCATTTCAATGCTCGGTAGAATTAACGCTATAAAAATGATTTTCCTTCCGCAATTGCTATACCTTTTTCAATCAATTCCTATATAGCTCCCAAAAAATGTATTTAAAAAAGTTGACTATAGTGACAAGTTTTATTTGGAATTATAAGAACCATAGAATAAGCAAAAAACACTTACGCAAATCTAAGACCAAAGGGGGATTAGTTTTACCAATTTTTTTATTTTACTTTTGGGCAGTCAATGTCAAAAATATGAATTTTTGGTTGGAAGATATGGATCAACAACCAGACTGGTTAAAAATGGAAAAGGAAGATTGTTTGCCTTTTGAAATTGGTCCGATTCTGTTAGCTCCCACAAAATTGAATTAAAAAATCTATAGTCAAAACCCTATAATATATAGTGGTATTCGAATTTGGAAACAACTTGATTAAAAGACATTAAAATCGGATAATTTATCACTTTCTCTCCCCATTGCAAATAATCCCTCATTTAAACCCTCAGTGTTGGATAAAGGTTTTGCACAATGGAAAAATCATGGCCTTAAAAAGATGGGACATCTTTATAGAAATGGTATTATTCTCTCGTTTCAGGAGTTACAACAGAATTACGGATTACATTCAAATAATTTTTGTAGATATTTACAACTTCACAAGATTATGTTAAAACACATACACGAGAATACAGAACTAGAGAACCAGAGATTCTAGATGAATTTTTGAATAAACACCATAACACAGTCAAATTAATATCTTACATTTATAATACATTTTTAGACAGTGAGAATCCGTCGACAGAATTATATAGACTAGCATGGGAAAAGGAATTAGCTCAACCCATAACGAAAGATATTTGGAACGAGAGCCTACAACATATACACCAATGTTCGTTAAATGCAAGACATTCTTTAATACAATTTAAAGTTCTACATAGACTGCATTATTCTAAAACAAAATTAAATAGAATTCCTAATATCTTTCCTATCTGTGATAAATGTCAATACCACGTGGCTAAATTCATACTTTTGAAAATTGTACAAAAATTAAAAATTACTGGATGGATATTTTTAAAATAATCTCTGTAGTCGTTAATATCCAATTGGATCCCGACCCTAAATTAATAATATTGGGCATATCAGAACAATACCTAAAACTCACAATAAACCAAAGAAATGTCCTTGATTACAGTATAATAATTGGGAAAAAATTGATATAAAAATTTTGGAAAAACCCAACAACCCCCACAATCAAGATGTGGATTATGGAGATGTCGGAGTCCTTACATTTGGAAAAAATTAGATTTGTCATAATTGACAAACCAGAATTATTTATTAGAATATGGTCTCCATTTATAGATTAATTGAAGGGGTAGATTGGACCGGCGCGGTGGCCGGACTGAAGCCTGAACCCAGGACTAGATGATAGTTATGTTCTCTGACCTACGGACCTATCTCCTAAGTTGTATTATTGATAACCATATAACCATATAACAATTACAGCACGGAACAATTATTTTCCCCTAGTCCCATCTACCTGCACTCAGACCATAACCCTCCATACCTTTCCCATCCATATCCCTATCCAATTTATTTTTAAATGATAAACTCAATCCTGCCTCCACCACTTCCACTGGAAGCTCATTCCACACTGCTACCACTCTCTGAGTAAAGAAGTCCCCCCTCATGTTACCCCTAAACTTCTGTCCCTTAATTCTCAAGTCATGTCCTCTTGTTTGAATCTTCCCTATTCTCAATGGGAAAAGCTTGTCCACGTCAACTCTGTCTATCCCTCTCATCATTTTAAAGACCTCTATCAAGTCCCCCTTTAACCTTCTGCGCTCCAGAGAATAAAGACCTAACTTATTCAACCTTTCTCTGTAACTTAGTTGCTGAAACCCAGGCAACATTCTAGTAAATCTCCTCTGTACTCTCTCTATTTTGTTGACATCCTTCCTATAATTGGGCAACCAAAATTGTACACCATACACCAGAATTGGTCTCACCAATGCCTTGTACAATTTTAACATTACATCCCAACTTCTATACTCAATGCTCTGATTTGTAAAGGCTAGCATACCAAAAGCTTTCTTTACCATCCTATCTACATGAGATTCCACCTTCAGGGAACTATGCACAGTTATTCCTAGATCCCTCTGTTCAACTGCATTCCTCAATTCGCTACCATTTACCATGTACATCCTATTTTGATTTGTCCTGTCAAGATGTAGCACCTCACACTTATCAGCATTAAACTCCATCTGCCATCTTTCAGCCCATTCTTCCAAATGGCCTAAATCTCTCTGTAGACTTTGGAAATCTACTTAATTATCCACAACACCACCTATCTTAGTATCATCTGCATACTTACTAATCCAATTTACCACACCTCATCCAGATCATTGATGTACATGACAAACAACAGTGGACCCAACACAGATCCCTGAGGCACCACACTAGTCACCTGCCTCCAACCTGACAGACAGCCATCCACCATTACTCTCTGGCGTCTCCCATTCAGCCACTGTTGAATCCATCTTGCTACTCCTGCATCTGCATTTTGAATGTGGTTTGAATGTTTACCTCATACATTCCAAAAGATTTGAGGCAGACATTACTGCTTCATTTCGAGCAAAGAGCCCAGTTTTTACTTGGCACCTGACCAAAACCCAGAAGGTATTTTACTTGTCTAAATGTCTCACTAAATGTCTCACCCAGCTAGATTTTAAAATAAGCCTGCATTATTCAACGTGGTTTAAGTGGAAAACTACAATTCTGAACTAGGATTAATCCTGTATTATTCACTAACGGCTGCATGCTACACTTGGGAGTTTTGTCTTCTTAAAAACATCTGTCACTTACACAGAAACTTGAGTGTAACTACTTGGGGATTTTCACTGAACCTTGGCTCACTGCACAAGACCCTTGTCTTGAGCATAACTCTTGGATCTAAGCAAGCACATCACACAATTTCACCTGCAACCACAGGAGATGCAATACCTGTCCCTACACCTCAACTGTGTCCAAGGACCCCGACAGTTCTTTCAGGTGAGGCAGAGGTTCACTTGCACATGCTCCAACCTCATCTACTGTATCCGCTGTTCCAGGTTTGGACTCCTTTATATCGGCAAGTCAAGAGCAGGCTCGGCGATCGTTTCGATGAACACCATCGCACAGTCCGCCAAAGCCTACACAATCTCCTGGTTGCTAAACGCTTTAACTACCCCTCCAATTTGCACACTGACCTCTCTGTCCTGGGCCTCCTCCACTGTCAGAGTGAGGCCCAGCGCAAATTGGAGGAACAGCATCTCATATTTTGCATGGGCAGCTTACACCCCAGCAGTATCACTATTGACTTCTCTAACTTCAAGTAACCCTTGCTTTCCCTCTCCCTCCATCCCTCCATCCCTCCCCAACCTTAGTTCTCTGACTAGTTTCATGTCCAGAACCAGGGGTCAAAGTTTCAGAATAAGACCTGCTGAGTTACTCCATCTTCTATTAACAGATTCAGATCTACCTTAGATCTCCTCTTGTAAGTCTGCTTGGCGCTGTCCCTTTTCTCCGGCATTCTCGAAACTCCTTGCTTGGGTTATTGATCCATCCCGTGAAGGTTAGAGTTTGGACCTTTAATAGCTACCAGCTGTTTCAATGCCTGGCAGAATGGGTATGGTGTACCCACTTTAAGTTGACAGATGAAATGGAGCCAGTTTACCAAGTTGACAGATGAAATGGAGCCTGTCTCTCATGGTTACGGATGCAGTTCACTGTGAGGTCGTCGACCAGGCACATTATGAGGTCACCTCTGATTATGATGGTTTACAAACTTGCGATCTTACGAATGGAAGGCAGGTCCTGAAGGGAATAAACCACTTCACCATATGACCACATCACAGTGGTTATAACCAACTGGACTCAAATGTTAGATACAAGGAACTCAGTTCAGTTGAGTTTATTGTCATGTGTACAGAGAAATGTTTTTTGTCGCGTGCTGAAAACAGTCAGCAGAAAGACAATGCATGATTACAATTGAGCTATTTACAATGTATAGATAAAGAAATAAGGGAATAACGTTTAGTGCAAGATAAAGCCAGCAAGGATAGTCCAAGGTTCACCAAAGAGGTAATAGTAGTTCAGAACTGCTCTCTGGTTGTGGTAGGACGATTCAGTTGCCTGAAAACAGCTGGGAAGAAACTGTCCCTGAATCTGGAGGTGTGCTTTTACACACTTTGTACCTTTCCTACTTTGAGGAAGGACATTCTTGCTATTGAGGGAGTGCAGCATAAATTCACCAGGTTAATACCCGGGATGGCGGGACTTATGTATGATGAAAGAAGGGGTCGACTGGGCTTGAATTCGCTGGAAATGAGAAGGATTAAGAAACCCACCAACCTCTTATTCTCTGTTTATTATATTTTTCTTCTTTCTCCCCTACATTTTGGGTCCGAGTGCTTCCCTTCTCTCCCTCCTGCCTCACACACCGACTACTAGCTTTCCCTATTTGAGTCCCTCCCCCCAACCGTTCTAGTTTAAAGTCTCCCCAGTAGCCTTTGCAAATTTCCCCGCCAGGATATTGGTCCCCCTCGGGTTCAAATGCAACCCGTCCTTTCTGTACAGGTCACACCTTCCCCAAAAGAGGTCCCAACGATCCAGAAACTTGAATCCCAGCCCACTGCACCAGTCCCTCAGCCTCACATTTATCCTCCACCTCATTCCATTCCTACTCTCATTGTCTCGTGGCACAGGCAGTAATCCTGAGATCGTTACTTTTTTGGTCCTTCTCCTTAACTCTCCTCCTAACTCCCTAAATTCTCCTTTTAGGACCTCTTCTCTTTTTCTACCTATGTCATTGGAACCTATATGTACCACGACCTCAGGCTCCTCTCCCTCCCATTTCAGGATATCTTGCACGCGTTGAGACACATCCCAGACCCTGGCACCAGGGAGGCAAACTACCATCCGGGTCTCTAGACTGCATCCACAGAATCGCCTATCCGACCCCCTAAATATAGAGTCCCCTATTACTATTGCCCTCCTCTTCTTTTCCCTACCCTTCTGAGCAACAGGGCCGGTCTCTGTGCCGGAGGACCGGCCACTGTCGCTACCCCCAGGTAAGCTGTCACCCCCTTCCGTACTCAAACATGTGTACTTATTTTCAAGGTGTACAGGCACCGGGGTACTCACTAGTCCCTGCCTCTGCCCCTTGCCCCTCCTAACAGTGACCCACGCCTGCCTACCATGGTCTTGGAGTGACCACCTCCCTATAACTCCTCTCTATGATCTCCTCACTCTCCCTGAACAGACAGAGGTCATTGAGATGCTGCTCCAGGTTCCTATCATGGTCCCTTAGGAACCCATCTCGACGCACCTGGCGCAGATGTGTACATCTGGAGGGCTGTCAGACTCCATGACCTCCCACATCTGACATCCAGAACAGTAAACTGGCCTGGGCCTCATACTCCTCCTTATCCTGGATACAATATAAAGCCTTACCCTGGATACAAGCCAATCAGCTGCTTACTCTAGTCCACTTCCACCAATCAGCGGCTTCCTCAAGCCCACTTAATTTGTAGTGTGAATGGCGAATGGAAGTTGGGTTGCAGAGTTGGGTGCTCGTCCCTCTGTAACGGCTCCTGGGCCTCTGCTGAAACAAGCCCCACGATGGGTTTTTGAACCTACCGCTCAGGCGTCGCTCCTCCCTCTGTAACGGCTCCTGGGCCGCTGCTGAAACAAGCCCCACGATGGGTTTTTGAACCTACCTGGACTCATGATGACGTAGAAACATAGAAAATAGATGTAGTAGTTGGCCATTTGGCCCTTTGAGGCAGCACCGCCTTTCAATATGATCATGGCTGATCATCCAAAATCCATACCCCGTTCCTGCTATCTCCCCATATCCCTTGATTCTGTTAGCCCTAAAGCCTACACAATCTCCTGGTTGCTAAGCGCTTTAACTACTTTACTTACCTAGAGGAATGAGGGGGGATCCTCTTAGAAACTTACCGAATAGTGAAAGGCCTGGATAGAGTGGATGTGGAGAGGATGTTTCCATTAGTGAGAGAGACTAGGACCAGAGCACACTTTATTGCTTCTCGTTAGATTAGGAACTCAAATAAGAAACCTGCAGTTCATTGAGCAACATCAGGTGTCAAGAATGAATTTTGCCCTAAATTGCATGGAATATTTCCAGTCTCCTCCCATCTCTGGTTTTAAGCCAAATAACTGTGCTATTTAGCTTGGGAGATACTCTAGTAATTGCACAGAACAGTGCAGCACAGGAACAGGCCCTTCGGCCCACAATGTCTGTGCTGAAGACGATACCAAAGGGCCTGTCCCACTTACACAACTTTTTCGGCGACTGCCGGCACCCGTCTTAGGTTGTCGAAAATTTTCAACGTTGAAAATTCAGCGGCGACCAGAAATACGTTATGACTCTTTGGGTGACTAGGAGACTATTCATGACCATACATAGAAACATAGAAACATAGAAATTAGGTGCAGGAGTAGGCCATTCGGCCCTTCGAGCCTGCACCGCCATTCAATATGTTCATGGCTGATCATCCAACTCAGTATCCCGTACCTGCCTTCTCTCCATACCCTCTAATCCCCTTAGCCACAAGGGCCACATCTAACTCCCTCTTCAATATAGCCAATGAACTGGCCTCGACTACCCTCTGCGGCAGAGAGTTTCAGAGATTCACCATTCTCTGTGTGAAAAAAGTTCTTCTCATCTCGGTTTTAAAGGATTTCCCCCTTATCCTTAAGATGTGACCCCTTGTCCTGGACTTCCCCAACATCGGGAGCAATCTTCCTGCATCTAGCCTGTCCAACCCCTTAAGAATTTTGTAAGTTTCTATATGATCCCCTCTCAATCTCCTAAATTCTAGAGAGTATAAACCAAGTCTATCCAGTCTTTCTTCATAAGACAGTCCTGACATCCCAGGAATCAGTCTGGTGAACCTTCTCTGCACTCCCTCTATGGCAATAATGTCCTTCCTCAGATTTGGAGACCACAACTGTACGCAATACTCCAGGTGTGGTCTCACCAAGACCCTGTACAACTGCAGTAGAACCTCCCTGCTCCTATACTCAAATCCTTTTGCTATGAAAGCTAACATACCATTCGCTTTCTTCACTGCCTGCTGCACCTGCATGCCTACTTTCAATGACTGGTGTACCATGACACCCAGGTCTCGCTGCATCTCCTCTTTTCCTAGTCGGCCACCATACAGGCGACACCCTGGCGACATGTTGCGGGGTGAAGCCTCTATGGGCCTGAGTAGTCGCCCAAAGAGTTGTACTTTGTTCTGGTCGCCGCTGGATTTTCAACGTTGAAAATTTTCGGCAACCTGTAACAACCCATGACGGGTGCCAACAGTCACCGAAAAAGTCACGTAAGTAGGACAGCCCCTTAAGGTAAACCAATGGGTGCCAATGGTCCATATCCATGAGTAAATCCAAAAGCCTCTTAAATACCAATATTCACTGGAAGGATGAGAGGATATCTTACAAAACATATAACGGATTGGACATACAGGCTAAATGAAGGAAAAATGTTCCCAATGTTAAACCATCGGTCACAGTATAGGAATAAGGTGTAGGCCATTTAGAACAGAGATGAGGAAAAACTTTTTCACCCAGAGAGTTGCGAATGTGGAATTCTCTGCCACAGAAGGCAATGGAGGCCAATTCACTGGATGCTTTCAAGAGAGAGTTAGATTTATCTCTTAGGGCTAATGGAATCAAGGGATATGGGAAAAAGCAGGAACAGGGTACTGAATTTAGATGATCAGCTGTGATCACATTGAATGGCGGTGCTGGCTCGAAGGGCATATTTGTATGAAAACGTGCCCCGCACATCTCCTTTAAACTTTGCCTCTCTCACCTTAAAGCTCTGCCCTCTAGTCTTCCACATTTCCACTCTGGTTAAAGGTTCTGACTGTCTATCCTATCTATGCTCCTCACATTTTACATTCTTCTATCAGATTCTTCTGATGTTTCAGAGTAAAGAATAACAAGCAAACGCAGACTGGGCATTTGGCTAATAGTCAAATCTAACAGTCAAATCTTAAATGGGGTCGTTCTTCTACAAAAACATGGACTAGTAGAACAAAAGAATGGCTCAGTGCCAAGTCTGAATGACTTTGTAAATTACATGGAACACAATATGGAGGACAGGTTGTCTTTTCAATAAAGACATTAAGATGGCAGCTTGCAGCAATAACATGTGCTTCTTCAAGGCCATAAAGAAGCCAAGACCTAAGAAAATAGCTGACGCTCCAGAGATAAGTTATAACTTGTTATTGGATGAGCTTGATTTGGGCCCAGCTTTCCTATATTGTGAAAGGCTACAGAATCTTTCAGTCATGCCATATTCAAACTGGGTAGGAGTGTTTTACTAATAAGAAAAATATACCATATTCAAACTGGGTAGGAGTGTTTTACTGATCAGAAAAATGTATAATTGTGCTAACTGTCCTTTGTTCTGTGAGTGGGAGCCCGAGAAGCACTGAGCAACATTTGTGCTGATTGTAGATGGCCACTCCCGTCTGACGAATCAATTAAAGATTGCCATGGTCTACCTTTAACAGTCTGCTTTTTAAGAAACAAACTTTGACACTATGTCTCTCAAATTTTACATTCTTCTATCAGGTCTCCCCTCATCCTCTGATGTTTCAGAGCGAAGAATAACAAGCAAATGCAGACTGGGCGATCATTTTGTGGAACACCTTCGCTCAGCCAACCTGATCTCCCTGTTGCTGGACACTTTAATTATCCTTCCCATTCCCACACAGACCTTTCTGTCCTCAGTCTTCTCCATTGTCAGAGTGGGTGAAGCTAAATACAAATTGGAGGAACAGCATCTCATATTTCGTTTGGGCAGCTTACAGCCCAGTGGTACAAATCTTGATTTATTTCACATCAGGTAGCCCCGGCATTCCCTTTCCCTCTCCATCCCTCCCCCACCCAAGTCGCACCAGCTTCTCATTTTCACCCAACAAACAGCTTACAATGGCCTGTTTCCTTTATCATCGTCACTTTTTTGCATATCTTTCATTCATTGTTCTTTATCTCTCCACATCACCGTCTATATCTCTTGTTTCCCTTATCCCTAATCAGTCTGAAGAAGGGTCTCTACCTAAAACATCACCCATTCCTTCTCTCCAGAGATGCTGCCTGTCCCGCTGAGTTACTCCAGCTTTTTGTGTCTATCTTCGGTTTAAACCGGCATCTGGATTTCCTTCTTACACAACAAACAATCTGTTAGTCTGTTTTGGTTACGCTGGTACATAGGCTAATTAGAAACTCCTGCTCCATAATGAATCATTTTTTGAAGACTATTTACACACAGAAGAGAACTCCAATTCATGGCCTGGTGTTTTGCACACACCGTGTGAAGGGAACAACCTTGAGGGGTACAAACCGCAGTGATTACCCCTTCGATCTCCGAATGTTGTACCTAGTGTGTTACTTTCAGAAATTCTAGACATTGCACAACAGGGATATGAAACCAAGGGTGGACATACACAATTTTAATCTCGTATTTTAAACAAATGGGCTGAAAGGCCTGTTTCCTTGTTGTATAACTATGATTCCAATTCCCACACAGGGTTGCCAACTGTCCCGTATCAGCCAGGACATCCCGGATTTTGGGCTAAATCCCATACGGGACCGCCCTTGTCCCGTATTTGACCACTACTACTCTGGTCGAGGGGATTGTCGGATCGGAGCGCCACGTCCGGCCCCGCCTCACGCGTCCTGACACAGTGCAGCCCATGGAGTGCAGCAGCAGCACCTCGCCCGTGGCCCCGTCTGTCGGCGGCCCGGCCAGCTGTCTGATCTTTGGACCTTCGCTTACCGCTGACACCACCACCCCTCCTTCTCATGGCTGATCAGTTGGATGGGGTGCCGGACTTTGAACGCAAAGTCACCTGGGCCAAAACTCCTCAGCTGGCCCATCGGCTGGGCTTTGTGTGCAGTCCAGCACTCCGGTCAACTCGTCATTCACCCAGCCACGTCCGAGTCGGTCAACAAATTGGTGTCGGGAACCTGTCCCGTATTTTGACCTTTTGCCCCTTATTTGGGAGTGAGAAGTTGACAACCCTATTGCCACAGGTAATCACACTCTGTCTCTGTCTCAACTGGAAAGCTTCCTAACGTCGAACAAGTATCTGCAACTAGTGCTTCCCCATAAATGAGAGGAATAGATTGGGTAGAAGAACAGTCTCTTGCCCAGAGTAGGGGAATAAGGACCACAAGACATTGGTTTAATGTGAAGGTGAAAAGATTTAACAGGAATCTGAGGGGTAACCTTTTCACACGGTGGGTGGCTGGAACAAGCTGCCAGAGGAGGTAGTTGAAGCTGGGACCATCCCAACATTCAAGAAACTTTAAGACGGGTACATGGATAGGACACGTTGGGAGAGATATGGGCCAAATGCTGGCAGGTGGGCCTAGTGTAGCTGGGACATGTTGGCCGGCGTGGGCAAGTTGGGCCGAAGGGCCTGTTTCCATGCTGTATAACTAAATGCAGAAAGCGATTTAGATTTGCAAACCCACAAATTTCTCTGCACACTTCTGATATTTTTCTCAGTTTAGATCAAGTTAGTTTATTGTCATGTGTAGCAAGGTGCAGTGAACAGGTTTTTGTCACGTTCTATCCAGTCAACAGAAAGACAAGACATCATTACAATCGAGCTATTTACAAGGTACAGATACATAATAAGTCAATAATGTTTAGTGCAAGATAAAGCAAGCAAAGTCCGAGGGTCACACCTCTCCATGGACTGGCTCACCCATCCATCCGGGCGATGACGGCACTAGTGGCCGCTCGGTTCATGTGGCACGGTCTGCGCAAGCAGGTTGGCCACTGGGCTCGCCCCTGTATTCCGTGACAGACAGCGAAGATCCAGCGCCATGTCTGGGCGCCCCTCCATGAGTTCGGTCTACCACGCCAGCGGTTCGACCATCTCCACGTGGACATTGTGGAGCCTTTCCCGCCGTCCCAGGGCATCACCCACCTCCTCACAGTGGTGGATCGCTTCATGCGGTGGCTGGAGGCCATACCACTGGCCGATACATCAACTACTACGCACGCCGTACGTTGTCCGCGCACTGGATTGCTCACTTTGGGGTGCCGGTGCACATCTCCTTGGACAGGGGGCCACAGTTTACCTCTGAGCTGTGGTCGGCCATGGCTCACTTGCTGGGAACGGCCTGGTGGAGAGGTTCCACCAGCAGCTCAAAGCAGCGCTGAAGACACGACTCTCCGGCCCGGACTGGATGGATGAACTGCCGTGGGTCTTGCTGGGAAACTGGACTGCTCCTAAGGGGGACTTGGCCTCGTCCTCAGCGGAGCTCGTTTACAGGTGCCCGGGGAGTTCGTGCCGTCGGC
The DNA here is from genome assembly GCF_028641065.1 of Leucoraja erinaceus. NCBI lineage: Eukaryota > Metazoa > Chordata > Chondrichthyes > Rajiformes > Rajidae > Leucoraja > Leucoraja erinaceus. Next base: position 135,675,477 of record NC_073377.1, on the reverse strand, counting down.
GCCGGGGCAGCAGGGAACGCCCTCATCCACTCTGAAGTGCCTTCACAAGCGAGTTGGCAAGCTTGCACCCGTCCCCATGTCCCGCCATGGGACATTTCGCCCGCACGTGCCATCAGCCCTCTGGGACTGCCCATACGTTTTCCTGCGCCGTGATGCCCACCGGCCGCCACTCCAGAGCCGTATGAGAGCCCGTTTCGGGTGCTGGAACACGGACAGACGACCTTTGTGTTGGACATGGGGGGCCGGCCAGAGGCCATTTCGATTGACCGGTTAAAGCCGGCACATCTGGACATTGACCAGCATTGACCAGCAGTGCTGGTTGCCCAACCTCGGCCTCAAGGTCACCCCCCTTCACGGCTCCCTCCGCCTGTCATTCCACCTGTCCTTCCGCCTGTCCTTCCGCCTGTCATTCCGCCTGTCCCTCCACCCGTCGCTCCACCTGTCCCTCCACCTGTCCCTCCGCCTGTCCCTCCACCTGTCCTTCAGCCTGTACCTCCACCTGTCCCTCCACCTGTCCCTCCACCTGTCCTTCCGCCTGTCCCTCCGCCTGTCCCTCCACCTGTACCTCCACCTGTCCCTCCGCCAGCCCCTCGGTTGGCTGATTTCCGTACGTGGTCTGGCCCGGTTGTACGCCCACTGGTGCGTTTCGTGCCTCCGTTTCTGAGGGGGGGGGGGGTGTCCTGTGGCGGCTCCCAAGGGTCGGGCCATTCCCTCTATCAAACCCCTCGGCACAGGAATGGTTTAGTCCAGAGGAGGCCCTTAGCTAGAGGGATAAAAGGCAAGGGTTTAGGTGCCAACTTCCTCTAGCAGACTCCTCTGATGACAAGAAGGACACTATTAAAGATACCTCCCGAAGCATCTGGCTCCTCGCCATCATTTTGGGACTATTGCCCCACAACATGGCCATAGCATGGGTCGTTATTGCTATTGGTACAGAAACATTCTCGCTTCCCACATAATTTATCCACAACAAAATATACAGGTTGCAAGGAAATTTCTAAAGGCATTTTATGATAATAGCTGTCAAAACCAACTATACCCATCTGACAGGTTAAACATTACACTAACTGACAAGAGATGGCCAAAGGACATAAATGCAGCAAATGTTCTTTTGGTAATATGTTTAAAGGTGTCAAAACGCCACATTACCGGACATTCAGATTAAATGTATGTGTTGTGAACAGCAATGAAGATACCCAGTTTGTATGCACCAGATTTAAAAAAAATTATTGATAAACGCTGTTTCCATCATTCCCATTTCAGAATTAATGTTAACATTTCAACTGAAATACCTCCTGACCAAATTTGTGAAGTATATGACCGACTTGCTATAGCCAATCTACATCACTTCTTCTATAAATGAAAAGTAGATAAAGCGTTATCACTACGTTGAGTAAATAAATTGTTAAATGCAAAATATCATATCTAATAGTATCGGCTAAACCTAATTGGTTAAACATTGATTAAACATAGTGATCATATCTAACAGGCGGCTTGCTAACCTGCCCGAACCTCATATGATAAGGAGCTGCCTCATCAACCTTTTCTTCCAAAAAGTTGAGGGCACGTTTGGGTGAACCCGAGGGGCTCTGGGGTGAGACCGTAGGGGAAAACCGTCGCAGGGCTATCAGTGAACCGGTTACAAAAGAGGAAGGTGGTGTAGGCTGACGCGGGGAGTGTTGGGAAGTAGCAGCAGCACCAGGTACAGGAACGGCTGCAACAGCGATCACAGTTCAGTAGAAGCTCATAGAAACATAGAAAGTTCCTTAGGGGTCCCTCCTCTCTCCCCTCCACCCACCCCCCCCCCCCCATTGCCCACTCTCTCCCCCCCCCTCCTCTCCGCCCCCTCCTATCCCCCCCCCCCCCCCCCCTCCCCCCTTCCCCCGCTCCCTCCCACCCTCCCTCTCTCCTCCTCCCGCTCCCCCTCCCCCACCTCCCCAGTACACAGCTAAAGCTCTGATCTTGTTATCTTCTGGTTTGCACGGTCATTCTATTTGCGCAAAAATTGTACGCGATAGAGCTATAATTTTTCGCCAGCTTACTCACCGTTCTCATGTGCTGTGATTGCACCAAGTTTCATTCCGATTTGTGGTTAGAGAGGTTTAAAAATCTTAAAAACCGTGCGTGCACAGATCGATCTCTCCTACCGTTCAGCGCTGCGTGGATTGGTCTTTTCTCCTGTCACTCCACGGGATGGCCCGCCCTTTACTGCGCCATTGCGTATTTACTGCAGCTGAGGATGGCCGGTGGAGGTTTCCAACCGGACGCAACCAGCCCAGCGCGGGAAATGTAGCCAAAAGGAAAGCACAGAATCTGATCCCGGCGGTGGAGAGCGATCAGCGACCGTTGTGAGTCCCAATCACAATGTCAGCTCCAGCACCTTCCCTTCTGGTCCCTCTCCGTGGCTCCTGCCCCTCTCCCCCCACCCCCTCGCCCATGATACCCCCCTCTCCCTCACAACCTCGTCTTTTCTCAGCGCGGTCATCTCCCCCCCGCCCACACTATCCCCATCCCTCACAACACCCTCATTTCCCTGCCCGCACTCCCCCCGGCCACACACACCCCCCCTCCCCTCGCCCCCCCCCCCCCCCCCCCCCCGTAGTAATAGGCAGCAGTAGTGGTTGGCCACGACAGCGATAGGCTATGGTAGCCCCCACCTGAAGCTGTCCACCTCCATCTCTCTCCATTCCCGCCCCCCTTCAGCCCCCGACATGCTCTGCCCGAAGCCGTCCCACTCCCCCGGCTGTAGGGCGCTCTGCCCCCATCCGGCCACCGACAGCCCCCTCCTGAAGCCGTCCCCCCTCCCCAGCTACAGGATGCTCCCCCCTCACTGGCCCCCGCCTGAAGCCGTCCCGTCTCCAGCTGCAGGACATTCCCCCCCCGATAGTCCCCCTCCTAAAGCCGTCCTCCTTCCCCGGCCGGAGGATACTCCCCCCCCCACCCCGCAGCCCCCGCCTGAATCTGTCCCGTTCCCAGCTGCAGGATGCTCCAAACCAGTCCCAGCCCGAAGCCGGTGGGGAACGGCAGCAGTTGGCCTTGGCAGGGGGCGGCAGCAGCAGGGGGCGGCTTCAAAGAAAGAATGGACTGAATAAGTCTCATCTTTAACATTTAAATTGTTGTTATAGTTTAAAAGTAATTCACATTTTAAGCTTTACCAAATCCATTTTCCACTTGCCGCGCACACCAGCTGCGCCTGCGCAGTAATACCTGTGTGTTCTATGTCACAATGAGAACCCAATGGGCGGGAATGGCTGCGTTGACGGAGAGCCGCTAAGTGGATGGGGGTGATTGCGTGGGGGTGTGGGGGAGAAGGGCAAGAGGTGGAGTGGTGGTGGAGAGGGGAAGAGGGGGATCAGGGACATCACAATGGGAACCCATCATCCGCGCCTTCGCTGTTAGGGGCTATGGGTGAGTGGTGGAATATTGCATTGGGGGAACGGGTTGTGTTGGGGGAACGGGTGAGCGGTGGAATATTGCGTTGGGGAATAGGTTGTGTTGGGGGACCCAACTTAGTCCCACTTAGTCTAGTCTTATACAACTCTCATCTTGTCCTCTTGCGGTTTGCGTTGTTTTTAAATTTGTGCAAAAATGGTACCCGATAGCGCAACGAATGGTCAGCACTCGACCCCCAATACCATATATCCTAATGTTGCCCACTAATCTCCTGTGTGGCACATTATCAGGATTTCAGTATAGGAGTAAAGAGGTATAGGGCTCTGGTGAGACCACATCTGTAGTATTGTGTACATTTTGTCTCCTAATTTGAGGAAGGACATCCTTGCGATTGAGGCAGTGCAGCTTAGGTTCACGAGATTGATCCCTGGGATGGCGGGACTGTCATATGAGGAAAGATTGAAAAGACTAGGCTTGTATTCACTGGAGTTTAGAAGGATGAGGGCGATTCTTATAGAAACATTTAAAATTATAAAAGGACTGGACAAGCTAGATGCAGGAAAAATGTTCCCAATGTTGGGTGAGTCCAGAACCAGGGGCCACAGTCTTAGAATAAAGGGGAGGTCATTTAAGAGGTGAGAAAATACTTTTTCACCCAGAGAGGTGTGAATTTATGGAATTTATGGAATTCCCTGCCACAGAGGGCAGTGGAGGCCAAGTCACTGGATGGATTTAAGAGAGAGTTAGATAGAGCACTAGGGGTTAGTGGAGTCAAGGGATTTGGGGAGAAGGCAGGCACAGGTTATTGATAGGGGACGATCAGCCATGATCACAATGAATAGCGGTGCTGGCTTGAAAGGGTCGAAAGGCCTCCTCCTGCCCCTATTTTCTATGTTTCTATGTTATCATATGCTTTCTGAAACTGAAAGTACACTACATCCACTGGCTCTCCCTTGTCCATTTTATTGTTACATCCTCAAAAAATTCCAGAAGATTAGTCAACCATGATTTCCCCTTCGTAAATCCATGCTAACTTGGAACAATCCTGTTGCTGCTATCCAAATGCGCTGCTATTACATCTTTAATAATCAATTCCAGCATGTCTCAACACATAGGAAATTAGTGGGCAAAATGTCGAGCTTTGTCAAGCTTATGATATTGGGGGTAGGGTACTGACTTGGATATAAAATTGGTTGGCAGACAGGAAACAAAAATTAGGGATTAACAGGCCCCTTTCAGAAAGGCAGACAGTGACTAGTAGTGTACTGCAAGGCTTGGTGCTAGGACCGCATCTATTTACAATATACATTAATGATTTAGATGAGGGGATTGGGAGTGACATTAGCAAATTTGCAGATGAGACAAAGCTGGGTTGCATTGTGAACTGTGAAGAGAATGCTATGAGGATGCAGGGTGACTTGGACAGGTTGGCTGAGTGGGCAGATGCATGGCAGATGTAGTTTATGTGGATAAATGTGAGGGTATCCACTTTGGTAGCAAAAACAGGAAGGCAGATCGTTATCTGAATGGTGTCAAGTTAGGAAAAGGGGAAGTACAACAAGATCTGGATGTTCTTGTTCATCAGTCACTGAAGGTAAGTATGCAGGTACAGCAGGCAGTGAAGAAAACTAATGGCATGTTGGCCTTAATAACAAGAGGAGTTGAGTATAGGAGCAAAGATGACCTTCTGCAGTTGTACAGGACACTAGTGAGACCACACCTGGCGTATTGTGTACAGTTTTGTTCTCCAAATCTGAGGAAGGACATTCTTGCTATTGAGGAAGTGCAATGAAGTTCATTCCCGCGCTGGCGGGACTGTCATATGGGCTTGTGTATACTGGAATTTAGAAGGATGAGACACGATCTTCTTGAAACAAAAAATATTATTAAGGAATTGGACACGCTAGAGGCAGGAATCATGTTCCCGATTTTGTTGAAGTCCAGAACCAGGTTCCACAGTTTAAGAATAAGATGAAGGCCATTTAGAAAGGAGATGAGGAAAAACCTTTTAACATAGAGAGTTGGGAATCTGTGGCATTCTCTGCCTCAGGAGGCAGTGGAGGCCAATTCTCTGGATGCATTCAAGAGCGACTTAGATAGAGCTCGTGAAGATAGCAGAGACATGGGGAGAAGGCAGGATTGTGGATTGATTGTGGAGGATCAGCCATGATGACAGTGAATGGCGGTGCTGGCTCGAAGGGCCGAATGGCCTACTCCTGTACCTATTGTCTATTGTCTCTGTCCCCAAGTACATCAGGGAGATGGTTTGTGTTTTCCTTATTGTTGCTGCCTGTCCCACTGAGTTACTCCAGCATTTTGTGTGATCCAAAGTACCTGTTCAGCTCGTATGCCATTTCTTTATCCCCATAATAAATTAATCTGTTTCTGTCTTCAAGGTACCCACATTTGTCTTCTCATTTTTTCCTCATCACTCTCTGCCTCTGTCCTTCCCTCTCTCTACCTCTTTCTCCATTTTCTACTACCCTTCCATCCTCTCCCTCCCTTTCTCCGTCTCTGTCACTCCTTATCTCCCCCCTTCTCTCCCTCATTTCTTCACCTTGTCTCCATCTGCCCCGTTCCCTCCCCTCTACACCCATCCCTCTCTCTCCCCCGTCTCTCCTCTCTTTCTCCCTCTCCCTCCTCTCTCTCTCCCCTGTTAAATTCTAGACACATTTTCGATGCTCGGCCCACAGCCCATTAGTCATGTTGCAGTTATACACGCCTTTGCTGATGCCGCATTTGGAGTATTGTGTTCAGTTCTGGGCATCATGTTACAAGAAAGATGTTGTCAAGCTGGAAAGGGTACAGAGAAGATTTACGAGGATGTTGCCAGGGCTCGAGGGACCAGAACTATTGGTAGGGATCAGTGTGTGGGTTAGTGCTAATGTACGGAGTGATCGCTGGTCGGCACAGACTCCGTGGACCGAAGGACCTGTTGCAATGCTGAAGTTAATATCTAAAGGAGTGCAGGTTGAAAATTCCCTGAACTATACCCTAGAACATGGATTTGGGGGATGAGCGCTGACATAGATAGAAAATTGTGTGGCAGACAGGAAACAAAGAGTAGGAATTAACGGGTCCCTTTCAGAATGGCAGTGACTAGTGGGGTAGCGCAAGGCTCAGTGCTTGGACCACAGCTATTTACTATATACATCAATGATTTAGATGAAAGGATTAAAAGTAACATTAGCAAATTTGCAAAGTGTGAACTGTGAGGAGGAAGCTATGAGGATGCAGGGTGACTTGGACAGGTTGGGTGAGTGGGCAGATGCAGTTTAATGTGGGTAAATGTGAGGTTATCCACTTTGGTGACAAAAACAGGAAGGCAGATTATTATCTGAATGGTGTCAAGTTGGGAAATGGGGAAGTACAACGAGGTCTGGGTATACATCGGTCAATGAAAGTAAGCATGCAGGTACAGCAGGCAGTGAAGAAAGCGTATGGCATGTTGGCCTTCATAACAAGATGAGTTCAGCAAAGAGATCCTTCTGCAGTTGTACAGGGCCATAGTGAGACCACACCTGGAGTATTGTGTGCAGTTTTGGTCTCAAATATAAGGAAGGACATTCTTGCTATTGAGGTAGTGCAGGGTAGATTCACGAGGTTAATTCCCGGGATGGCGAGACTGTCATACGTTACGGCTGGGCTTGAATACTCTGGAATTTAGGATGAGAGGGCATCTTATTGAAACATACAAGATAATTAACGGTATGGACACTCTCGAGGCAGGAAACATGTTCCCGATGTTGGGGGACTCCAGAACCGGAGGCCAAAGTTTAAGAATAACGGGTAGGCCATTTAAAACAGAGATGAGTAAAAACTTTTTCACGCAGACATTTGTGAACCTGTCGAATTCTCTGCCCCAGAAGGCAGTGGAGGCTAATTCTCTGGATAATTTCAAGAGAGAGTTAGATAGAGCTCTTAACGATAGCAGATTCAAGGGATAGGGGGAGAAGGCAGGAACGGGGTACTGATTATGGATGATCAGCCATGATCACAGTGAATTATGGTGCTGGCTCGAGGGGCCAAATGGCCTACTCCCCCACCTATTGTCTATTGTCTATTGACAGCGGCGTCACAGGTTGATAGGGAGTGTTATCGAGCAGAGGATCTAGGTGGCCAGGTACATACACATGGGGATTCAGTTTAGTTTTAGAGATAAAATGTGGTCACGATCGAACCAGGATCCTTAGCGCTGTGATGCAGCAACTCTGTGTCATGTGTCTATCCTCAAACCCAATGACCTTTGGCTCTCTCCCCCTCAGTGAGACTTGCTCAACAGCTTTCGACAAGGTCCCACATAAGAGATTAGTATACAAACTTAAAGTACACGGCATTGGGGGTTCAGTATTGATGTGGATAGAGAACTGGCTGGCAAACAGGAAGCAAAGAGTAGGAGCAAACTTTTCACAATGGCAGGCAGTGACTAGTGGGGTACCGCAAGGCTCAGTGCTGGGACCCCAGCTATTTACAATATATATTAATGATCTGGATGAGGGAATTGAAGGCAATATCTCCAAGTTTGCAGATGACACTAAGCTGGGGGGCAGTGTTAGCTGTGAGGAAGATGCTAGGAGACTGCAAGGTGACTTGGATAGGCTGGGTGAGTGGGCAAATGTTTGGCAGATGTAGTATAATGTGGATAAATGTGAGGTTATCCGTTTTAGTGGCAAAAACAGGAAAGCAGACTATTATCTAAATGGTGGCCGACTAGGAAAAGGGGAGATGCAGCGAGACCTGGGTGTCAAGGTACACCAGTCATTGAAAATAGGCAGGTTACACAAAAAAAGCTGGAGAAACTCAGCGGGTGCAGCAGCATCTATGGAGCGAAGGAAATAGGCAACGTTTCGGGCCGAAACCCTTCTTCAGACTGATCGGGGGTGGGGGTGGGTGGGGACAAGAAAGGGAAAAGGAGGAGTAGCCAGAAGGCTGGGGGATGGGAGGAGACAGCAGGGGGGCTGAGGAAGGGGAGGAGACAGCAAGGACTAACAAAATTGGGAGAATTCGATGTTCATGCCCCCGGGGTGCAGACTCCCCAAACGGAATATGAGGTGCTGTTCCTCCAATTTCCGGTGCTGCTCGCTGTGGCCATGGAGGAGACCCAGGACAGAGAGGTCAGAGGCGGAGTGGGAGGGGGAGTTGAAGTGCTGAGCCACCGGGAGGTCAGCTTGGTTATTGCGGACCGAGCGGAGGTGTTCGGCTAAACGATCGCCCAACCTCCGCTTGGTCTCACCGATATAGATCTGCTGACATCTAGAGCAGCGGACGCAATAGATGAGGTTGGAAGAGATGCAGGTAAACCTCTGTCGCACCTGGAACGATTGCTTGGGTCCTTGAACGGAGTCGAGGGGGGAGGTAAAGGGACAAGTGTTGCATCTCTTGCGGTTGCAAGGGAAAGTGCCCGGGGAGGGGGTGGACCGAGAGGGAAGGGAAGAATTGACAAGGGAGTTATGGAGGGAGCGGTCTTTGCGGAAGGCAGATATGGGGGGAGATGGGAAGATGTGGCGAGTAGTGGGGTCACGTTGGAGGTGGCGAAACTGACGGAGGATTACTTTTTGTATGTGACGGCTGGTGGGGTGAAAGGTGAGGACTAGGGGGACTCGGCCCTTGTTGCGAGTGCGGGGATGGGGAGAGAGAGCAGTGTTGCGGGGTATGGAAGAGACCCTGGTGCGAGCCTCATTTATGGTGGAGGAGGGGAACCCCCGTTCCCTGAATAGTGAGGACATTTCAGATGTCCTGGTGTGGAACGCCTCATCCGTGGAGCAGATGCGGCGTAGACGGAGGAATTGGGAGTAGGGGATGGAGTCCTTACAGGAAGCAGGGTGGGAAGAAGTGTAGTCCAGATAGCCATGGGAGTCAGTGGGTTTATAGTGTATGTCGGTTAGAAGTCTATCACCTGCAATGGAGATAGTGAGGTCAAGGAATGGTAGGGAAGTGTCGGAAATGGTCCAGGTGTATTTGAGTGCCGGATGGAAGTTAGTGGTGAAGTGGATGAAGTCAGTCAGTTGTGTGCGGGTGCAGGAGGTGGCACCAAAGCAGTCGTCGATGTAGCGGAGGTAGAGGTCGGGGATGGGGCCCTGGCATGTATTGAACAAGGATTGCTCGACGTAACCTACAAATAGGCGGGGGTTCCCCTCCTCCACCATAAATGAGGCCCGCACCAGGGTCTCTTCCATACCCCGCAACACTGCTCTCTCTCCCCATCCCCGCACTCGCAACAAGGGCCGAGTCCCCCTAGTCCTCACCTTTCACCCCACCAGCCGTCACATACAAAAAGTAATCCTCCGTCAGTTTCGCCACCTCCAACGTGACCCCACCACTCGCCACATCTTCCCATCTCCCCCCATATCTGCCTTCCGCAAAGACCGCTCCATCCATAACTCCCTTGTCAATTCTTCCCTTCCCTCTCGGTCCACCCCCTCCCCGGGCACTTTCCCTTGCAACCGCAAGAGATGCAACACTTGTCCCTTTACCTCCCCCCTCGACTCCGTTCAAGGACCCAAGCAATCGTTCCAGGTGGAAGTAGATACACTCGGGTCCGCAATAACCAAGCTGACCTCCCGGTGGCTCAGCACTTCAACTCCCCCTCCCACTCCGCCTCCGACCTCTCTGTCCTGGGTCTCCTCCATGGCCACAGCGAGCAGCACCGGAAATTGGAGGAACAGCACCTCATATTCCGTTTGGGGAGTCTGCACCCCGGGGGCATGAGCATCGAATTCTCCCAATTTTGTTAGTCCTTGCTGTCTCCTCCCCTTCCTCAGCCCCCCTGCTGTCTCCTCCCATCCCCCAGCCTTCTGGCTACTCCTCCTTTTCCCTTTCTTGTCCCCACCCACCCCCGCCCCCGATCAGTCTGAAGAAGGGTTTCGGCCCGAAATGTTGCCTATTTCCTTCGCTCCCTAGATGGTGCTGCACCCGCTGCGGTTCTCCAGCTTTTTTTGTGTAACCTTCGATTCTCCAGCATCTGCAGTTCCCTCTCAAACATTGAAAATAGGCATGCAGGTGCAGCAGGCAGTGAAGAAAGCGAATGGTATGTTAGCTTTCATAGCAAAAGGATTTGAGTATAGGAGCAGGGAGGTTCTACTGCAGTTGTACAGGTCTTGGTGAGACCACACCTGGAGTATTGCGTACAGTTTTGGTCTCCAAATCTGAGGAGGGACATTATTGCCATAGAGGGAGTGCAGAGAAGGTTCACCAGACTGATTCCTGGGATGTCAGGACTGTTTTATGAAGAAAGATTGGATAGACTTGGTTTATACTCTCTAGAATTTAGGAGATTGAGAGGGGATCTTATAGAAACTTACAAAATTCTTAAGGGGTTGGACAGGCTAGGTGCAGGAAGATTGCTCCCGATGTTGGGGAAGTCCAGGACAAGGGGTCACAGCTTAACCTTAAGGGGGAAATCCTTTAAAACCGAGATGAGAAGAACTTTTTTCACACAGAGAGTGGTGAATCTCTGGAACTCTCTGCCACAGAGGGTAGTCGAGGCCAGTTCATTGGCTATATTGGTTAGATGTGGTCCTTGTGGCTAAGGGGATCAGAGGGTATGGAGAGAAGGCAGGTACGGGATACTGAGTTGGATGATCAGCCATGATCATATTGAATGGCGGTGCAGGCTCGAAGGGCCGAATGGCCTACTCCTGCACCTAATTTCTATGTTTCTATGTTTAACAGCCATGTCCCAAACATTATTCAAAGTTCGAGGGTGATTTGCACAGCGCTCAAACTCTACCAACACCTGGAGGCACGAACTGCAGGATAAACAAATTCAGATGATTCAGAGTTAGTGAGATCACTTCTGTACCATCCGCATGTACGGAGGGGAGGGGGTGTGGGGTAATAGGGGACCTCTGTACTGTCCCAACACACACTTATCGGGGACACACACAAACACACTCCAAAGACGTGCGGGTTTGTAGGTTAATTGGCCGGTAAAATTGTACATTGTCCCCAGTGTGTAGGATAGTGTTAGTGTGTGGGGATCGCTGGTCGGTGTTGACTCGGTGGGCTGGAGGGACCTGTTTCCACGCTGTATCTCTAAACTAAACTAAATCCCCCTCTGCTCTACAACACTCCCTGTCTACCTGTGACCTTACAATTTCATGGACCCTTGATCGATTGGGGGCAGATGGGCTGAGGAATGTTTCATGGAATTTAATACTGAGAAATGTGAGGTGTTGTATTTAGGGGCAGAACCTGCACAGAGAATGGTCGGGCTCTGGGGAGAGTTGTAGAGCAGAGGGATCCAGGAGCGCAGGTACACAGTTCCCTGAATGTGGCGTCACAGGTAGATAGGGTTGTCAAATGGCTTTTGCACATTGGTCTTCATCAGTCAGAATATTGAGAATAGGTCATGTTGCAGTTGTATAAGACGTGGGTGAGACCACATTTAGAGTGGTTGGGTTCAGTTCTGGGTTCAGTTCCATGTTATAAGAAAGATGTTGTCAAGCTGGAAAGGGTACTGAGAAGATTAGCGAGGATAATTGGGGCAGGCTAGGACTATTCTTTGGAGTGCAGGTGGATGAGGGATGACCTTATAGAGGTGTATAAAATCATGAGAGGAATAGATCGGGTAGACGTACAGAGTAGGTGAATCGAGAACCAGAGGACATAGGTTTAAGGTGAAGGGGAAAAGCATCTGCTGTTCTTTCCTACATGTCGATAGGACAGGTTTGGAGGGATATGGTCCAAATGCAGTCAGGTGGGGCTCGTGTAGATGGGATATGTTGGTTGGTGTGTGCAAGTAGGGCCGAAGGGCCTGTTTCCATGATGTATCACTCCATGACATCTAATCAGCCCTTGTCCATCTAAGTGCGTGTATATCCAATCCCTCGGGTTGTTGTCTTTGGTAAAGTTTGTAATTTGTCCCTAGTCCGTGTGACAGTACGAGTGTACGGGGTGATCCCTGGTCGGCACGGACTCGGTGGAACGAAGGGCTCGATTCAACACTGAAGTTAAAATCTAAAGGAGTGCAGGTTTGTAGTTCCCTGACAGTGTTGTCACAGGCAGACAGGGAGTGTTGTGAGAAAATCTTCCTGAAGGGGTGAGTGGGAGAGAGAGGTCACGGGGAAAGTTTGAAGATACAGACACAACAGGAGTCTTAGATGCCATAGAGTGATACAAATTGCCCACATCAGCCAATAGGTCCCATCTACACTAGTCCCACCTGCCTGCATCTGGTGCATATTCCTCCAAACCTGTCCTATCACTGTATCTGTCTAATTATAACCATATAACCATATAACATATAACATTTACAGCACGGATAAAATCGAACCTGCCTCCACCACTTCCACCGGAAGCTCATTCCACACAGCTAAGTAAAGAAGTTCCCCCTTCTGTTACCCCTAAACTTCTGTCCCTTAATTCTCAAGTCATGTCCTCTTGTTTGAATCATCCCTACTCTCAATGGAAAAAGCTTATCCACGTCAACTCTGTCTATCCCTCTCATAATTTTAAAGAGCCCCCCCTTAACCTTCTACGCTCCAAAGAATGAAGACCTAACTTATTCAACCTTTCTCTGTAACTTAGTTGCTGAAACCCAGGCAACATTCTAGTAAATCTCCTCTGTACTCTCTCTATTTTGTTGACATCCTTCCTATAATTAGGCGACCAAAATTGTACACCATACTCCAGAATTGGCCTCACCAATGCCTTGTACAATTTTAACATTACATCCCAACTTCTATACTCAATGCTCCGATTTATAAGGCCAGCACACCAAAAGCTTTCTTTACCACCCTACCTACATAGAAACGTTGAAACATAGAAAATAGGCGCAGGAGTAGGCCATTCGACCCTAGGAGCCTGCACTGCCATTCAATATGATGATGGCTGATCATCCAACTCAGTATCCTGTACCTTCTCTTTAGCCTTTAGCCACAAGGGCCACATCTAACTCCTTCTTAAATATAGCCAATGAATTGGCCTCAACTACCTTCTATGGCAGAGAATTCCACAGATTCACCACTCTCTGTATGAAAGATGTTTTTCTCATGTCAGTGCTAAAAGATTTTCCCCTTATCCTTAAACTGTGACCCATTGTTTTGGACTTCCCCAACATCGGGAACAATCTTCCTTCATCTAGCCTGTCCAACCCCTTAAGAATATTGTAAGTTTCTATAAGATCCCCCCTCAATATTCTAAATTCTAGTGAGTACAAGCCGTCTATCCAGTCTTTCTTCATATGAAAGTCCTGACATCCCAGGAATCAGTCTGGTGAATCTTCTTTGTACTCCCTCTATGGCAAGAATGTCCTTCCTCAGATTAGGAAACTGTAGTTTCTGTAACTGTACTCAAGGAAACTGTACTCCAGGTGTGGTCTCACCAAGGCCCTGTACAACTGCGGTAGAACCTCCCCTGCTCCTATACTCAAATCCTTTTGCTATGAATGCTAACATACCATTTGTTTTCTTCACTGCCTGCTGCACCTGCATGCCTACTTTCAATGGCTGGTGTACCATGACACCCAGGTCTCGTTGCATCTCCCCGTTTCCTAATCAGCCACCATTCAGATAATGGTCTACTTTCCTGTTTTTGCCACCAAAGTAGATACATTTGTATTCACATTTTTCCACATTATACTGCATCTGCCATGCATTTGCCCACTCACCCAGCCTATCCAAGTCACCTTGCAGCCTCCTAGCATCCTCCTCACAGCTAACACTGCCCCCCTGCTTCGTGTCATCCGCATACTTGGAGATGTTGCATTCAATTCCCTCGTCCAAATCATTAATATATATTGTAAATAGCTGGGGTCCCAGCACTGAGCCTTGCGGTACCCCACTAGTCACTGCCTGCCATTCTGAAAAGGACCCGTTTACTCCTACTCTTTGCTTCCAGCCAGTTCTCCATCGACATCAATACTGAACCCCCAATACCGTGTGCTTTAAGTTTGTATACTAATCTCTTATGTGGGACCTTGTCGAAAGCTTTCTGAAAGTCCAGATATAACACATCCACTGGTTCTCCCTTATCCACTCTACTAGTTACATCCTCGAAAAATTCTATAAGATTCGTCAGACATTATTTACCTTTCATAAATCCATGCTGACTTTGTCCAATGATTTCACCACTTTCCAAATGTGATGCTATCCCTGTTATTTTAATAACTGAATCTAGCAGTTTCTCCACTACCGATGTTAGACTAACTGGTCTGTAATTCCCCGTTTTCTCTCTCCCTCCCTTTATAAAAAGTGGGGTTACATTAGCCCCCCTCCAATCCTCAGGAACTACTCCAGAATCTAAAGAGTTTTGAAAAATTATCACTAATGCATCCACTATTGCTGGGGCTACTTCCTCAAGTGCTCTGGGATGCAGCCTATCTGGCCCTGGGGATTTATCCGCCTTTAATCCATTCAATTTATCTAACATAACTTCCCGGCTCAACCTGGATTTCACTCAGTTCCTCCATCTCATTTGACCCCCGGTCCCCTGCTATTTCAGGCAGATTATTTATGTCTTCCTTAGTGAAGACAGAACCAAAGTAGTTATTCAATTGGCCTGCCATGTCCTTGTTCCCCATGATTAATTCACCTGTTTCTGACTGCACGGGACCTACATTTGTTTTAACTAATCTTTTTCTCTTCACATATCTATAAAAACTTTTGCAGTCAGTTTTTATGTTCCATTGCCTGTTTCTTTTATAATCTATTTTCCCTTTCCTAATTAAGCCCCATGTCCTCCTCTGCTGGACTGAATTGATCCCAGTCCTCTGGTAGGCTGCTTTTTCTGGCTAATTTGTATGCTTCATCTTTTGTTTTGATATTATCCCTGATTTCCCTTGTTATCCACGAATGCACTACCTTCCCTTATTTATTCTTTTGCCAAACTGTGATGAACAATTGTTGTAGTTCATCCATGCAGTCATTAAATGCCTTCCATTGCATATCCACCGTCAACCCTTTAAGAATCAATTGCCAGTCTATCTTGGCCAATTTACTTCTCATACCCTCAAAGTTACCTTTCTTTAAGTTCAGAACACTTGTTTCTGAAATTATTATGTCACACTCCATCCTAATGACGAACTCAAACATATTATGGTCCCAAGGAGACACGCACAACAAGACTGTTAACTATGAGATTCCATGAGATTCCACCTTCAGGGAATTCCATGAGATTCCATGACATTCCACCTTCAGGGAACTATATACAGTTATTCCTAGATCCCTCTGTTCAACTGCATTCCTCAATTCGCTACCATTTACCATGTACTTCCTATTTTGATTTGTCCTGCCAAGATTTAGCACCTCATGCTTATCAGCATTAAACTCCATCTGCCATCTTTCAGCCCACTCTTCCAAATGGCCTAAATCTCTCTGTAGACTTTGAAAATCTACTTAATTATCCACAACACCACCTATATTAGTATCATCTGCATACTTATTAATCCAATTTACCACATTAATCCAATAATGATCATCCAGATCATTGATGTATATGACAAACAACAGTGGACCCAACACAGAGCCCTGAGGCACCTCACTAGTCACTGGCTTCCAACCTGACAAACAGACATCCATCATTACTCTCTGGCATCTCCCATTCAGCCACAGTTGAATCCATCTTGCTACTCCACCATTAATACCCAACAATTGAACCTTCTTAACCAACCTTCCACGTGGAACCTTGTCAAAGACCTTATTGAAATCCATATAGACAACATCCACCGCTTTACTCTCATCAATTTCACAAGTAACCTCTTCAAAAAATTCAAGAAGATTAGTCAAACATAACCTTCCAGGCACAAATCCAAGTTGACTGTTCCTAATCAGACCCTGTTTATCCAAATGCTTATAAATATTATTTCTAAGTATCCTTTCCATTAATTGCCCACCACTGACGTTACACTAACAGGTCTATAATTGCTAGGTTTATTCTTAGAACCCTTTTTAAACAATGGAACAACATGCGCATTATGGCAATCATCTGGCACCATTCCCGTTTCTAATGACATTTGAATTATTTCTGTCATAGCCCCTGCTATTTCTACACTAACTTCCCTCAATGTCCTAGGGAATATCCTGTCCAGACCTGGAAACTTATCCACTTTTATATTTTTCAAAAGTGTCAGTCCTTCCTCTTCTTTGAATCTCAGTTTCCATTGCTACTCTACTTGTTTCCCTTACCTCACATAATTCAACATCCTTCTCCTTGGTGAATAACGATGAAAAGAAATTGTTCAATATCTCCCCCATCTCTTTTGACTCTGCAGATAGCTGTCCACTATGACTCTCTAATGG
This sequence comes from Leucoraja erinaceus, assembly GCF_028641065.1. Taxonomy (NCBI): domain Eukaryota; kingdom Metazoa; phylum Chordata; class Chondrichthyes; order Rajiformes; family Rajidae; genus Leucoraja; species Leucoraja erinaceus. The sequence continues at coordinate 135,658,846 of NC_073377.1, read as the reverse complement.
ACCAATTGTATCCCTCGTTATCCTTTTGCTATTAATATAGCTGTAGAAATCCTTTGGATTTACTTTCACCTTACATGCCAAAGCATCCTCATATCTTCTTTTAGCTTTTCCAATTTCTTTCTTAAGATTCTTTTTACATTCCTTATACTCCTCAAGCATCTCATTTACTCCATGCTGTCTATAATAATTGTAGATCTCTCTCTTTTTCCGAACTGTGTTCAATTTCCCTTGAAAACCATAGCTCTTTTCAATGATTACTATTTCCTTTCATACGAACAGGGACATAAAGGTTCTATACTCTTAAAATTTCACCTCCAAATGTCCTCCATTTCTCTTCTACATCCTTCCCATAAAACAACATGTTCCAATCATACTCCTTTTAAATCCTTCACAATCTCCTCAAAGTTAGTCGCGTCTCCTCTCCAATCAAAAATCTCACCCCTAGTTGTTCTCACCATCAGATCTGGACATAAGTATATTTGAAACTAATGGTATTGGTGTGATCACTGGACCCGAAGTGCTTCCCACCCATCAACACCTCCGCCACCTATCTCCACACCCATCTCCATTTCCTAACCCCATCCCCCATCTCTTGAGGTCCACGTGACACCGAATCACTGCCCACTTCTCTAGTAGGTATACACTCTATTGTATTGCTGCAAAAAATCTATACTATCCTGCAACACATTTTTACGAACTCCAAACCAGTCCCCAGCCCATTTATAGAGATGTGTTTCCCAGTCTATGTGTGGGAAAATTGAAATCTCCCTCCCGCAATCACTACCTTGTTGCTCACTATTACGGGGGGGGTGACTGCTGCTATCTCCTTACATATTTGCTCTTCCAATTCTCGCTCCCCATTAAGCAGTCTATAATACACCCCTATAAGTGTTGCTACACCTTTTCCATTTCTCAGTTCCACCCAAATAGCCTCCCTAGACGAGTCGTCTAATCTATCCTGCCAAAGCACTGCTGGAATATCTTCCCTGACAAGCAACGCAACACCTCCACCTCTTGCCCCTCCAATTCTATCACACCTGAAGCAACAAAATCCTGGAATATTTAGTTTCCGATCACAGCCATCCTGTAACCATGTTTCACTGATCGCCACAACATCATATTTCCAGGTGTCAATCCAGGCTCTAAGCTCATCCACCTTTCCTACAATGCTCCTAGCATTAAAATTTACACATTTAAGAAACCCACCACCTCGTATACTCTGTTTATAATCTTTTTCTTCTTTCTCCCGTACATGTTGTGTCGAGTGCAGAGAAGGTTCACCTGGCTGATTCCTGGGATGGCAGGACTTTCATATGAAGAAAGGCTGCATACACTCGGCTTGTACACGCTAGAATTCAGAAGATTGAGGGGGGATCGTATAGAAACTTACAACATTCTTAAGGGGTTGGACAGGCTAGATGCAGGAAGATTATTCCAGATGTTAGGGAAGTCCAGAACTAGGGTTCACAATTTAAGGATAAGAGGGAAGTCTTTTAGGACCGAGATGAGAAAATCATTTTTTACACAAGAGTGGTGAATCTGTGGAATTCTCTGCCCTTGTGGCTAAAGGGCTCAGGGGGTATGGAGAGAAGGCAAGGATGGGATACTGAGTTGGATGATCAGCCATGATCATATCGAATGGTGGTCCAGTCTCATTGGGCCGAATGGCCTACTCCTGCACCTATTTTCTATGTTTCTATGAAAGTTTCCCAATCCTCTGGGGTCTGGCTACTCTTTTCTATGTTATACATCTTTACATCTTTTCTTTTAGTTTTATTCTATCCCTAACTTCTCTTGTCAGCCACGGTTGCCTCCTACTCCCCTTAGAATTTTCTCCCTTTTGGAATGAAATGATCCTGCATCTTCCGGATTATGCCCAGAAATTCCTGCCATTGCTGTTCCACCGTCATTCCTGCGCGTCTACTTTGGCCAGCTCCCTTCTCATGCCTTCATAGTCCTCTTTGTTCAACTGCATCACTGCCACTTCTGATTTAACATTCTTCTTCTCAAAATTGTAGATTAAAACTAATCATGTGATGATCACCATCTCCAAGCGGTTCCTTTACCTCGAGTTCTCTTACCATATCTGGTTCATTGGATAACACTAAATCCAGAATTGCCTTTTCTCTGGTCGGCTCCATTACAAGCTGCTCTAAGAATCCATCTCAGAGGCACTCTACTAACTCTCGTTCATGGGGTTCTGAACCAACCTGGTTTTCCCAGTCTACCTGCATATTGAAATCCCCCATCACCACAGTGGCATTACCTTTGTTACATGCCAGTTTTAACTCCTGCTGCAACTTACACCCTACATCCGGGCTACTATTTGTGGGTCTGTAAATAATACCAATTAGTGTCTTCTTGTCTTTACAATTCCTCAACTCAATCCACAATGACTCTACCTCGCCAGTCCCTACATCTTCCTTCGCAAGGGACTGAATTCCCTTCCTCACCAGCAGAGCTACCCCCCTCCTCTGCCCACCTGCCTGTCCTTTCTATAGGATGTATAACCCTGAATATTAAGTTCCCAGGCCCGAACCTCCTGCAGCCACGTCTCAGTAATCCCCACAATGTCATATCTACCAACCTCTAACTGAGCCTCAAGCTCATCTTATACTTCTTATACTTCGCGCATTCAAACACAATACTTTTAATTCCTTACGCATCTCACCTTTCACATCAATCCCTATTACACTTGGCCATACTCTCCTATCCCTTTGTGAGCTTCCTTTCCCGTTAATTCTGGGGTCATTATCCATCCCTTTACTCTCTTTTCCTTTAACTCCATCCTCGACTATCCCATTTGACACAGCACCCCCCTTATTCAGTTTAAAACCACTGTGTAGCAGTGGCAAACCTGCCTGCCAGAATGCTGGTCCCCCACCTGTTAAGATGCAATCTGTCCGTTTTGTACAGTTCCCCCTTACTCCAAAACAGATCCCAGTGATCTAAGAATCTAAATCCCTGCCCCCTGCACCAGTTCCTCAGCCACATGTTCAGGTCCCGTATCTCCCTGTTCCTGCTCTCGCCAGCACGAGGAACTGGAAGCAAACCGGAGATAACAACATTGGAGGTCCTGCTTTTCAGCATTTTTCCGAGCTCTCTAATGTCACACTTAAGAATATTCATCCCCTTCTTACCGACATCGTTTGTACTGAAATGCACTACCACTTCCGGCTGTTCATCTTCGCCCTTGAGGATTTTCTGCATTCTGTCCGTGACATCCTGGATCCTGGCACCAGGAAGGCAGCACACCATCCTCAAACTATCCTCGAGAACACACTATCTCTCTGCCCGCTCTCTCTACCTGCCCTCTTTCTGGGCCCCCTCTGCCCTCTCTCTCTCTCTCTCTCTCTCTCTCTCTCTCTCTCTCCTCTCTCTCTCTCTCTCTCTCTCTCTCTCTCTCTCTCTCTCTCTCTCTCTGGCCTTTCGGCCCACTGAGTCAACACTGACCAGCAATTCCCACACACTAACACTATCCTGCACACTGGGAACAATGTACAATTTTACCGACCAATTAACCTACAAACCCGCATGTCTTTGGAGTGTGCGTGTGACTCCGATAAGAGTGCGATGGGACGGTACTGATGTCCCTTATTACCCCCACACCCCCTCCCCTCCATACTTGCGGATGGTACAGAAGTGATCTCACTAACTGAATCATCTGAATTTGTTTATCCTGCAGTTCGTGCCTCCAGGTGTTGATAGAGTTTGAGCGCTCTGCAAATCACCCTCGAACTTTGAATAATGTTTGGGACATAACTGTTGAGCAAGTCTCACTGAGGGGGAGAGAGTGAGAGGTCATTGGGTTTGAGGATAGACACACGACACAGAGCATCACGATGGCACAGAGTTGCTGCATCACAGCGCTAAGGATCCTGGTTCGATCGTGACTACGTGTGCTGTCTCTCGCTCTCCATATAACCATATAACAATTACAGCACGGAAACAGGCCATCTCAGCCCTACAAGTCCATGCCGAACAATTTTTTTTTTCCCCTTAGTCCCACCTGCCTGCACTCATACCATAACCCTCCATTCCCTTCTCATCCATATGCCTATCCAATTTATTTTTAAATGATACCAATGAACCTGCCTCCACCACTTCCACTGGGAGCTCATTCCACACCGCCACCACTCTCTGCGTAAAGAAGTTCCCCCTCATATTACCCCTAAACTTCTGTCCCATAATTCTGAAGTCATGTCCTCTTGTTTGAATCTTCCCTATTCTCAAAGGGAAAAGCTTGTCCACATCAACTCTGTCTATCCCTCTCATCATTTTAAAGACCTCTATCAGGTCCCCCCTTAACCTTCTGCGCTCCAGAGAATAAAGACCTAACTTATTCAACCTATCTCTGTAACTTAGTTGTTGAAACCCAGGCAACATTCTAGTAAATCTCCTCTGTACTCTATCTATTTTGTTGACATCCTTCCTATAATTGGGCGACCAAAATTGTACACCAGACTCCAGAATTGGTCTCACCAATGCCTTGTACAATTTTAACATTACATCCCAGCTTCTATTCTCAATGCTCTAATTTATAAAGGCTAGCATACCAAAAGCTTTCTTTACCACCCTATCTATATGAGATTCCACATTCAAGGAACTATGCACGGTTATACCCAGATCCCTCTGTTCAACTGTATTCTTCAATTCCCTACCATTTACCATGTACGTCCTATTTTGATTTGTCCTGCCAAGGTGTAGCACCTCACATTTATCAGCATTAAACTCCATCTGCCATCTTTCAGCCCATTTTTCCAAATGGCCTAAATCACTCTGTAGACTTTGGAAATCCTCTTCATTATCCACAACACCCCCTATCTTGGTATCATCTGCATACTTACTAATCCAATTTACCACACCTTCATCCAGATCATTGATGTACATGACAAACAACAAAGGACCCAACACAGATCCCTGAGGCACCCCACTAGTCACCTGCCTCCAACCCGATAAACAGCCATCCACCATTACCCTCTGGCTTCTCCCATTCAGCCACTGTTGAATCCATCTTGCTATTCCTGCATTTATACCCAACAGTTGAACCTTCTTAACCAACCTTCCATGAGGAACCTTGTCAAAGGCCTTACTAAAGTCCATATAGACAACATCCACTGCTTTACCCTCGTCAATTTCCCTAGTAACCTCTTCAAAAAATTCAAGAAGATTAGTCAAACATGACCTTCCAGGCACAAATCCATGTTGACTGTTCCTAATCAGACCCTGTTTATCTAGATGCTTATATATATTATCTCTAAGTATCTTTTCCATTAATTTGCCCACCACTGAAGTCAAACTAACAGGTCTATAATTGCTAGGTTTACTCTTAGAACCCTTTTTAAACAATGGAACAACATGCGCAGTACGCCAATCCTCGGGGACTATTCCCGTTTCTAATGACATTTGAAATATTTCTGTCATAGCCCCGGCTATTTCTACACTAACTTCCCTCAATGTCCTAGGGAATATCCTGTCAGGACCTGGAGACTTATCCACTTTTATATTTTTCAAAAGTGTCAGTACTTCTTTTACTTTGAACCTCATAGTATCCATAGCTACTCTACTAGTTTCCCTTACCTCACATAATTCAATATCCTTCTCCTTGGTGAATACCGAAGAAAAAAAATTGTTCAATATCTCCCCCATCTCTTTTGGCTCTGCAGATAGCTGTCCACTCTGTCTCTCCAATGGACCAATTTTATCCCTCCTTATCCTTTTGCTATTAATATAGCTGTAGAAACCCTTTGGATTGACTTTCACCTTACTTGCCAAAGCAACCTCATATCTTCTTTTAGCTTTTCTAATTTCTTTCTTAAGATTCTTTTTACATTCCTTATACTCCTCAAGCACCTCATTTACTTCATGCTGCCTATAATTATTGTAGATCTCCCTCTTTTTCCGAACAAGATGTCCAATTTCCCTTGAAAACCAGGGCTCTTTCCAATTTTTACTGTTTCCTTTCAACCGAACAGGAACATAAAGATTCTGTACTCTTAAAATTTCCCCTTTAAATGTCCTCCATTTCTCTTCTACATCTTTCCCATAAAACAAAATGTCCCAGTTCACTCCTTTTAAATCATCTCGCATCACATCAAAGTTAGCCTTTCTCCAATCAAAAATCTCAACCCTAGGTCCAATTCTGACCCTCTCCATAATTATATTGAAACTAATGGTATTGTGATCACTGGACCCGAAGTGCTCCCCAACGCATACCTCCGCCACCTGTCCAGTCTCATTTCCTAACAGGAGGTCCAGCACTGCCCCTCCTCTAGTAGGTACCTCTATGTATTGCTGCAAAAAACTATCCTGCACACATTTTACAAACTCCAACCCATCCAGCCCATTTACAGAATGTGTTTCCCAGTCTATGTGTGGAAAGTTGAAATCTCCCACAATCACTACTTTGTGCTTACTACTAATCTCTGCTATCTCCTTACATATTTGCTCTTCCAATTCTCGTTCCCCCATTTGGCGGTCTATAATACACCCCTATAAGTGTTGCTACACCTTTCCCACTTCTCAATTCCACCCAAATAGCCTCCCTAGATGAGCCCTCCAATCTATCCTGCCAAAGCACTGCTGTAATATCTTCCCTGACTAGCAATGCAACACCTCCACCTCTTGCCCCTCCAATTCTATCACACCTGAAGCAACGAAATCCTGGAATATTTAGTTTCCAATCACAGCCCTCCTGCAACCACGTTTCACTGATCGCCACAACATCATACTTCCAGGTGTCTATCCAGACTCTAAGCTCATCCACCTTTCTTACAATGCTCCTAGCATTAAAATATGCACATTTAAGAAACCCCCCGTCTTATTCTCTGTTTATTTCCTTTTTTTTCTTTCTCCTCTTGTGTCCGAGTGCTTCCCATTTCTGCTTCCTGCCTCCCATTCTGTCTACTACCTTTCGCTATTTGAGTCCCTCGCCCAACCATTCTAGTTTAAAGTCTCCCCAGCTGCCTGCAAATTTCCCCGCTAGGATATTGGTCCCCCTCGGGTTCAAGTGCAACCCATCCTTTCTGTACAGGTCCCACCTTCCCCAAAAGAAGTCCCAATGATCCAGGAACTTGAATCCCTGCCCTCTGCACCAGTCTTTCAGCCACGCATTTATCCTCCACCTCGCTCCATTCCTACTCTCATTGTCGCGTGGCACAGGCAGTAATCCTGAGATTGTTACCTCTCACTCTCTATCTATCTGTCTCTCTCTCTTTCATTAAATTTATAAAACTGACATTCCTTTATTTTTTCCTCTGACCTGCAAAAATGTGGTGAATATATAATGTGACCCTCATGCTGAAAGGTTTGGAGGCACCTGTTGTAGAGCAGAGGCATCTTGTAGCGCAGGTACACAGTTCCCTGATAGTGGCGTCACAGGTGGGTAGTAGGGTGGTCAAAAAGTGTTTTGACACATTGGCCTTCATCAGTCAGAGTATTGAGGAGAGAAGTTGGGAGGTCATGTTGCAGTTGTATAAGACGTGGGTGAAGCCACATTTAGAATATTGTGTTCAGTTCTGGGCACCGTGTTTTCTGGATGATATTGTCAAACTGGGAAGAGTAATGAGAAGATTTAAAGTGAAGGGGAATAGACTTAATAGGAATCTTAACGGTTAACTTTTTCACACAAAGGGTGGTGGTTGTATGGAACGAGCTGCCGGAGGAGGTAGTTGAGGCTGGGACTATGTCAACTTTTGAAGAAACAATTAAACAGATACAAGGATAGGACATTTTTGCAGGAATATGCAGGCAGGTGGGACTAGTGTAGATGGGACCTATTGGTCGATGTGGGCAATTTGTATCACTCTATGACATCTATGACTCCTTCTGTTGTGTCTGTATCTTCAAACTTCACCCGTGACCTCTCTCTCTCCCACTCACCCCTTCAGGAAGTTTTTCTCAGCAGATCCCTCTGCTCTACAACACTCCCTGTCTACCTGTGACAACACTGTCAGGGAACTATAAACCTGGGGCATGAACATCGAATTCTCCCAATTTTGTTAGTCCTTGCTGTCTCCTCCCCTTCCTCAGTCCCCCTGCTGTCTCCTCCCATCCCCCAGCCTTTGGGCTCCTCCTCCTTTTTCCTTTCTTGTCCCCGCCCACCCCCGCCCCCGATCAGTCTGAAGAAGGGTTTCGGCCCGAAACGTTGCCTATTTCCTTCGCTCCATAGATGCTGCTGCACCCGCTGAGTTCTCTCCAGCTTTTTTGTGTAACCTTCGATTCTCCAGCATCTGCAGTTCCTTCTTAAAAACTATAAACCTGCACTCCTTTAGATTTTAACTTCAGTGTTGAATCGAGCCCTTCATTCCAACGAGTCCGTGCCGACCAGTGATCACCCCGTACACTCACACTGTCACACGGACTAGGGACAAATTACAAACTTTACCAAAGACAACAACCTGAGGGGATTGGATATACACGCACTTAGATTATGTACAAGGGCTGGTTAGATGTCATGGAGTGATATTTTTAATTTTTCATCATGGAAACACGGGACCTTCGGCCCAAATTGCCTACACTAATGCCAACATATCCCATCTACACGAGTGAGTCACACCTGCCTGCATTTGGTCCATATCCCTCCAAACCTGTCCTTCGGCATCGACATGAAAGAACAGCAGATGATGCTTTTCCCCTTCAACACCTTAAAACTATGTCCTCAGGTCCTCGATTCACTACTCTGTATGTCTACCCGATCTATTCCTCTCTTGATTTTATACACCTCTATAAGGTCGATCCCTCATCCTCCTGCACTCCAAAGGATAGAGTCTAGCCAGCCCCAATCTTTCCCTGTAGCTCAAGCAATCGAGTCCAGGCAAATTCTCGTTAATCTTCTCAGTAGACCCCTTTCCCAGCTTGACCAATAACAATATTTTGTTTATACATGTCATTTGAACCTCAGTGAGGCTCAAACGAAACTCTGTTTCCACAGCCATTACAAACAAGACAATTCCTATAAGACAACAAACAACAATTCCATTTTACACAAACCATCCATCACAGTGAAATCTCCTCCCTGCACCATTTCTCTCCTGATGTGGAAGCTCCAGGCAGGACAAGGGTAAGTCCCCACGGCCATTTAGTATGCCGCGCCGGGCCGGAATTGTAACGCGGTCCCATTCCAGGTCTTCTTGTGTCAAAGTAGTGGCCCCCCGGCGTGCGCTGGCTTGTCACGCGACCATTAAAGCCGCGTGGGCGATTGTACGGCCCCGCTCCGGGTCATTCCAACCCTGTAGACCCGGGTGGGAGATGTGGTGCGGGTGCGATCTCGTTGCGTGAGCATCCGAAGGGCAATCTCCACCAGGCACCACGCGAGCTCCCCAGTCCAATCGACATGGACCTGAGGCTGGAGCCCCCGAGCTCCGTGGGTCGGACCGAAACAGATTAGCGAGAGACCTGCACGCCACCACTGCTCCCCACCCCCCGCTCCGATTACTGGCCAGCCTCACGATGGTAAGTAGCCCGCAGGCTCCAAAGGCTCCGCGGACTGGAGCCCACCAGGTCGTTCCCGTTGGAGGCCACGGCACGGTGCTAGGCCCCAACACCAACGGAGGACACGACAGGAGAAAGGTCGGTCTCCCGTGGCAGGGAAGAGCGATTTTTTAAAGTTTCCTTCCACCACCCCAAACCCCACCCCCGCACCCCACATATACACAGTCAAAAACTAGTATTAAAAAACACCGCACCTACATCAGAACTACTGTATAGGACTGGATAGAATTGGTTTACTAAGCTCTCTAGAAAGATTCCCTCTTAGATGCGATTGACTTCTGAGGGGGCACCTAGCTTACTAGAAACTTACAATCCCACAATTACTTTCAATGGGTTGGACATCCCAGGGCAGAGTCCCATCGGAAGAACTTGCTCCCGATGTTAGGGAAGTTCAGGATGTGGTCAAAGCTTAAGTATAAGCTGGAAATCCTTTAAAACCGAGATGAGAAGAACTTTTTTTACACAGAGAGTGGTGAATCTCTGGAACTCTCTGCCACAGAAGGTAGTTGTGGCCAGTTCATTGGCTATATTTAAGAGGGAGTTAGATGTTGCCCTTGTGGCTAAGGGGATCAGAGGGTATGGAGAGAAGGCAGGTACGGGATACTGAGTTGGATGATCAGCCATGATCATCTTGAATGGCGGTGCAGGCTCGAAGGGCCGAATGGCCTACTCCTGCACCTAATTTCTATGTTTCTATGTTTCCTAAAACTAAATTTAACTAGACAAAAATAAAAAGACAGCCACAGGCTATAGGGGCCGCTGCAAAGGGAGTCGCACCACCACAACATCTTTCGTATATATTCTTAAGTATAGAAGTGGGATGTAATGTTAAAATTGTACAAGCCATTGGGGAGGCCAATTCTGGAGTATGGTGTACAATTTTGGTTGCCTAATTATAGGAAGGATGTCAACAAAATAGAGCGAGTACAGAGGAGATTTACCAGAATGTTGCCTGGGTTTCAGCAACTAAGTTACAGAGAAAGGTTGAACAAGTTAGGGCTTTATTCTTTGGAGCGCAGAAGGTTAAGGGGGGACTTGATAGAGGTCTTTAAAATGAGGAGAGGGATAGACAGAGTTGATGTGGACAAGCGTTTCCCATTGAGAATGGGGAAGATGCAAATAAGAAGGACATGACTTCAGAATTAAGGGACAGACTTTTAGTGGGAATCTGAGGGGGAACTCTTGACACTCAGATGAGTGTTAGCGTGTGGGTACAGGAGCTTCCGGTGGAAGTTGTGGAGGCAGGTTTCATTGTAATCATTTAAACATAAATTGGATAGGCAATGGATTGAGAGGGAATGGAGGGTTCATGGGATGAGTTGGTAGGCATGTGGGGATAGGGGGACAAAAAAAAAAGTGTTCGGGCATGGGAATTGTCGGGCTGAGAAGTGGCCTGTTTCCGTTTTTGGGGGGGTGGGGGCTTTAAGTGTTATATGGTTATATGGTTATATGGTTTATAACACGGAACTGAACAAGGAACGAAATGAACACGCCTAAATGTGGATCACACCCACGTCTTGTATACAACTGCAACATGACCTCACAACTGCTACTACTTAACGCAATTTATTCTCATTCGACTGATGAAGGCCAATTTGTCAAACGCCATTGACCATCCTATATACAGGTGACGAGCACTTCCGGGAAAGTACCTGCGGTTCATAGATACGGTTGCTCTTACGACTCTCCCCAGAGCCCAACGCATTCCTCCGTGCCAGGTTCTGTCCAAAATACAACTCCTCACCCTTTCTCGCTTATTTTCAAATTCCAATTAAAAACATTCTCAGCCCACCTGCCCCAAGCGATCAGGCATCAAGGCAGGGCATCTAGAGCGCAGGTAACCAGGTACCTGTACAGTGGGCACTTCACCGGTAGGACAGGGAGGTGTTGTAGGAGCAGAGGGATCCAGGAGTGGGGGTACACAGTTACCCTGAAAAGGTTGTTAGAGATGAATGGATTTTGTGCAGTTACAGTACGCATCGATAAAACAGGCTTTGGCCCACAGAGTCAACATCTGACCAGCGGATTACCGCACACTAACACTATCCTGCACCAATGGGAACATATACAATCCGGTATTCCGCCAATGAACCAGCAAACCAGCACGTCTGTTGGAGGGCTTGCGTGCTTCGTCCGTAAACAGTGCGTCTGGGACGGTTATAACTGATGTCTCTTATATACCCCACACCCCTTACACTCCATACCTCCGACGGATGGGACAGAAGTGATCTCACTAAACTCGAATCATATGAATTTCTTTATCCTGCAGTTCGTGCCGCCAAGTGTGGTAGGTTTGAGCACTCTTGAAATCCCTAGAAATTTGAATAATGTTTGGGACATGGCTGTTGGCAAGTCTCACTGAGGGGGATGAGAGCGAGAGGGAGGTCATTGGGTTTGTAGGATTAGCCACACGACAACAGAGCCATTCCATATGGCACAGAGTTTGCTGCATCACCAGTCGCTAAGGAGTCCTGGGTCGATCGTGACTAAGTGTGCTGTATCTGCTCTCACTCTCTATAGCTATCGATATTATAATGTGAATATACAGTGGCCCTCATGCTGGAAAGCGGGTTGGAGGTGGGCCCGTTGTAGAGCAGAGGCACTTGGAGCGCTAGTTCCCTATAGTGGCGTCACAGGTGGGTAGGATGGTCACAAAGGCTCTCTGACTAGGCCTTGCTGTTATCAGGTCGCGTATTGAGGATAGTGCGAATTGGGAGGTCATGTTGCAGTTGTAAGAAATGGTGACAGCCACCTTAGCTGTGTATCGCTGTTCACTTCAAGTTTTCTGCTATATATTGTAAAATGTGAAACGTAATGAGAAGATTTAGTGAAAGGGGAATACGACGACTAGGAATCTAACGGTTAACTTTTCACAAACGGGTGGTGGTGTATGGAACGAGCTGACAGTGGATGTATTGAGGCTGGGACTATTAACGTTGAAGAAACAATTAGACGATACAGTGGATGACAAGGTTTGGAAGGATATGCATCACGATGCAGGAGGTGGGAAATCTGTGTAGAGAGGAATATTAACTACAACAGCAGAAAATAGGTGAGGAGTAGGCAATTCGGCCACTTCGAGCCGCAATGCCCCATTCCACATTACCTCCTTTGGATCGCATCCAACTCAGTCTCCGTTACTGCCTTCCTCCCCTTAGACACAAGGGCCTACATCAACACTTTTAAAATAGCCGGAATGGCCCTCAACTAACATCTGTGGCAAGAATTTCACCAGAGTCACCACTTCTTTGTGAAGGAAAGGTTTTTCTCATCTCTGTTGCTAAGAAGACTTCCCCCTATCCGTTACAAACATGTGACCCCTTGTTCTGAACTTGCCCCCATACGGATGAAAACAATCATCTGCATATAACCTGTCCAACCCTTAAGCATTTTGTAGTTTTTATAAGATCCCCATCTCATCTTCGTAACTCTGCGCGTACAAGCGAGTCTATCCCGTCTTTCTTCATATGAAGTCATGCCATCCCGGATTCAGTCGGGTATCCGTCTCTGGTACTCCTCTAGGAAAGAGTGTCTGTCCTCGATTAGGATGAATGTAC